>NW_020948983.1:38748698-39142284 GCF_900497805.2 Vombatus ursinus | reverse complement strand
AGAGAGAGAGAGAGAGAGAGAGAGAGAGAGAGAGAGAGAGAGAGAGAATTTGTATAGTATTACAATTATTTCACTACCTAAGGTACATTTAATCATATTATTATTTTCCCTGTTTACCATTCTTATCCACATCTTTTTTTCTTACTGTTGCCTCATCTTCTAGAATGTTTACTATACCTATTTTTTAATTTACCTGAAGCATAAAAAGTTCTTCTCTAAGTCCTTACTTTAACCCCCATAAATCTGTATGTTTCAAATGTATTTCTTGTAAACAATGCATTGTTGCATTCTTTCTAATATAATCTACTGTCCTCTTCCATTTAACATTTACATTCACAGTTATGATTGTTTTGTACTGCTCTCTATTATCTTCTTTTCTTCTCTTTAATCCCTGCCCTCCACCTACTTTACAAAGATGTTGGTGGAAAAGAAGTGATCACTAGTATCACTAGCAGTGATACATTATGTTTAAATATTCCTTAGGCAGTGTAATAATTCTTATGTTATACACATACACATTCACACATACACAATGGTATACCATACAAATACTTAAAGGAAATGTATTGATAGAAAAGGAATGATCACTGTTAGTGATACTAGCCATCTTTAATTGAAGTCATCTTACCTTCCTATCCTTTGTTTATTTTTCTAATCCCCTAAAATTTAGAACCTCCACTCTGAAATTGAAGTTTTTTGTTTCTTCTGGTTCTTTCTTCCCCAACTCTATCCTCCTTCTTAACTGCCCTCTCCCTATCTCCATTTAATTCTTTATTGAGTTTAAATTATTGCTGCACCAAATGCAATGTGTGTGCATATGTATATGTGTGTATATCTCTATGTTTATTCAATGCTCCTACAATTCAGATAAGAGTAATATTCATGTGGTACTCATTTCTCCTATGCCTTCATTAATGTTTGTATAGTTTTCTTGTGTACCATAGTTATGAGAAATAGAAAGGTCCACTCACTCCTTCCTCATTTCTTCCATAGTGTATTCCTTTTCCTTTCCCTTTATTTCCTTTTCTTATGTCCATAAAAACAAAACAAACCACCCTCAGATTCTCTTGTTTGTCTTAACTCCCTCTGTGACCATTCTAGGCATTAGGTTTCTGAAGAGACACTAACAAGTGTCTTTTTTTTCTCCTATTAAAATGTAAGCACTACATCAGTGTTTATATGCATCTAATCACTGAAATGCTTTTCCCTTTCTAGATCTCTAATGATTCTTGTGCTTTTACTTCAGAGTTTCTACTCAACTCTGGTCTTTACATCAGGAATGCTTAAAAGGCATCAATTCTAATAAAGATGTATTTCTCCCAAGAAGGATTATACTCAGTTTTTGTTGTTGTTGTTGTTGGCTAGGCAATGGGGTTAAGTGACTTGCCCAGGGTCACATATCTAGTAAGTGTCAAGTGTCTGAGGCCAGATTTGAACTCAGGTCCTCCTGACTTCAGGGTCAGTGCTGTAGCCACTGTGCCACCTAGCTGCCCCTCAGTTTTTATTGTTGTTCGATCATGTTCAACTCTATGTGCCCCCATAGACCTTGTCCATGGTGTTTTCTTGGCAAAGCTACTAGGGTGGTTTTTCATTTCCTTCTCCAGTGTGTCCACATTTTACAAATGAGGAACTGAAGCAAATAGGAGTTAAGTGACTTGTTAAGAGCCACACATTTGAACTCAGGAAGATGAGTCTTCTTGACTTCAAGCCCAGAACTCTATCTATTGTGCCACCTCGCTATCTTTTCTTAGGTTATGCTGTTCAGTAAATCAAAATGCCCTGCAGAGTCAAAATTAGAGGATTACTTGCTCCCAGTACCAGTACTAGGTGGCCAGAGGAAACAGAATGCTGTGGTTTTCTAGTTTTCCCAGTACTTCTCTGTCCATACACTCCAGGCTTGAAGCACGAAGCTTGTTTAACCTGAACTCAAATTGGCTTTCCTGGTGGAATGGTTCTGCAAGTTTCTGTCTACATTTTTTATAGTCTTGTGCTTGATGAAAAGGCTTTTCTTTTGGGATTTCCTGATTATTGAAGTGTCTGAGGCAGGATTCAAACTTGGATCTTCATGACTGTACGTCCATCACTCTAGCTTTCTCTGTCACCTACCTTTCTCTGATTCCTGTTAATCTTTAACAGTATCAGCTACTAGTAGTTAAATTTCTGTGGTGCTAATATGCAAATATGTTCTAATACGCAAATATGTTAGTATTCTCTCACAAGAACATAAAAGTAAGACTGTAGAATGGAAACTTCTGGAGGACAGAGTCTGTTTTTCCTTTTTAGTTTGTTCTCCAAAGCTTTAAACATATCAACTACTTAATGAATGTTTTTTTTGGTTTATTAAGTTACAATTTAGATATCACATTTAAATGAATTCAGTAACATATCCATTAATCCATTAACTAATCATACCCATGAATATCCATGTCGAGTATTTAGATATCAACATGGGAAAATCCAAATAGAACTGAGACATAATATACATAATAAACTTATCTTGTAACCTATTAAGCCATTAAAAATTACAGATACTGATGAAATTCTCATTGATTAATCAACTCTTCAGATTTTTAAAAAGTTATTCAAAAATTATTATATAATTAGCAAATGGTCATTTAAGCATACACATTTCACATTATATGTTTGGAGCCACATATTAATTAGTAACACATTTTGCATTTGCCTAACTGAGCTTCTGCTGCCTATGGTAAGTAATCTTGTTAAAAGAACTGGGCTGCTGCTAACTAGTTTTTTACTAATACCATAGTAATTCCCTCTGGATCCAGGTGTCACTGCTCAAACTTAAATTAAAGATCAAGAGACTAATTGTGGGTCAGAGCAGGCTAGGATCAAAGTCCTAGCATCATCACACTGCAGTGCCTCAGATTACTTTAAGAGACCAGTCCAAAATTGTCACCAGTAACACACTGAAGCTTGCAGATCCTGGTAAAAATTCCCTATTCCAGACTAATTAATTTCCTGTTTCTATAATACAATTGTAGTTAGTGTACTGTGTGCTCTTTGTAATCTAATTTTAGTTGAATTACTTTTTGCAATCTGCTCAAAATGTGTTTACAGTGGAGAATCATTATGGGAATTATTTCCTTTCCCTTTTCAGCTTTTATCTTCTTCCCTCCATGTTTCTCCCCTCTGAAAAGTGCCTCCCTCTATTGGATAAATCACTTGGTTTGAACATGCCACCAAAGAGACTTCTCTAAGTCTTAGCCAAATCTCTTAGTTGTAATTTTCTACTTCTCCAACTTTTATATTGCACTCTCACACTCCTCAATATTATCAGCTAGAAGGTACATTGAATATGACACAAGGCCTGGAGTCAGAAAGATTCATGTTCAAATATATCCCCAAGTACTGATTAGCTGTGTGACCCTGGCAAGTCACTTAATCTCTTTCTGTCAGTTTCCTCATCTGTAAAATCAGGATAGTGATAGTATCTGCCTCACATGGTTGTTTTGAGGATCAAATGAGATAATATTTTGAAGTGCTTTCCAAACTTTGAAGTGCTATGTAAATTCTATCATTATCATAATCATCCAGGTTTAAAATATTCATGCATTTAAACTTGATTATCTTTTGAATCTGAAGGAATTTTTTTTCAAAGTTCATATTCCATTTGATTTACTCAAGCTTATAATTGGTGAAGCTCAAAATAATGCATATTTCAACAGATACTCCAGGATTTATATTCCTTATTTTGCTCATATCTCACAAGGAGAGTACTGGAGCCAGCTCAAACCTGCTTGTGAGAGCTGGTTGCTAATTTTTTTAGTGTGAGGATTTATATCTTGGAAATCAGCAAATACTACAAATCAAGCCTTTATTTATTGTTTTATTGATGATCTAGAATTAAGAAAGTGATGGGGGAAATGTTAATAATGCAGTTTAGATTTAAAAGTGTGTCATATGTTTTTGAAGAGGTTGCTGTTAAACATTTGCCAGCACATCCTTGGAAAAATGCCCTTAAAGGTCCCTTCCATCTTCAAATCTTTAATCCTATCTATGATCATTTCCAGCTCTGGATCATCTCATCTTAATCTTACAGTGCTTTCAGATGACAGTGAGTATAGTAACACCTAAGTTTGAGTTGTTGATGGTGGTGAAATGTACTGATCTGGGAATCAGAAAAAACATGGGTTCTGGCTTCAATACTTACACTTCCTTGTTAAGTGTCTTTGAATAAGCCACTTACTCTCCACATATCAATATTTTCATAGAGTCCTAGAATTTCCTACACAACAGCAGCAGCATCTAAGGTTTTAGCAAGCACCTCTTAAATGTGCTTTGTTTTTATTAGCAGTGTACAAGGCCAAGTTAAACTGATACAATGACTGTCTCTGAAAACCTCAAATGTATATTATTGTGAGGCGAGGGGCAGAGGGGTTCACACAAAGGGGTAATGTGAAGGCTATAGAAAGAAATACCCAGGGATTTATGCTGCTGTCTATTGGTTTTCTCTGCGGTTTTCTATTAAAGGGGTGGAGACAGTGTGATAGATCTCAGTATCTGCCTAGAACAATTGGATCACTTAATTTTATCATTGCATAATTAAGATCCAGGAATCATTGGTTTTCCAAGGAAGTCCCTTAGTAGAAATAAACTGGAATGGAAGCAAAATGAAGGCCATATGGACTGACAATTCAATTCATGTATTGAAAGATAGGGTGCCAAATGACCACGATTTGGTAACTTGGTTCCTTCTGATAATACTTGGGTAAGGGTCAGACAGTCACTGATGATGAAGTTAGGGTAGAAAAAGGTTTCACAGGATCATAGAATGGACCTCAAAGGCGATCTATTCTAACACCTTCATTTTACCATAAACTGAGGGAGATTAAGCACCTTGGCCACTTCCATACAGATAGAATGTTTCAGAGGTGGAATTTGCATCCCCTGCAGTTCCTCTGACTCCAGAGCCCTTTTCCTCTATATAATCCCCACATTTCCTATGCTTCATATTTCTATCCTTAAACAATCGAAAGGGTAGCAATGTGCTTTCCAAACAGAGACGATAAGGATGTACTCATCTATATGGACAGTATATATTCATATAGCACAGTCAAGTCAACAAGTATTTGTTAAGCACCTACTGTATGCTAGGCACTATACTAAGTTTGAGAAGTAAGAAACCATACCTACTTTCCCTGACCTCCAACCTATTGGAAGGGCATGCAAAACACTATGTTCAAATGAGATCTATAGAGGATAAATTGGAAATTATCTCAGAGGGAAAGCACAAAGACTCAAGATGACTGGCAAAAGCTTCTTTCAAACTTTAAGTGAAGTAGAACTTTAAGTGAAACTCAAAGGAAGCCAAGGAAACCAGGAGATAGAGACGAGGAAAGAAAGAGCTCCAGGCATAGGGGACAGCCAGTGAAAACACACGGAGTTAGGAGATGGAGGTGGCCAGTGTCACTGGACTGCAGAAAAGATGGAGGAGAATAAGGTATAAGAAGACTGGAAAGGTAGGAAAGGGCTTTAAACACCAAATAAAGGATTTTATATTTTATCACAGAAGTAATAGGGGGCCATTGCAGTTTATTGAATTTGGGAGGAGTGTGTGTAACATAGTCAGGTAGGAAAATCAACCAACAGGTTATTGCAATAGTCCAGGCCTAAGATGATGAGTTTCTGTATCTTCCTCTCACACCCTTCCTCTGCAGAGGTAGTGGTGATGGTGAGGAGTCGTTATCATTGTGGAATATTGCATAGAACATCATACTTACATAAAGTTAATTGACTTTACTATTTTTTCCTCATCATTTGCTTTCTTTATCATAAGCTATGGCTCTTTGAGAGGCATAGTATGCTTACGAGTAGGGAAGTGTAGGTGATGTAAAAAAATAAATAAAAATCTCTTCAAAATGTCATCCTATGGCTGCTTGTTATTTAATATGACTGCTTCTAAAGACTTAAAGTTGAATATCACCCAAAAGCAAAGGAAAGGTGCATGGTGAGTGTGACCAGGCTGTAACACATTGTAAATGAGGGATTATACAGGAGGAGCTATGTAAAGAATGCCATGCTAGAAATATATGATCAGAAAAAAAAAGGAGGATTTTTTCCTTCTCCTGATTCTATACTGAGCTGACTGAAAGGCAATGATACCTTACAATGTTATCATTATATTTCTAATATCAATATTAATCATATACAGCTTGATACTGTAATTGAATAGTTTTTACACAGATGATATTAACTGATAAAATATGACATCCTTATGAGAAAACATTACCTTGAAATATTAGAGTTATAATATGTTAATTTCTACAGAAGATATGACTACAGATATATGAGGAGATATAAATTTTCCAGCACTTCGGCTGACAAATTCCATGTCAACATAACTCTTAGGAATTTGTACTCACTATTTGGTGATGACTTATATGATGATGTATAACAACTTAAGGGGTTTTAAAATGCAGTATTTTGACTAATGTGGTTTGGTAAATAGCATTCATGCCTGTTTCTTTTTTTTTCCCTCCAGTTACTATAATACTGATGCAAACCTCTAATATCAATAAAAAATAACCTCTTGAAGTAGAAAATACACCATCTACTTCATTGCTACCCATTTTTACAATAACTCTGAGTTTATCAGAGAAACAAATCCTGAGAGTTCCTTGAAGTTAGATCAACACAGAGGAGACACACAGGCTTAATCATCAATAGCCCTATCTGTAGTTTTTCTCTATTGAAAAGTTCTATCTACTAAAGGTTATTACAATTCTGATTAACCATAGGCAGCTATTCTCAAAATGTAAGTAGTATTTTGTAGTGGATAGAATGCTGGATTTAGAGTTAGGAAGATCTGGACCCAAATTGTACCTCAGACACTTACTAGTTTAGTGACCCTGAAACAAGTCACTTAACCTCATTCAGTCTTGGTTTTCTTATCTGTGAAATAAAGATAATAATAGGGTTGTTATGAGTATCAAATGAGAGCTTTGCAAACAGGAAATTATTTTTTCTATAAATTATTATTATTATTATTAATTTGGAGTCAGCATTCTGGGTTTTAGTTACTAGCAGTGTGACCTTGAGTAAGTTACAAAACCTTTCAAAGCCTCAATTTCCTCATCTACTAAATGAGCAGTTTGGCCTACTCCCAGGTCCCATCTAGCTATAATAGTCTATGATTTTATGACCTCACTGAAACAGCCCTTAGGCTTAAGTGTTGATGCTATGGAAACTCCAAAGTGGAAGGGAGTCTTGTAGTTATGTGATTGGGACTAAGAATAGTAATCCTGTTGCTCAAGAGTTTGAATTCTATGTGAAACCTTCCCTCTTTGGCATTCCTTTCCATGTAATATATGTAGCTGCATTCTGTCACATTGAAAGTCAAATGTGCCAAGGATTGCAAAGAGGTCATTTCTGTCTGTTTCATTTGTCACTCATGAAAAAAAAAAAGTCGTGGTCTGCTTCTCTGCCTAGTAATTGAAAGCAGGCATGGCCTTCTGGACTTGCTCCGTGTACCTACCAAGAGCTTTCAGGCCAAATTTGAACCCATTCCATTTTAATCTGCCCACATTCATCATTTGGAAACAATTAGCACTCTATTTGGGATCTTCTCACAGAAATCTTTTCCCTGTCCCTGTTAATCTCCTGTAGTCTAGCTTACCATTTCTTCCCCACCTGGAGCAAGATAGCTTGCTTAGGAACATTTAGCTGAATTCAGAACTGGCGGCTCTTTGTACCCAGTAACCACAGTGCTCTCTGTAGAAAGGAACCACACTTTGGGATGCTTTCACATTTTCCTTCTCCTCCTATCTTTTCAACCAAGCAAGTTGAAAGTGACCAAGTCAAACTTGAGTAGGATGAAGTTCCAAATCATTTGCAAACAGATTGCTTCCTATTGAGACTTCTGTACACTTTACACATGTTTGGCTCTGACACTGCCATTCACATCACTTGGTCTCAAGTGGAATGATGAACTTGATATTAATCTTTTTTTAAGGAGAAGCATCTGGATCCTGGCTAATAAAACCTCAATTTGTAAGAAGAAAGAAAAGAGCTCTTAATCAGACCTCTGCATACACAAGCCCTTCGGAGCTGTACTGAAAGTTACATATGGCTGTGAAATTTGTCCTGGGATCTGAAAGCTTCACATCTTCCTCTGTGGGTGGTGATCTAACTTCTCCCTAAGTGCTGAAGCTTTGGAATTCAGGCCTTATATTATCAGTAGCATAACTAAAGTCTAAATCTCAGTGGATTTTTTCTCCCCCTCTTCCTTTCTCCCTCCCCTCCTCTCTCAGTACCCTCAATCCCCAACCTCTCCATACCCTCAACACCCCTCCCCCCATTTTTTCCTCTCTCTACTCTTCTCCATCCCCCTCACCTCACACTTCCCTTTCCCTAATGGGTCTCTGGCCAGATGTTATAGCCCCTTGCTGTGATGTTAAACTGGCAACACCCTTGATCCAGGCAGCCAGACGCTCCATAGCCAGCTTCTGGAAAACCTCCCCTTCACTGGACTTCTGACACAAACCAGCTGAAGACATCACAATGCCAGAAAGCATTACAGCTGGTCTTCATGACAGATTGGCGGCACACACACTGATTTGGGGGATCTTAGTTAGGGGCTTACAACCCACTCACTGTCTAGGCTCCAAGCCATGGATCAAAGTTTGCCATTAGGCAAACGGATATTTTTCCATTATCAAGCTTTCTTCTCAGATTTTTTTCCACCTTAAAAGACTGCATGGAGTTGTGCTATCATAATCCACATTGCATAGCTCTCTCTACCTTTCAAAATAGATTCATAGTTAATATAAAATATTGATTATTAAAATGAGAAAAATGAAACAGAACCTTGGAATTGGGATTCTTTGCTTTTCTTGGAAGTCAAACTCCCACAACCATCTATCTGTCTCACTTATTCCATGCTTCTACAGTCATCTAAAACATGTAGTCACTATCAGCACCAGAAACTTCTCCTCTCCTCACCCCACCACTTCCATCATAAATGGGAAAAGTTTCTGGTTGATGTTTCATGCTATTATAAAGGCACTAGCTGGAAAGAGAGTATATTTCAAGTACAAATATAATATTTCCATGGGAGTGACCTCAATTGTACCTTCCCTAAACATATATTATAAATATTGCTTTTTCATTGATCTAACCGTTGATCTAACACCTGGCTAACTAGCAGTTCCCCAAAGTGAGAAACTATGACACAGAGAGATGAGATGCAAGTATTTTAATCCAGTTCAGCTCTTTTAAAAGCCAATTAGAAAATTCTTTGAAATCTTCAAATTAGAGATATTGTTCTCAATATTATGTTATTGTTGTGTGTGTTATCTTTGGCAAAGACCCAGACAAAAAAAGTGAGTGAAAAATAATTTACTAAGTGCTTACTATGTTTCAGTCACTGTGCTAAGTGGTAGGGATAAAAAAAAATAAAAAAGAACAAGCAAGAAGGACTCTTTCTTCAAGGAGCCCACATTCTAATAGGATAAGATAGCATATAAAAGGGGAGCTAGAGTTGTAAAGGAGGGGATAGTTTGGAAATAGTTAGAAAGTAATGAGGTGACCTGTTTCTGGCAAAGATAAACTAAAAGCTTGCCTATCAGAGCTTAAGATACTAAGGGCAGAGTTCTTGTTCCATTTGGGGAGAGGAGAGAGGTCAGGGTGATGATGAAACGGTCTGCTTCAGGTCAGTTTGTAGAAGGCAGACAGATCATAATACCTGCATGTGGGTGAATAGAGTCTGATATGAGTGTGCTGGCACAGAACTCTATACATGTCTTTGAATACATGTCCTCACCTTTGACACACATTCTCTGTGTTTTATTTTATGCGTTTAAAAACATTATTCTAAGGCTCCACAGTTTCACTAGAATACTAAATGGTTGACACAAAAAAAAATTAAGAAGGTCTACTCTATGGTTCTAACTTGAGGGTGCAATTTTTCTTTTTCTTTTTTTCCGCTTTTTAGGCAATTGGGGTTAAGTGACTTGCCCAGGGTCACACAGCTAGTAAGTGTCAAATGTTTGTTCTGAGGCTGGATTTGAACTCAGGTCCTCCTAACTTCAGGGCCAGTGCTCTATCCACTATGCCACCTAGCTGCCCCAAGGGTGCAATTTTTCTAAACTTTTTCAGTGGTGCATTCTCCTCAACTTAAAGGAGGGAGGAGATTAGTATAATAAGATGTTGACATTGCTAATTAAATGTTCACCAACATTGATAACTTTGTAAATTTCTTGTTTTTCTCTTTAATCTGTTAGTGTCAATTAATGTCATTCTTATATTTTGGTGTGAGGACCATAAGCAATGGAATGTGTAAGCTTTGGTAAAACCCATCATCCTGGAAAGACTGATTATGAAAACAGATTTAATGTCTTTGTCTTTGGACAAACCTGTTTAAAAATGGAGAGACTCATCACTAGAAGGCTAACAAGAGGTGATTAATGTTTTGGGCCATAGCAACTGATAAAACTATAGGCTAAGGAGAGGAGAAATTGTAATATATGCAGTGGAGTGAGTGCCCACAAATTCCTGATCTTTTGACGTATTGAAATTTTCAATTTCAAACAATCACTGAAACAACAGGAAACTCTTGCTGGATTATGATCTTTGTGAAACCCATAGCACATTTATTGGATTTGTATTATGCTATTATGAAATAGATAACTGCTGTGAGAAAGCATGAATGTTTTCCCATACACTCTAGATCTGAATGAGAATAGTATCTACTTGAGAAATGTATTATCTACTTAGGCAATTGGGATGTGCCACTATAAAATTAATCATTGGAACATAAATGTTTTAATTTTAATGCACATGATCCAAGCCATGCTAGTGCTTTTGCCCCACCCCAGTCTAATCCATTTAGAAGAAATTTACATTTTATTTCTCCAAATCTATTAGCATCAATATAAAGGTCAGAAATGAAGAAGACAGCCTCAGAAATTAATGTGCCAAGATCATGCAGTCATTTAGCAGACAAGGGCACCTGGAGCTTTTACTTACTGAGTCTGGCAAGAATTCTTCATTTAAGAGCCTTTTTCTCTATGGAAACATTAAGATAATGTTTAGTGAAATACCCACACAACTCTCTGTGCTCTTTTTTACCTGCACAAAATAGTTGCTATATGAAGAGAGGGGTTTCCCTGTTTTGAAAACCTTAGGAAAAATACCATTTGGCATAGAAACCCTTCAACTTATAAAAATGAACATGTTTTCTGCTTTCTTTCCCTCATACTTTATTAATCAAGACATTTGGGTGAAAATAGTGCCTTTTGTTTCACGTGTGAGTTTTTGTCAGCTCCTGCTGGGATTTCTCGTCCCAAAGCCAACAACTTCAATGTGGAACATCACAGTTGGTTTCTATGGAAGAGATTATGATGTCACAAGAAACCAATTATTTATGATTTCACATGAGGAATGTATCAAGAATCATATGCTCAACAAACATCTGTCTCATTGTCATTCATGTCTGAAGATGACACTTTAGAAGGCATCATTAGCCATGTGCATAAGGCCAGAGTGAAAATCAGCAGTCCTTTTCATATTGAATGCACATATAATCAGCCCTGTGGCTAGCTGCCCTTTTAGGGTACACTGTTATTTGTAGCTTTACTTCTTGGTCTCACCAAAGGTATGAGGCCTTTACTCAAAATTATCCACCCCTTCCTTGATTATCATTTTTAATTCAATTCAAATCAACTGTCTGGCACACTGTAAGCACTTAATAAATGCTTATTGATTGATGGAGCTGGTAGGAGGAGTCTAGAACACCCTTGACCTTGGTCATTTTTCTTGCTATCTGTCTTGCTACCCCACGCATACCTCCTACCTGACCCTCCTACATTTTTCTTTGAACTTTGTAATTAAAAAATAAACTACTATTGCTTTTGGGGAGGTCATGTCAATCAACTCCCCTATGATTTGAATCATCAACCCTGTAACTTCTAGACCAAAACATCCCTCCCTACCTATTCCTCTCTTATGTGTGTTGTCTCCTTTTAGTAGACGGAAGCTTTTTTAGAACAGGAATTGTCCAGCTTTTATACTGGTACCTTGAATGCCTGGTATTGTGCTTGGGATATGGTAAATTCTCAATAACAGTTTTTCATTCATTAATACAGATCTAGCCAAGGGAAATGAGGTTGTGGTAATCTTGGTGGATAGACTATGCTAAAATGTTACTGTTAAACTCTCACCTTTCAGTTCATTTTTGAGGTTGGTGCGTGGATGGTTCTGGTAGCTCAAGATATGACATGTGTCTTCCATGCCATGCCTGAATTTTATAGATTGAATTAGTCAGGACCACCACTACAGGAGTTTTTAGCTTGGACTCTGAATTTTGACACAGAATTGACTTTACATTTTATCAGTCCATCTCCCAAAGGAGACATTATTCAATACACCATTGATTAGTATTGTGTATGTCCAAGCCGCTGACAGAATTGTCCCTTTAAAAAATGCAAGGAAGAATGGTTTTAATCCATGAGAAGCCCCACAAAACCAAAATGTTCCACCAGAACACTAGCTTGAGCATGGAAAACTATTTAGTTGTTATCTCCAGGGTCTTCACTTACTCTGACTTTCCTGTCATTACAAACTCTTTGGTTTACTTTGATGCTGCATTTTCACTTCAATCATCCTATCCTGTCTCAGGTTCCTGTGCATCTGTCCCACTCTTATCCTCCCAGTTCACACATTTCCTATCTTCCTTGACAATGACATTTTCTTTGATTGTGACTTGATTCTTAGCCTTGGCTCCCATAAATATGAAACACTCTCCTTTCACTGTTTTTGGTTCTGATACCTGATATCTACCTTCCTGTCTCTCTACTCTCCCCACAAAATGTAGCTACCTCTGGTCTGCTGGGGCCTCAACAGTAAACTGTGGTCTGATGCTAATGCTAGCATATTATATATGACAAGTATCATCCTGAGACGTCAAAAAGTAATGAACACTTCATATGTTCAAGGTTTTTCTTAAACCTCCATGTAAGGTTTCTTTAGAACTTTTATTTTCATTTAGAGAAAAGAGTTAAAATAATTTGGACAGTGGAACAACCAAATTTTTATTGGATCATGTTCTTGACCCTTTATTTAAAAACTTTTTTATTGATATTTTTTGTTTTTACATAATTTTTATTTTTGAAACAAAGCCCTTTCCCTCCCCTACCTAGCAAGCCATTCTTTGTGTAAAAGAATAAAAAAAAGCAGAATAATAGCAGTTCAGCAAAACTAAATAATACATCAACCAAATTGTTCAATGTATGAAAAGTTGAATATATTTGTTGTTGTTGAGTCTTTTGAATTGTGTTTTACTCTCTGTGACCTCATTTGGGGTCTTCTTGGCAAAGATACTGAAGTGGTTTGCCATTTCCTTCTCTGTATCATTTTACAGATGATGAACTGAGGCAGACAGGGTTAAGTGACTTGCCCAGGGTCACACAGCTAGTAATGTCTGAGGCCAGGTTTGAATTTAGGAAGATGGGTCTTAATGAATCTAGGCCCATCCACCCTACTACCAGCTGCCCTGTTTGCATATATTGTTCCCCACAATTATAAGGAAGAGATTGACCCTCTAATTTGAAAACCTATGCTCAGCCAGAATGGCATGCCTATGAATAATCACTAGTGAAGGCTAAGGCTGATATACCATGTGATCTGGGATGTTCTGAGCTTGTTGTTTTTCAGCCATCTTTGTGACCCTATGGACCATACCCAGGCCCTCTTGTCCTTTACACTATTTCCTGACGTCTGTCCAAGTTTATGTTCGTTGCTTCCATGACACTATCTCTCCATCTCATCTTCTGCTATCCCCTTTTCTTTTTGCCTTCAATCTTTTCCAATATCAGGGTCTTTTCCAATGAGTCCTGTCTTCTCATTATGTGGCCAAAGTGTTTAAGCTTCAGCTTCAGTATTTGACCTTCCAGTGAATAGTCTTATTTAATTTCTTTAAGTATTGACTTATTTGATCTCCTCCCTGTCCAGGGGATTTTCAAAAGTCTTCTCTAGCATGGATGGTTCTGGTAGCTCAAGATATGACATGTGTCTTCCATGCCAGGCCTGATGTGGCTCTCAACTTTCTTATAGTGCAACTCTCACAATCTTACATTGCTATTGGAAAAAACATAGTTTTGACCACATGGATCTTTATTGGTAAGGTGATGTCTCTGTTTTTTAGCATGCTGTCCAGACCTGCCATTGCTTTCCTTCCAAGGAGTAAGTGTCTTTTAATTTCATGGCTGCAGTTGCCATTTGCAATGGTCTTTGAGTTCAAGAATATAAAATCTGACATTGCTTTCACTTCTCCTCTCTCTCTTTGTCCAGAAGTAATGGGACCAGTTGCCAAGATCTTGGTGTTTTTTATGTTAAGCTTCAAGCCACATTTTTAATTTTTTTTAAAAAAATTTTTATTAATTTATTTTGATTTATCAGCAATCACTTCCATAAGCTTCTGAGTTTTAAATTTTTCTGTCACTCCCTTCCCACCTCCCTTCCCAAGACGGTATGCAATCTGATGTAGGTTTTACATATGTATTTCTATTAAACATATTTTCACATTAGTCATGTTGTAAGGAATAGGAGGAACCATAAGAAAGAGGAAACAAAACAAAACAGAAGAAAAAATAGCAAATAGTATGCTTCAATCTGCTTTCAAATTCCATAGTTCTTTGGATGTGGATAGCATTTTCCATCATGAGACTTTTGGAGATGTCTTAGATCCTTGCATTGCTGAGAAGGGTCAAGTCTATCTAAGTTAGTCATCACATAACGTGGTTTTTACTATGTACAACATTCTCCTGGTTCTGCTCACTTCACTCAGCATCAGACCATACAAGTCTTTCCAGGTTTTTCTGAAGTCTGCCTGTTCATCATTTCTTATAGCACAATAGTATTTCATTACATTCATATACCACAACTTGTTCAGCCATTTCCCAATTGATGGGCATCCCCTCAATTTTCAATTCTTTGCCACCTCAAAAAGAGCTGCTATAAATATTTTTGTACATGTGGGTCCTTTTCCCATTTTTATGATCTCTTTGGGATATAGATTTAGAAGCGTCAAGCCACATTTGATATTCTCCTCTTTCACACTCATCAACAAGCTTCTTAAGTCTTCTTCACTTTCTACCATTAGAGTGGTATCATCTGTACATCTGAGATTATTTATATTTCTCCCAGCAACCTGAATTCTGGCTTTTGATTCATCCAGCCTGGCATGTTGCATGATATGTTCTGCCTGTAAGTTAAATAAATAAGGTAACAACATATAGCCTTGTCATACTCCTTTTCCAATCTTAAACCAATCAGTTGTTACATGTTCAATTCTAATTGTTGTTTCTTTGCTCGCATACACGTTCCTCAGGAGAAAAGTAAGATGATCTGGTATTCCCATCTCTTTGAGGCTTTGTCACATTTTATTGTGACACAGTCAAAGGCTTTAGTGTAGTCATTGAAGCAGAAATAGATAATTTTCTGGAACTCTCTTGTTCTTCCAAAATCCAGTGAATGTTGGCAATTTGGTCTCTAGTTCCTCTGCCTCTTTGATTTTTTTGGAGTCAATTAGAGTTAAGTGACTTGCCCAGGGTCACGAAGCTAGTGTCTTTGCCTTTTTTTAAAATTGGCCTGTTCTTTTGGTAATTCTTGGTTCACATATTACTGAAGCCTAGCTTACAGAATCTTAAGCATAACCTTGCTGGCATGTGAAATAAGCACAATTGTTCAATAATTTGAACATTCTTTGGCATTGCCCTTCTTTGAGATTTGGACATAAACCAATCTGTTCCAATCCAGTGGCCACTGCTGACTTTTCCAAATTTGCTGGCATATTGAGTACATCAATTTAACAGCATCATCTTTTAGGATTTTAAAAATAGGTCAGCTAGAATTCTATCACCTCTACTCGCCTTATTATTAGTGATTCTTCCTAAGGTCAACTTAACTTTATTCTCTAAGATGTCTACCTCCAGATCAATAACCAGATCATCATGGTGATAGGTGACGTTAAGATCTTTCTTGCATGGTTCTTCTATATATTCTTGCCACCTCTTCTTAATCTCTTTCACTTCTGTTAAGTCTTTACCATTTTTGTATTTTTTCATGCCCACTTTTGCATGAAACATTCCCTTGATATCTCTGATTTCCTTGAAAAGATCTTGTCTTTCCCATTCTATTGTTTTCTTTTATTTCTTTGTACTGTTCATTTAAGAAAATCTTATCTCTCCTTGTTATTATCTGGCATTCTGCATTCAGTTGAGTATATCTTTTCCTTTTTCCTTTACTTTTCTCTTTCCTTCTTTTCCTCAGGTATTTGTAAAGCTTCACCAGACAACCATTTTGCTTTATTGCTCTTTTATTCCTTTGAAATGTTTTTTGTTGCTGCCTCCTGTACAATATTGGGGACCTCTGTATATAGTTCTTCAGGCACTATTTCTACCAGATCTAATCTCTTAAATCTCTTAATCACTTCCACTACATATTGTTTAGGGAAATTACTCAGGTCATACTTATATAGTCTGACTCTTATAATGCTAAAGCTGATTGTATGTCCAAACCAAGTCTGGTACCAATATGGTGAGCCCTTGAAAATGAGAAAGGGAAGCCATCAGGCTCCCTAAGTAGGGGCAAAATGTACCATGTTAGAAAATGAGCAGGTCAAACATTCTCTGCTGATCAGCAAGGGAATTGGAACCAGGAGTGACTGAAAGACTTCCAGCCTGGGCAGGAATGGAAGGCTCAGTCTCAAAATAAACATACAAAACCCCATAATTATAAAAAAATCATATGCTTAATTTTAAAGAAATTTAGTCTCTATATTTTGTGTTTCTTTCCACTTTACTTATCAGAAACTTATCTGGCAAGGGCTATTTTCTATTTAAGGTGGCCTCTGAGCTTATCTAAACCAAGTTTACTTAATAGAAATATTCACAAGAGTAACAAATATGAAACTCAAAGTGCATTTAGTTCAAACTCAGATATAACAATTCTTCAATGGCTCTAATTTGGCAATGTGTTCTTTGTACATTCAAGGCAGACAAAACTTACAGCCATGTCTCTGAGCCCTCTGAATTGAGTAGTGTTTGTGACTCTCTTAAATGACAGATTGACTGTGCTGTGATCTCAGTCAATGGTGAAGAAGACTGAAAACAATGAATAGACTGTATTTTGATCCATTATCACTAGATAACTTCTATTATAGCAGGCTAAGCATTTAAAAGAATTTTAAATTTTTGTTGAGTCTGAAACAGATTCCTGTTCTCTACTTCCTCTCTTTTTACTTACTAAAACAATTACTAATGGCCAAGTCAATATTCCTTCCTCCACAATGTTAATAATAATATCTTTTCTTTTTTTAAAATTATTCATTACAATTCAGCAGAAACTGTCAGACTTTCTAGTACTGCTTGTTATACCTCTCAAAAAAGGATTAAGTAACAAAATCACTTAAAATAATTCAGCTAAGCAATGCTACTGACTGACTCTGACATCAGAGTAGGATCATCCTACTCTGCACTGATACAGGGTGTGTTTGTGTGGCACTGCTAGCAACAGAACACATAATCTTGACCATAATGCTAATAGATTTGGAGAAATAAAATGCATTTCTCTTTTTGCTCATGGTACAGTATCCTACATTGTGAGGAATTTTTTCATACTGAAATTGTTTTTCAGTTAAAAATACTATGAAAGAGTTGTGAGCCTGGTAAATATATTGATTCCCTTAAATAAGAGGATCTTATTTTTTGTTGTTTGATCTTTATTGTTGTTGTTTGTTTGTTTGTTATTGTTGTTGAGCTCTTCATTATCTGTTTTGATATTAAGACCTACAGACAAGTTTTATTTATTTTATGACTACTATACAAACCCTACCATGTATACAAATGTTGGTATATTTGTGAGTAAACAAATATTTTCTTTTATGTACAATATCATCATATCAAAAATTTCGCAGACCTTTGGCAAAATTTTCTAGACATGTAGACATAGTACACCCTTTGAAAATCACTGATTGAGATCAATACTATCATTTGGCACCCCTCTATCCCTGTTGATCTCTCTTCTTACTCTGCCATAAGATTTTTTTCACGAACTGCTCAATGTAGATTCACCAATTCTCATTCAATACTTGAAGACCATTTCACTCTTTTTACATCAGTACCAGTCTCATTCATCCACCAGCATTCATCACACACAAATATCCTGTCCAATTCCTGAAACCCCAGACACTTACAAGGATCTGCAATCAACTTTTCCCCTATGAAGCTGCTTCTATGACAGTGAGAGCAATGGAGGGAACTTTACCTGGACCATCTCCCAGCTCCAGAGCTACCAACCATTTAGCCCACATTTTCATAAGCATTTTATATTTTGCTCTCAGATTTTCTTTTTTATTTACTTGATTTTTCTAGAGATGAATGGGAATCATTCCACTAGAACTGATTGCCTACTATTTATGTCTACTATGTATGCCTACTATGAGCCAGACCCTATTATACTAAGAAGCACTGAGGATTCAAAGAAATGTAAAAGAATAGTCCCTGCTCTCAAGTTTCTCACAGTCTAATGGGGGAGACAATATGAAAATAAGATATATACTAAGTAAATTAGCAGTAATCCCTGAAGAAAGGAACAAGATTAAGGAAGATAGAATAGGATTCTTTCATACGTTAGAACTTTAGTTGAGACATGAAGAAGGCTAGGGAAGTTAGATGGTTAAGATGAGCAGGGACAAAGTTCCCTTGTGGGAGACAGTCAGTGAAAGAAGTCAGAAGATGGAGTATTATATGGAGTATTATGAGAAACAGTAAGAAGGCCAATGCAACTGGATCACAGAGTATGTGGAAGGGAATAAGGTGTAAGAAGGCTGGAAGGAAAGAAAAAGGAAGGTAGATGAAAAGGCAGGAATAATGTCACATTTTATATCATTTAAAATAATTTTATATTTTAAATGAGGTATGGATATAGATAGATATGTGTGTAAATGTGTGTATGTGTGTATATGCCCCAAAGGGGGAGGAACATATTACATATATATATATGTATGTGTATATATATATAGATATAGATATATATAGATATATAGATACACCATATAATGTGTGTATGTGTGTGTATATGTATCTCCCATTTTATAGAGGAGATGCTCTTTAAAGATATTAAGTGACTTGGCAAAGCTAGGATTATCCTTTACCCTAAGACTTCTTGACTCCCAAATACAATACTTCTCCCACCATGAATATCTCTCAAAAGTAAAGTGGATCGATAATCAGGAGAAAGAAAAAAATATTCAGAGTCCAATGGAAATGGAATAGGAAAATCGTAGAAAGACAGTGAGGAGTAACACTTACCTAAAGGAAAATAGGCAAGCATGAAGTAAATTATAGGATCTGAATTTTTTCAATTCATTGAGCATACCATGCCTTATGAATAGAAAGCAAACTTACCTCCTGGTTTTGGTTTTCCTGTCTCAAGGCAGTAGGGCCAGTTAAGAAGGAGGAAAGAAGAAAAATTCAGGCTTTGGATGTACTTCCAACTTTGAACTACTGTCTCTGTGTCTATAATGGTTTGGATTCATCAGGTGCTGTTCTTTTGTCAATATCCCTAGTTTTCTATTCAGCATTTAGATAAGAGGACAACTGAACAGGAAATATACATACTCTTTTATTCTTGTGAAGCAAAAGGGCATTTGAAATAATGGGGTAGGTAATTTCTTCATTTTATTCAGTTGGGTTATGAGGGTATCCATCCCATCTGATTTCTAGAATTAAGATAGAGGTATTATAAGTGTCAATACTCAATCAGTCAATCATTAAGCATTTATTAAGTGGTTATTATGTGGCAGATATTATGCTAGGTACTGGAGATAAAATACAATTAATGAAATATTCTTTCTAATGGAGGAGACATCAAGTACAGATTTAAGCACATAGGGAATAAGTATAGGGAAAATAAATGCAAATGCATACAAAGCAGTTAAGTACAAAATAGTTTGGGTATGAGGGCATTAGCAGTTGGAAAGAATTCATAAAGCTCAATTCCTCCCTATACTGCCCCCCCCAACTAAATCTACCATTCTGTTTAGAGGAACAGCAGACCTAAATGTTGAGAAGAATAGACAAACTCTTGAATTCAAGGTCTGGGTTCAAATTCTGACTCTTCCATTTGCTAGTTGTGAAACCATGGACAAATAACTTATTATTTTAAATTTTATTTTCCTCCTTTGTTAAAATGGAGATAATGCTTTTTTCCATGTGATGTCATACTGCATCCAGGGCCATCTTCAGTCATCCTGATCTATATCTTGCCACTGTACCCAGATGACTCCAGAGGAAAGAGTGAGGCTAGTGACTTTGTATAGCCCCCGTCACTTAAATCCAATTCGCTTGTATGTCGTAGCATCACCTCCCTGATGTCATTGGTCCTCTTTGAGAACGAAGGACAACAACAATGCTTACCACGCATTCATATACTCTCTCCCAGTGCTCCAGATCCTCTCTCCTCACTCTTCTTAGAGCTTTGTTTTATACAGAGCAAAAGAAATGCATGCAAAAACTAGATGAAAGATAAAACACTAAGCAAATAGGTTCTTATTACCAGCCATTAGGAGAAAGCCTGACCAGTTAATTCCAAATTTCAAAACTCAATGTATCTGTCTCTTCCTCCCTTGGAAATGGGGAACTGCTATGAGTCTGTGACTTTCTGGTAATTGTAACTGTGCTATCCCTTTGGTGATGTTGTGTATAATGGAGTTGATACCTGTTGCATTACTCAAGAGCATTCCATCACTTGCCTGGTTAAAAAGGTGGGAGTGGGGGGGTTGTTGCAGGAGGGAGGAAGCTGTACGTGATCCTTATGGAAGCCAGTTAAAATTAATTGGAAAAAGCTTTTAAAGACCCAAGATGTAGACCAAATGTATCTCCAACCTGCGGCCTCATCCTCGTACTGATCGCGAAGGTCACTGCAAAGCTGTAGATTTATGCGGAAGGCTTGGGTGATGGAAAATGAGACAAAAGCATTTGGATTTTATTATTCCATTTACTCTGACCCTGGGCCATAAAGGGTTTGGAGAGCCTGTTTTATGTATTCAGCTGGTTGCCACACTGTCAAGCATTTGGAGCCACTTAAATAAACCACCCCAACCCACAGCTGCAACAACACCATATCAAATATAGGTTAGAGTTGAAATGTGGAACCAGCAACACAGCGTCTCCAGCAGGTGCATGTGGAAGATTTTTTTTTTACCACCCCCTTGTTTGGGAATCGCTTCCTCATTTATCTAGTGACTTTGATTTAAGGCTGATTTAGATACTGAAACTGATTTAGGTCCTGTATTAAAGTGCTTGCACATTAGGGGCTGGCCCTCTGCTTTCCCAGGCCACCCTTTGTTGTTGAATTTGAGTTAGGCTTCAGAAAATATACTTGCTGGGGGAAGGCTGATGAAATGTTTGCCTGACTTCCTCTGACCCACACACATCTTTCTTCCCCACCCCCTTAATTCATTGGACTCTTTGAAATCTGGCTGGTCATTATTGGGCCTGTTGCAATGAAAAACAGGCAAGGGGCAGGGAAGGATTGGGGACTGGGGGTGGAAAGAGTTCCACATGGGAAAGAATCAAATAAAAACCACAAGTTTGTCCAAGTGATAGCAAAACCATGTGTCCAAGATGACTGAAAAAGTCAACTATGAAGATATTTGATAGGGCTTGGACATGCTTTCATTCAGGCAGTGCAGGGAAGAAACCTTGAAGAAGGCCATAGCTTCTACCACATGTACCCTAAGCAATGTCTCCACTTTTTATAAAAGAAGTTCAATTAGTACTGTAATTCACATTCACTCAGTGAGAACTAGGATCACCCCAAACTGTGGCAAAGTATTAAATAGATTTGGACTAGAAATACCCTTTCACCCTGATAGAAGATGCCTTCCAAACAGTGGAGAGGAATGTAGGGAGAGTAATGGAGGAAACCTGTCTTGTCCCTATCCAGGATGTGTCTGTTTTTCATATAAAATATCTCAGCATTTGACTATTAATCACTTTGCATTAAATCTGACTCCTTATTCACCCCTTCTCCCTTCTAAAACACAAACCCGCACCTTGGAAACACCAAACATGGCCTACAAGTGAGTTAAAATTCTTTGATATCCCTCCCATTCATTGGAAGTTGTATAAATCAAGTACAATCCAAGGAATGTAGGAATCATTTCTTTTCATTCCAGACTCTGTGGGGTCTGAACAGTTAAATACCTTAAAATTTAAAGGTATACTGACTAGCTGTCAAATGCTTCCAAGCACAGACTAAGATGTGAAAAGTGTTTAGACTCAAATATGGGCATCCAAGTTAGGAAGTCACTTAAGAATGTCTTTTGTAGTTTATTTTATTACCATCTTTTCAAACTGTTGGAGGAAAAAAGAATGCTTTACTTCAGCCAAAATTTCTTTGCTTCCTTAAATTGAGAAGGATTATCAGGAAAGTCAATAACACATCTAAACTCAACAAATATTTACTATGTGCCCACTATGTATGTGCAAGGAACTGTAGTGGGCGTTGGAGGGGCGAGAAAATGAATGGCAGAGAATTTAGCCTTGAAGGGGCTAACAATTTATTGTAGGGAATAAGACATTTACAGAAAATAAACCTAATACCAAAAGAGGTATTGGCCATTCAAAAGTGGAGGAGGTAAGGGAATGGAACAGGAATAGTTGGCCGGTGTCCCAGCCAAGGGTCAAGCAGAGGAGTTGGAGGAAGAAGACTGTACATAATTATGTGGGAAATGGGCCTTGTCTGAGCCTGGGGCAAAGCAAAAGTCAGGTTGAAGGAACAAAGCAGACTTCTCAGCAAGGTAAGAAACATTCTGGAAATATGGAACCAGGCATGGAATACCAGGGGTTCTTAACTTGTTTTATGTCATGTACCCATTTGGTGGTCTGGTGAAACCCAAAGACACCTTCTCAGAATAATGGTTTTAAATGCATATGATAAAGTACATAGGAATACAAAGGTAATGAATATATCGAAAATTAGTTATCCAATTTTTTAAAAAAAGGTTCATGGACTCCATTAGGTCTTAACCCCAGGTGAAGATCCCCTGAAGGCTCAAGAGATGATATTGTGAGTTACTTATAACCTTACCTATACCATTATGTGCTATGTGGAACAGTACTCCCATACTTGAAGCTTAGACAGGCACAAACATTTTTATAAAACACCAAAAACTAGAGGGATAACTTTTGGACATATAGGCTCATAGACTTACATATAGAGAGCTGAAAAGAACCTTAGGCATCACTTGGTTTAACTCCCACATTTTATATATGAGGAAACTATGTCCCTGAGAAGTTAAGTGAATTGCCTGAGAGCAAACCAGTAGGAAGTGGCAGAGCCAGGATACAAACCCATGTCCAAATCTAGACCCCTTTATGCTACACTTGTGCTGGCAGAGAACAAAGCATAGAAATTGTGGTATCTGAACTGAGAAAGCAATATTATCACACTTATGATGCAGTCAAAAGCCAAGATTCTTTTTTTTATCTCAAATCAATAATCCTTCATTTTTATCCTTTTAATATAATTAGAACTGAATTAATTATAGACATTCTTGATCCTTAACAATAAGGGCTATAGTTGAGGACTTTCATTTAAGGTCAACCTGATGTTCTTCCTATGTTACTCCGTTGACCAAGGATTTGCAGTATATGTTATGTTTGCCCCAGACAGCATGGGACTGATTTTTAGAGGCATGTGGGTACCACGTCCTTCTCCCTGGGAATTGGAGATCACTGTTGTAATACACTATTTATCCTATTCCACCTCGACATTCCAGAAAACAAGAGCAGACAACTTGGCATGCCACTCTTAAAAAAATGCTATTGCTGATGTAGGCAATGATTGCAAAAGACCGTCACACTCCCCCAAACACTTTTCACTTTGATACATCAAATGATTAATAATTTTTTGTCAGGACAGATGCTTTCTTTATCGATGCAGATCCCAAACGCACTACCCCTTTAATAGCTAATTTATGATGCTGTGTCAAAAATTAATCATTTACAACTTTTTGGTGATTAGCTCCTCTAAACTTAACTAGGCTGGTCCTTGGATAATGAGGGAGCCTCTTGGCCCATATTGTTAGCCTTTCCAACTGAGTAGGACTCATTAGCTCTTTCATTTTGCTAATATGACCAGGGTCATCTTCTCCACTATTCTGAAGAATCAGTAGAGGAATAACTGTACAAGAAGTTGATAATTTCTAATTTCAGTCAACTATTATTTTTTTTAATATATCAATCAAGAACCTTCCTGTTAGTTGAGGAAACTTCTCCTCCTAATATAAATTTGCCAACTAGATAGAGTTGTTTCATCCCCAATTTGACCTCCCTTTCTCTTCTAGCTGCCAAATCTTTAGTAGTCCTTTCTCCCTTTCTCAGGCAGACAACTGTATACTTGCTGAATTTTATTTTTAATGGATTTTTGTTGATGCCTTTTATTTTTATATTGCGTAGATTTTCTTCTCCCCTTCTAAGAGATCCATCTATTATATTTTTAAAATATATCTATGTCAAATATTTTTAAAATTTTAAAAGAGTAAGAAAAATCAGCAAAACTAATAAACATATTGAAAAAATCTGACAATATTAGAATGTTTCAGTCATTGACCCCAACCTCAGCAAAAGATGGGAGGAGTTATTCCCATATATCTCTCCTTTGGGGGCCAGTATTGTTTTTTATATTTTGACAACATTTAGTTTCAACTATTTTGTGGTTGGTCTTTCCATTTACATTATTGTAGTTATTGTGTACGTTGCCTTCTTGGTTCTTAACTTCATTTTGCAATGGTTCATGTAAGTATTTACATACTACTCTGTCTTCAAAATGCTTATAACTTTTTCAGAGCAGAATAATATTCCATTAAATTCAGTTACCACAATTTGTTTAGCCATCCCCTCCCCTAATAAAATGACCTTTACTTTGTTTCTAGTTTCTTACTACCATGAGAAGTGCAGCTATAGATATTTTTGTTTATTATGGAACCTTTCTTTTTTTGTCCATTAAGTTTGTCAAGTATGTGCCTAGCAGTGGAGTTTCTGGGTCAAAGAATATAGACATTTTAGTTACTTTCTTCAAGCAATACTGATTTGTTTTCCAGAATGGTTGTACCAATTCACCATTCCACCAGCAAGCTGCATTATATCTTAAAATAGCTTGTTAACTCATTAGCCAAAGTAAAACAGCTTGATGGAGGAGGTGTCAGGGAGATATTTTTGAGCATTTGCCCCTGACCTAGTCTGGAAGTCACCAACATCTCCAATGAATATCATGATAATCAATCTTATTAAGTACCTATCATGTTCTAGGCACTGTGCTAAACTAGGAGAAATTAAGTCAGCAACTTAGCACTAATAAACGGTTTACCTGATACAAGATTGGAATTGTATTTCATCTTAACAATTTTAAAAGAATATTTTGCTGATAACATTTATTTTTTATACCATTGTCATTTCCTGATATTTCTCTGCTGTTATCTTGACATTGAAGCCACTCTTGAACCAAGGAAAAACAGTTAAGGAAATTAAAACCAATGCTTGATAAAATATACATCATTCTACTCCTTTGGTACCCCTCCCCATTATGATGAGGAGGGTGCTTCATCATTTATTCTCCAACATCAAGATCTGACTCATTTTACTAAATTGCTTACTTTTTCTTTTTTACTGAATTTCCCTTGATTGAGCAATCATTTTGGTGTTGTAACGGTTATTTTGCCCCAAATCCTCCCATACCTCTCCAGAATACAGTAACTAAGAACAGCATAATGGACCTGATGCTGAAACAACAGGACAACATTGTTAGTATAATATTGCAGATAGTATGACCTTAGTTCCTGGGATTATAGGATTTGGAAATGGAAGCTATCTTAGAGGTCTAGTCCAATCCCTTCGTTTGATGGATTTGGGAAAACTGAGACCCAAAAAGTTGTTGTGTCTCTCTGGAGGTCATGAAGAGAGTAAGTAGTAAATCTAGAGTGAAGGGGACCAGAAATATGAAGTTGGACATTTAGTAACTGTCATGGATACTCTGAAAGTTTGCTGTTGTTGTTGTTTTAAAATTTTAAACAATGCTATTGCCAGTCATAGTGGCACATTCCTGTAAGCTCTTCAACTTCAGAGATTGATGTCAGTGGGTCACATGAGCTAGGTAGTTCAGAGCTGCAGTGGACTAAGATGATTGGGTATCTACACCAAATCCATCACCAAGATGGTGAACCCCTAGGAGCAGGGGGTACCACCAGATTGTCCAAGGAGGAGCTAATGTGCCCAGGTAGGAAATGGTACAGTAAAAAGTTCCATACTGATCAGTAGTGGGATCTGCCAATGAGAGACTGATGTATTTCAGCCTAGGGGAGATAGGGAGACCTACTCTCAAAAATAAAAACAAAAAAAATCCCCACAAAACTAAAGTTACTAGCTAGGCTCTTTGGTTTGGTTTCCATATCATGAAAAACATTTATGTAAATTATATATATAATATATGTAATATATTATATATGTATATATATGCATACACACATATATATGCATACATATAGTATAATAAAGGGAAATAGTATTTCTTGATGACTTTTGTTGAAATCAAAGTATCTGAATTTTAATTAAGTCCCCCCCATCCCCAACATAGCTTACAGCAACATAGCAGGAGGGCGGAAAATAGTAGAATTCTTGTCTAACTTCTAAAGTCATCAGATGGTATTCATTTGTAGTGGCACTCTGATGGCTCAACTGCAGACTTGTTTTCTGAAGTTTCCAGGGGAAATCTTCTGAACTATATAGGGATTTTATACTGTCTAAATTTAGAAACGTATAGAACTTGATACAAAGCTTCCTTTACCCTCTATTGTGACATTTCTAGGAAATATTACATCAAGGGGAGACCAGAAGAAGACAAAAAGTATACTTCATAATTTAAACTAGGAAAATATATCTATCATAGAAATAAAACTCTACAGAAAATGTACTCCCTGCCAATCTGTGCCAAGAGAACTGAATCCTAGGGTCTGTTGGCCCCAGGCCTTCCAAACAAAGAGTCAGGGAAAATATGTAAATTTAAAATAAAAGGAATTCACACTTTTCTGAAAGTAAAAAGCTTTAATGTAATTTGGAGCCACCAGTCTGCTAGAGTAATGTTCTTACATATAAGTGGAAATCCTTTTGGATATTTACACTACTGATTTCTTTAATCTCCACTTTCGAATTAATAGACAATAACATAGGATTCCTTCTTTGGCTCACTCAGCACTTGTGCATATTTACCCAAGTGTCTAGAGTGGAGATTGTACACATATCTCTAATCCACCTGCCTGTGTTAGTTAAAAGCCCAGATAAAATCAGCAGTGCTTAGATCTTAACCTTTTAAGTCTGAAATGTTTTTAACGTCTGGCTCATGGCAACTGAAAGCAGGGTGTACAAAGGGAAGGAGTGGGAGGGGGAGGGGAACAGTGGGAGAAAGTGATTTCTACATATGTATACATATATACATTCATACATACATACATACATACATACATATATACATACCCACACCCAGACAAGTTTTATAGCTTGGACTCTTATTTTTTCCAATAAATAATTTTTTCACAATAAATTAAAAATACTCATTCAAAAAACTACAATAGTACATTACTAAAAAGATACTTAGCATTTGATAGCGTATAGGGCATGGGATCTGGTTATCCAACTGTTTTCACAAACACCTTGATTTCTTTTTCAGCTTCCCGCCACCCCCACCCCTACTCCAAGTGAGTTTAGTGCTAGGAAAATGAGGTAACAATACTTGCCAGCATTGTGTGCCCTCATAGTGAATATTGCATCTTCTAAAAAAGTGCTGAAAAAATGCATCTACCTTGTTTAGTGGTTCTTATCTCCTACACACCAGCTTCAAGTATTACCCAAGATGCTTTTCCCTATAGAACCTCTAAATAACAGTTCAAGTGGGGGGGAAATTACGTACTTTGACAAAATTATTCTTACACTTGACTGTCAAAATTCTTGCCCTATGTAGTTCTTAAGCTACTAGACCAAGAAAAAGTCAGTTATTATTGATGTTACTTCTAAATAGGAAAATCACTTTTATTTCTTTTATAAGTTGCATTGTATATACATATTAATGTACCACAAACCCAAATCAAACATGGGAGTCCAAACCCAATGCCTTCATGGATTACTTTATTTTTGTCTTTGGATTACCAGAACATAACACAGCACCTGGCCCATGACAGGCCCTTATTAGATGCTTATTAATAGATTTAGTGAGTATGATCTAATGGTGTAGCTTGATGATCAACTCCAGGATGCCAAAACAACTACTAGAAGAGTAAAATACTAATATCAACACTAACAATTAATAGTAATTTGTTGATATTATCTAGACTAGGAAAAAGCGATTTTCTGAATACAATCAACTGTTTTTTAAAGTGAGTTCAACCATTTGTGTTGTAGATTCAATTTTACTCTAGGAAATTGTGAATTATATGATTTCAACAACTTGTTAATTGTAAATTAAGACAATTCTAAGCCTTCATACTTTGCCCTAAGAAAAATGTTCCTTGATGGTCATCAGATATTATTTCCCTCAAAAATTCCTTTGTGGTAGGATGATGGAATTATTTAGTTAAAATTTAAACACCACCTACTTTCAATACAATTTAAGTGAATAAATACTTATTGGGCAATAAAAACTTATTGGCTTGTGTATACTATACTATGTACTAGCATCTTGCTAGAAACTGTGGAGTGGGGGAAGGAAAGATGATTCAAATATTATCTTTTTTACATTCAAGTATATTGAGGTATTAGAATACCTCAAGCAATACCGTGGCAGCTATACTGAAATTAGGGAAAGGATTGGGACTGAATTTAAATCCTAGCTCTGCTACATACTAACTTGTGTGCTCTTGGACACATCACTTGATTACTCTGGGCCTCAGTTTCCCACTCTCATTAAATGATAGGGCTGTACTAGCTGATCTCTAATATCCTTCCTAGGTCTTATTCTGTAATCCTAGTTTTGTGTTAATCTTTAGAGGTAGAATGGATAAGAAAACACCACCATCACACTACAAGTAACTGTAATACAAGGCAAAACAAGTGTTATACATGTTCAGAGGAAGGAGACATCACACCCAGTTGAGAGAATCAGGCCTTTGAGCTGAATCCAGAAGGATGCTGAGAATTTCCATGGCAGAGATACAGGAGAAAGACATTCTAAGATAAGGGAAAAGCATGAAGCAAAGGTTTGGAGCCAGAAAAGAATGATACATATTTAAGAAAAAAATGATTGGTCCATTTTATCTGGATTATAGAGTACCTATAGGAGAGTAATGGGAGATAAGGCTAGAAATATAAGTTGGGGCTTGAATACCAACTTTAAGAATTGGGATGCTATTCTGTGGCACAGGAGAGTCATTGAAGATTTTGAGCATGGGAATAATGTGATTTGATCTGTGCTATAGGCAACCTTACAGTGATGTGAAGGTTGGATTAGCAGAGAATGATATGAGAAGTAAGGAGGCCAGGAAGGAGGTTGTTCTAATAGCTCAGGTTAAAGGTAGAAAGGATCTAAACTCAGAGGAGGATGCTTTGCTGAATACATAGAGTGAAACCTTTCCTTCACTCCTGTCTCACCATTGCCTTCCAGTTCAGGTCTACACATGGAAGGAAGGCAGAATTGCCTGGAAGTCACACTGAACAGCTGACAGGAGAGCAGCCTTGCTAATTTCACTAAGTGAACTAAGTAATGCTCTCTCCTAGGGAGAGCAGGAGGGCCAGCCATGTGGGTGGCAAGACTGACGTCTATGCATCTAATTATTCGTCTTTACTCCACTTTGCTCAATGCTCCTTGTTGAGGTGTGTGGCCCAATATAGCCTCAAAGTTCTGATGCTGCATTAGCAAATACGCATAGTAGGGAAGCAATAAAGCTTGTCTCTCCCATATTCTCTGCCCTGACATAAAACATGCAAACACAAAGAGGGTCCTGAGAAAACTGAGCTTATGGCATATAGACAAAATAAAGACAAAAATGGCTTATGAAGGTCTGTTTTTATGAAAACTAGAGCAGAAGAAATGTCCATGATCAAAACTCTGGAAGAGGCTTTAAAATCTGCATCTTGGTTCACTATTAAAATAATATAGATTTCCAAGTTGATAGCCCTTTGTACACATTTTTACGTCTTTTGGGACATGTTGATACAAGGATCTAATCTCATTGTGAATGTTTATGTCTGGTATATTGTCATTTTTAAGAGCAAAGTAAATCTAACAAATGTGAAAAAATGTCCTTTCAATTTTGTCCCTCTCTCATTCTCTCTTTCTCCCCCTCCCTCTCTTTCCCTCCCTCCCTCTGACTTTCTCTCTCAATCTAGGCCCAACAAGGGTCCCCATAGATATAGTATAATGCTGTATTGTTTGGTTAGGGATTTAATTTCACTCCATCACAAGCTACCATCACAGCCCTGTCATTGCAATTGGTCACACTTTTTTGTGTGCTATATCTTACTGAAGTCTCATCTCCTCCTCAGACTATTGCATAATCTCCTACTCTGAGACAAAGCTCTCCAATATAATGAAAGAGGTGAAATTGGCAAAGGGAAAGTCAATGGACACAGTTATCATTCTCTAGGTCTCACTCCCATTGACTCCTCAGGTTTAGTCACAGCATCCAAAGAGGCAGAGGAGCATGCTGTGTAAGGGGGGAAAAAACCCAGAACAAAGTTTATTGAGACCAAAGGAAGCACTGGTGGCTGCTGGGAGATGTAATCCAATGCTGTCCTGAGCAGACCACCATATAGAGGAATGCTAAAGGATGCCCCTTCAGCTCAGCAGGGTGTGGGCAGAGAGGAAGGGGGAGGGGAGCTACCCTCCACAAAGCCCTTGGTGTAAGAACAGGAGGAGGGGCAATTCTGTCTAATATAGAGAACTGATTCTAAATTCAACTGAGTCCAAATCTTTGGGAAATCCAGAGAAGCACTTATTTAAGATCCTAATACGTTGTCCTTTCTGCTTCCAGCAATTATTTTCTCAGATATAAAGTTTTGTTAGCTCAGGATAAACTAGGATAAATTACAGTAATAATTCTGTTCAAAATAAAGAAAAAAAAACTTGTAGCATCTCAAGACCCATTTTTTAAATCAAAGAATTTAGGATAAAATTGGTTTTATCATTAAGAACTTAGCTAACCTTATGTTATTACTCCTTTTACTGAGACCTTTTTTTTTAACATCTAATCATTCGTCCTTTTTTTTTTAACATTTTACTCCTTCCACTTTCCGTTCATCCTCTCTACTTCTCAGTCCTTCTCAATCTCTCTCTCTCTCTCTTTCTCTCTCTCTCTCTCTCTCTCTCTCTCTCTCTCTCTCTCTCTCTCTCTCTCCCTCTCTCTGTGAAAGGTTTTTTCTCTATCTTCTTTGTTCCAGATGTTGCCCATGTTTTTCCCCTAAAGGGTTTCACAATCAAACAATTTCTTACTTGTGAGAGTGGCCTTTCCCACAGCCAAATGCTAAAGTCAATTGTACCAAAAGCTTAACTTTCTGCCAATCTGGTGAAGACAAGCCATTCCACCAGCATCACAGATGACAATCTTGTTTTTATAATGCTCATGTGAACAAACATATTATTTGGGAGACTAAAGATGACTTGCATTCCCACTTTACCTGTGAAAATTTTGGGCATTGAAATAATGAAGCCAGAACTAATTTTCCTTGCTAAAAAAATTGTGCATCCATAAAATCTAATCACTTTGCTCAATAAATATGAATTGAAATGAATATAAAATAATTTTCTAAGAATTATTAGAAAAGGTTGGGATAATGTGATGAAATGATCCTTACATAGAAGAATATGATGACATTGTTATAACATATTCAGGGGTAGAGAACCCGTGGCCTCAAGGTCACATGTGGCCCTCTAGGACCTCATGAGTGGCCCTTTGACTAACTCCACACTTTACAGAACAAATGCCCAGTAAAAGAATTTGTTCTGTGAAATTTGCATTCAGTCAAAGGGTCACACTTGAGGACCTAGAGGGCCACATGTGGCCTCAAGGCCACAGGTTCCCCACCCCTGACATATACATTTTAAAATTTGCAATAATGCTTAAAAATAAGATACATATGTGCATATATAATATATACATAATCTTTCTAATATATAACCTTTCCAATCTTATTTTGTATCACCTCTTTTCATATATTCTCTATTTCATTCAAACCAGTCCAACTGCACTGCCAGCAGATAGGTGGCTTTTTGCACAAAGCATTGAGCCCTGAATCAAGAAGACCTGTGTTCAAATCCAGCCTCTGATACTACCTGTATGGCCCTGGGCAATCTATTAACCTCTATCTACCTCAGTTTCCTCAACTGTAAAATGGAGATAATAATAGCACCTACCTCACAGGATGGTTATGAGGATCAAATGAGATAATTTTTGTAATATCCTTAACATCGTGCTTGGCACACAGTTGGTGCTTAATAAATGTGTTTCCCCTTCCCATCAGAATATTCTATTTTCTATTTCCATACCATCAGATAGTTAGTCTTCCATATCTGGAATGATCACCTTCCTCATCACAGCATCTTGGAATCCCTATTGTCATTAAGACATAGCTCTAGTGTTACTGCCTATACAAGGCCTTTTTTTTTCTTGGTGAGGGCAATTGGGGTTAATAGATTTGCCCAGAGTCACACAGCTAGTGAGTGTTATGTGTCTGAGGCCGGATTTGAACTCAGATCCTCCTGACTCCAGGACCGGTGCTCTATCCACTGCACCATCTAGCTGCCCCTTTTATCTTTTTTTTTTTTTTTGGCCTTTCTTGATAACTCAAGTTGAAATTATTTTGCGTTATTTTGTCTGTGCTTTGTATTTACACATCTGTGTACATTTTGTGTCACTACCCCTTTCCTTACCCTGGTAAAATTTAAGTTTGTGGGAACATTTTCTCTTTGCTGTTGTATCCTTAATGACTGATGAATGGTAGGTACTTAATGAATCTTTGATTTAAATTTAATTCACCAAGGAAAGAGAGTCTCAGTGGGGCCAAGGACTCTGGGTCATCCCATCTTAAACCACTTAATGAGGACAACTGAGTAAGGATATCAAGTTGGTATGTATCCAGCGCTACAGAGCAGATTTTGCAAGGGAAAAACCATGCGATAAGGGGTCTGCCAATTATGGGAATGGGATTGTAGGGCACAGGCAAGTATCCTTTTTAGGTCTTTCACAGGATTCTTCATCCAGACCACTTAGTCCTGCTCATCTCTTTGACTTCTCACAAGAAAGGATCTTAGTTATCTGGATCCAAAGCCATCTATTCTTGGTTTTCACATCTTACCTTCTTTATCATCGCTTCCTTGGAGATTATGACGTTCTAGTAATCTGAAAGTTGTTCTCCGTATTTTTTCTTTCCTCATTCATTCTCATGTGGATGCTACTCCTAAGACTCCAGACTTCTTTATCCATCATTTCCAATAGCTTTTTTACCTGTAAGATGCCTTTACCATCATGGTTCAACAGCCATCTCACCCTGGAAAAGCCTGCTGCTCCTCTAGCCCCTTCCTCTTATTGATCAATTCCTTCTGAAACATCCGTTTTAAGGAAGGGCCCGGACCAGCCAAGTTTACTTCTTTCCTCTCTAGGCCCAGCTCTTGATTCTCCAGATTTCTTGCTCTGCTATTCAACTACCTTCTCCTACTCTCCCCTTTTTAGCTTTCCTTTCTGCATTATCTCCTGCCATTAGAACTTAATATCACTCTTTTTGGTTCTGTCTCTATTCCCAGCCCTTAGAACAGTGCCTGGCACATTTTAAGTACTTAATGAGTACTTATTGACTTGAATTGACTTCTATTTTGGTTAGAAATATAAGGACTGGGACATTGGACAAAAGCAAGTGATACCTACCACACAGGAAATATCTTGCGATTGGTTGAGTCATGATTTGGTGGCCTAAATATAAAAGACAAGTCATTCAGCAGTTGAGGAGGTCAGAACTGGACACTTGTTGAAGATACCTCTGGAAAAGGAGGGAAAGAGGGAAGAAAAAAGGGAAGAAGAAAAAGAGGGAAAGGAGGAGGAAGGAACAGGAATAGGAGCAGGAAGATGAACAAAAAAAGGTGGTTGAAGAGGAAGATGTTGGGATGAGTATGAAACTTTTTTCTCTCATTATCTATAAAAGAAAGGGCTTGGACTAGACTGTTGCCCTACCAGCTCTAAATCCTAGAGTCTTAAAATCATCTTCATTTCCTTGCCTAAATTCACATGGCATCTCTTGCCATGAACCCACTTCCTTCTTTCTTTCTCCCATGGAAATCCTGTCTATCTATTTGTTCAAATCTTCAATTAAATTCCGATCTCTCTTCATGAGGCACTTCCTGCTTACCTCAGGCCACTTTGATCTGGCCCTTTTTTTTGCCTTCAATAACTGATATTAAACGATGTGGCACCATCATTTACATACAAACATATCTTTTAATTGTTACATATCTTATGTTTTAAAGAGTAAAAATATGAATAATTGGTACAGGCTTTAAGGTCTTCAAATCTAGATTTTCTGATTCCTAGTCTACTGCCCTACTTCCCTGTAGCAACATCCATGAGAACAGAAACCTGTCTTTTCTTTTTTAGCTACCTGGAATGCATAGAAGATTGTTCAAGCTCTTGATTGATCATGAGATTGCCACCAATATTATAGACTTCAGTACCCCCTCAGAATGCTGAATATTACCTCCACACATACCAACTGCAAGACAGACTTTTTCATATCCTTTATATCTTCAGGAAGGATCCACTCAGTACTCTGAAGGCCTTCCTCTAGGGTCACTGGTTCCTAGCCTTCTAGAGAAAAGGAATTATAATTTAAGTGTAAAAAATTTCCCAAATCCCAATGTAATAGTATTTAGATGATTTGTATCTATGAATTGAGAAAACAGAGAATAACACAAGGATAATGGCACATATGAATGTGAGTTCTTGTGCTTGTTATTAAAGGTAGCAGTGTCTATTACCCATGTTTTGGGAACCACTGTTGTACGATTTTTAGTTACAGTTAAATCAGTGTGGTACTCTTGCCATCCACCAGCAAATGGTTCATTGCTCTCTTTACATGACAGACAATTATTTTTAATAATCATCATCTTCATAGTATAATAATAATTTTATATAGTCCTTTAAGGTTTGGACACAAAACTTATGACCTGATTTACAATCTACATTACACAACAAAATTTGTTATATATCTGGGAGTTATTGTATCCTATGACCATCAGGAATCTAGCTCTGAGTAATCTTGAGTGTCTTATATCCAAGGTATCCCTGTTCCAAAGGAAGCTTCCTTAGGGCCAGGGCTATCTCATTGTTGTTTGTTTTTTTTTTAACTCTCCTGCTCCTGGCACATCGTAGGCAAGAAAGGAATTATGAACATATAATGATATGTATACATGTGATATGAATATACATGAATATATAAATAAGATTATAATACCTAGAACAAGAAACCTAGTACTTATGTAACGCTTTAAAATCTATAAATAACTTTACGTATATTTTTTTAATCTGATCTGGAGAGTACAAGTGAAAATATGATCTGATTCTCTCCAAGTTCACTAGGACTCAACAATATGATCTACATAGCATTGGATGAGAGAAAACCCAATTTTGATCCCCTTCCTTGATTCTCTAAAATGGTTTTCATTAGAGGGGAAATTTTCTTAGCTGTTGTGTCATATTTTGTTTTGTTTTCTTTTGGTTTGCTTTGATTTCTTTTGCTTGGTAATCTTTGAAGCTGCTGAGCTACAATAAGATTGCATATGGCTCTGGAAGTCACTTTAGAACCAGTCACAATAGTGATATATAGATAGTTAGATAGATAGATAGAGATATATGGAGAATGTTGGGGCTCTATGTTCTTCTATGAGGCTTCTCACTGTGAGCTGGACTGCTACATAGGCCCACGCCACTAGCTGACGTTAAGAGTTAGGTGCTTCTTCTAATCCATGGCAATTTAGGAAATTCCATTTAAAGGTTTATTAGGGTCAGAGATTAGGCTCATTCTGTACGTGTCCCTTGCTCTATGATAGTATCCTAACACAGAATATAATAATATTGTCTTGTGTCTCAAGGATATTATGTAAAGGTGTTCAAAAGTTCATGGTTGTATAAATATTGAGTCTTATTAGAGTTCCTCATAACAGAGAAATGTGTTTATGCATACATTTGATATAAATGTAGTCATTCCATATATATGATCATGATAACCATCAGTTAAACTACATTCTCAAAACATGATATCCATTTTCAGACATTATGTAAACTGATTTTTCTATTACATTTCTGAATTTCCAGATGTCACTAAGTTCTGCCTCTTCAATGACATCATAGTTTCAATAGTAATAAGTGTAGTTGACACACAGGAGGAGGAGGAGGGAGAGAGAAAGAGAGAGAGAGAGAGAGAGAGAGAGAGAGCGCAAAGAAAATTTAAAAAAGAAGTCATACAAACAGGAAATGTAATTTTATAATTACATAGGATTCTCTTGTTATGGTCATGTATGAAAGAAAATGGCCTGTATAATAAACTTATGGCTTCTTCACTTATGCTTTAAAATTTTATTATGGCATAAACTTTATATCTGAGAAAACCTAAAAAAAATCATATCATCATATCTTCCATAAGCCAATCCATGAATATTGGATATACTTATTCTTCCAGTGAAACAGGCTAATACATTTGCCTTGAGAGGTAACATAATGCATCTATCTGCGAAGAGATTCTTTTTTTTTTTTAAGGCAATTGGGATTAAGTGACTTGCCCAGAGTCACACAGCTAGTAAGTGTCAAGTGTTTAGTTTGAGGCCAGATTTGAACTCAGGTCCTCCTGACTTCAGGGCTGGTGCTCTATCCACTGCACCATCTAGCTGCCCCGCTGCAAAGAGATTCATAAATTTTTCTTGTGACATGACAGAGACATATTCCGCTTACTCAAGGGGGTCTGAATTATCAGGCTAGAATTGTCTAGGTTGAGACTGATAACAACTAGGAAAACATCGGAAGCTGATGAGATGTTTTGGTAGTCAGAAGGCTGTGTGTGGTTGTGTGGTTTGTCCTTCATTTTCAAAGAGGGCCATGACATCAGGGAGATGATGGCGTGACTTGTAATTGACTCTGATTTGAGTGAAGGAGGGCTATGCAAAGTCACCAGCCTCACTTTCTCCTCCAGAGCTATCTGAGTCCAGTGGCCAGATACTGATCAGGACAACTGGAGATGGCCCAGGATGCAGTGGGAGACCTTGGCCCTTTTAAGCTAAGGTTTTTTCAGGTTCTCACTTTGAGTGAGGCAATGCCCATTCAGTGAATAGGAATCTTTATATAGGTCAAAAGGCAGAGTGAAATGGAAAGAAGAAGATGGTAGGAAGTGTAATGTCAATAAAATCATAATTCTTTGAAGTTACATGTGTCACGGACTAAATGAGACATTTAAGGTGATCTCTTCTAAAGGAAGATCAAGGAAGTTTAAGTCATTTAATGAGAAGCAAAGGAAATGTCTCAGTTGCCATCAAAAATTGGTTAAGAGAATCAGAAATAAATGGTGACTAAAATATTTATGGACTTACTAAGATGTTTAAATTGATAACACTTTAGCAACAACGTGTTGGGATAAAGGAATGGAAAGAAAAATTTGGATTGATTTCTAATTCTATTTTTGTCTCATATCATACTATCCAAGTTAATTTTTTTCTATTTTCAATGTTGGGTGAGTTGTCAATTTCACTGTGCTCTCTGGGCCAATTTGAGGCCTCTTGGCCCAATAGTTAGTGTAATATTTCTTCAGGCAAATCTCTGGGTGGTCTTCTCTTGTGCAGAGTGAAAGGCAGATAGCAGGAGTCTTTCCAGATTTCTGTTCCAAGCATCAGTCTTCAAAAAGAGAATGACCCACCTGGGAAGACAGTGCTGTTCTGAGGGACGGGGGGAAGGGAGAAGAAAGAGGGTCAGCCAAGCTTAGATGTTATTCTGTAACATCTGCACTGATGATCAAGTTTTCTAGTGAGTATTAGAGAAGAAATTTCCTTGCATTGTACTTCTCTTGTATTATTACATTTCTGACATAAGATATATTTAATTTGGAGGAAAAAATCAACTCTGTTCAAAATACAAGTCTTTTGGAGACAGAAAATCTTAAATCTTTCCATTTTAATTTTTAAATATTTTTCCCATTTCTTCTCATATTCAAATCCTATTGTATACTGTGAAGATATGATGCGAGAAGCTGATCTCATGGATATTATAGTCAAGAGAAAAATTTAAGCAAAAAGAAAAACAAAAACAAACTTTGTTGGCATTCCCAGTTCCTTTGAAAGTGGACCCACAATGCCTCATTTTGTGAAGTCTAAGATGAGTCCATATGGCAAGAAGGCTACTCACTGTTCCCAAATAGAGGTCTCTGCCATTCTCCTAGACTAAACCCTTAGTATTTAAAAATGGAATAAGGAGCAGGAGAGGAATGAGGACAATAGTAGTATGCATTTAGATATAGTCTTCTAATCACTATTTTTCTAATGACTAATTATAGTAGTTCATGAATATCAATTAATTGCAAGTTAATCTATCTGCATGGCAAAAAAAAAATAAGATAGCTTATCTCTCTTGGTGAGTATCATAGGCATGAGTTCAATTCAAATTCAGAATTCAGGGTTCCTAACCTTGCACTTCCATGTTCCAATCTGTGTACTTTTAGTATCATATATATATATATGTATATATATATACACACACACACATACATACATATATATGTATATAAGTATATAGATACACATATATGTATATGTGGAGAGAGAGAGTTCTTTTTCATCCACTTTCAGAGATGCCTTTTCAAATGTTTCCTAACTGTATAATTTTCTGCAGTGACCACAACATTTATCATGGGCTTGCTAAATAAATGAATCTTTTTGATGTGATGATGGTGATGGTGATAAAGTAGAGCCATGGGGAGGGTGGTAATGTTTCAGTCTCCAAAGTGAGTTCTCAGTTGCTTGGGTTTCATTGTTCCACTCCTTTGAAAGTGACTTCCATATTCTTTGAAAGGTAGTTTAAGTTGCAAGTATTCTCTTAAAAAATTATTTCAGATCAGTGTGTTCTCTAGTGGCAGAAGAGGGTGGTAAATTTGTAGATGCTGAATACCCCTGTGAGTCTTTTGACTAATACTTCTTTGTATCCCTCCATAGATTGTACAAAATTCTATTGGCTGTACCTGAGGAGACTGAGTCCTTTTCCTCAGTGTGAATGCTGTGCCATGGTATTTTTGAGATGGATATGAAACATGGAGAAAATACACAAAAAGGAGCATAGAAAAATACCTCTAAACTCATTTCCCTTTCAACTTTGAGCCAAAGAAAAAGAATATAGGAACTTAGAGAATCCAACATTTGCTCAGAGAAGTTCTTTTGTAACTCAAAGCACTGAGCAAAAATTATTTTTCAATATAAATAGTCAAAGGTAAAGATACTCTCCCAAATAGCCACTGAAAAAAAAGATATGCCATGAGAACTTCCAAAGGTTTGTGAAAATGACTGTATTTATCTGAGGAGTATTGTTTCTTGAAATATAAATTAAACTTCTGTGCAAATGTGACTTATGATATCACTTAACTTGTCAGAAGATTTTACATCTCTAGAAAGCTGAGGAAAGAAAATGAATGCAACTAGTTGAACAGCCAAAAAATGATGTGTTTTTATACTTTGTAGAAGTGTAAAAATGACAGAACCTGTAGGTTAATCTCTCTGATAGGCCAGATGACCTGAATGGAGACAGATTGTACTAAGGGAAGAGAAATGGGGGAGAAGGGGAAAATCTTTACTGTGAAAGAGATAGTTGGGTACCTTGTAAACAAAACCTCATAAATTCATAAGTCTAAAATATCTTTAAAAATAAGTATCTAGGTAAATGTAGTTTGTGGAAAGCAATGTGCACTTAAAAGTGACCTTAGATTCATGTGAGGTTTATGATTCCAGTAACGATATTTTAACTCTTTTTTTTTGACTGGGTAATGGGGTTAAATGACTTGCCCTGGGTCACACAGCTAGTAAGTGTTATATGTCTGAGGCTGGATTTTAACTCAGCTCCTCCTGAATCCAGAACTGGTGCTCTATGCACTGCGCCACCTAGCTGCCCCTCAGTAATGATATTTTAAAGTGGTATTTTACGGTTAGTTGATGAGACTGATATTTGCAACTTTGTGGTTCTAGTTAAGACTGCTACTGAATAAAAAAGTGTCCTTAGCACTTTCTATTACCAATGTCTCTAGTTCTAAACCAAAAAACTGACATAAGGATGCTTAGGTAACAGAGATTGCCAGAATAGAGAAAGGATTTTCCCAGGATGCCGGTGCCCAGACCACAAATGCTCATTTGTAAATTGTGATTCTGATTAGTTGCTATAGCATGAAGAAGTAATGGAGGTCTCTGTTGGGATTCATGATCACGTAGAGAGAGCTGAGTAGGGGTAGCCTGGAAATGACTGCAACTGGGAACTATGAGTAGTGCCTGAAGCAAGCCAACACAGGAGCTTCATGGAAACTGGGAGTGGCTGCAGTGATAAATAGCTGACAGAAGATATTGGCAAGAATAGTTTTCATGCAGGGAAGCCAAGGCTGTCTGCACAGAGAGCTCCAACTCCCTCACTCTGGTTAGACTTGTCAGTCCTTTGGAGGAACTAATATCCTAGGTTATTGGAGATTGCAGGGAAGAGGAACAAAACTACTAATGGAGACTATTTTCTGTTGCTCCATCATTCACTTCTTTCTCATTGAAATGTTTTCCTATTTCACTGCTATTCTTTGGCTACGTCTTTTAGTCTGGTGAGCAACTGAATACTTACACTTGAGTTGACTTCAGAAATTTCTGGTTTTCAAAGTGGATAGGAGCGAAAAACGAACTAGAGAGGCGAATTACTATGGACGAGTCATATAATTTGAACTATTGGTCATGAGGGTCTAAAGGACATGCAGGCTGCACTTATATGGGGACAGCGTGTTAATTAATACTTTTGCTCTTAATTGTTAGAGCACAGGCCCTATGTGTTAAAGGAATTGCAATGAACTATGATTGTATAAGCTTCTCTTGGTTATATGACTCTAAAGAACTATATTCTGAATTGATGCCAATCTGTTAGATGCCTAATAAATAAATGTTCATATGGATTTTTGCATATATATGTGCATATATATACACACACATATATACATTTGCAGAATTTGCAGAAATATTTACTGATTTCACTCCTTTCTTGGAGTCAGGAAGACCTGTGTTCAAATTCAGCCTCAGAAATTTATTAGTTGTGTGACTCTGGGCAAGTCAGTTAATGACTGTCTGCCTCAGTTTCCTGAACTGTAAAATGGGGATAACAAAAGTATTCTCAGAGTTATTGTGAGGATCAAATGAGATATTTGTAAAATGCTTAGTACAGTGCCTGGAACATAGTAGGTGCTTAATAAATGCTTATTCCCTTTCCTTTCCTTTTCCTTTCCTTTTCCTTTTCTTTTCCTTTTGTTCCCTTCTCCATTCCTCCTACCCATCATTGGAATACAAACACCACTCTTTATGAACCAAAATACATGCGATTGTGAATACAGTGTCCCAGAAGTTCAGTTTTAAGCTGACATAGCTTACAGGTTTCCTGCCCTACAGGAAAATAAAAGGGGAAGGGGATAAGAGAAGGGGGGGGAGAGATAGAAGAAAAGGCAGACTAGAGGAAGGTGTATTCAGAATGCATGCCATCTTGGGGTGGGGGGAAAAGCGAGATGGGGTGAAAATTTGGAACTCAAAATCTTGTGGAACTAAATGTTGAAAACTAAAAAAAATAAATTTATTAATAAAAAGAAAAAAGTTTTAGTGTGATTTCAAGCTTTGTTAACTTTTTTTTAAGCTTTGTTAGCTTAAGATCTTAGTGTAGTTTTGCAAAACTGCACTAGAATTTTTGGGACACAGCTTATAGAAAAGTCTTTTTGGGGGAGAGTCCTTTTGTCCCTAGTATCTGATGCCTAGTGGGAATTGAATAGATGATCATTAGACTGAAGTGCTTTGGCAAAACGTAAAGCACTATTTAAATGTCAGCGATGATCATGGTGATGTGTGTGTGTGTGTGTGTGTATGTCTCTTTTTCTAGTAAGTCTTTCACAGGCTGTAGAGTATCTAAATACTTACAGTCACTTACAAATGTTTTTTAATGAATTTTGATTTACATACACCTGCTAGTATTCAGGATTGCACTTCTACAGTAGACATTTGAGGGATAGTTTGAACTTTTCCAAGGAGGGAGTTGGGAGAATTAGTGCTGACTTTGACTTCATAACTAAAAGCCTAGAAGCTTCAGTTTTATGTGTCTCTTTCTTCAAGTGCCTCCGCCCAATAGTTTGGCATCATTTTTTGTTCTACCATGAAGAAATGGTAACAATTTAAAATAACATAATGCATAAAATGTAAGTTATAATAGTAGAATATTGAATTTTTTATTTAGAAGTTAGGCAACATTTGTATGTGGGTGGAATGATGCAATATGGTATACCATATATAAATTACAAATACACAGGCAGTTAGTCAACTAGAAATTTTGTGAAATACATTGGTAAGAAGCCCTAAATGTGGAGCTAGAAGCAAGTTCAAGTCTTCTGCTTACTACCCAAGGGATCAACTATAAAAGATTATTTAAATGTATATCAAGTTTAGAAATATGTTTTCATGAGGGTTCAGAAAACAGCAGATATTAACAGAATATCAAAAAGAAAACTGAAAAGAATCTATGTGCAAACTGGGTTGATAATTTCTGCAGGTTCTTAGAAGTAAAATGAGTTGGTCCAATTAATTCAGTCTAATATCTGAGAGGAAGCATGGCCTACTGGAGAAAAGGGCTGGTCTTGGAGTTAGGCAAGGTCAGTTCATGTTCTGATACATTCCAGCTTTATGATCCAGGCCACGTTATTTAACTTCTCAGTGCTCTGGGCAACTTTTTTTGGGGGGGAGGGGGTTAGGCAATTGGGGTTAAGTGACTTGGCCAGAGTCACACAGCTAGTAAGTGTTATGTGTCTGAGGCCAAATTTGAACTCAGGTCCTCCTGACTCCCAGGCCAGTGCTCTATCCACTGTGCCACCTAGCTGTCCCCCTGGGCAACTTTTTAAGACTATAAACTATACATAAGTATTAATGGAAGGAGTCTGAACAATGGGAATTCTCTATAATGATCATAGGTGCAGACAAAAAGATAAAAACCAAAGTGATCAACTGACCATATAAGTTGTTATTATTCTTGTTTATTTTTACTGAATTGGACTAGATATTTAGTAAATTAAATTAATATAGTTCAACTGGTTATGAAATAGACATCACATTCCACATAGATATGGTGAATTTGGGGAATTAAAATGAAAAAAAAATTCTATGAGAAATATTTTAGCTCAACGTAACGATAGTGGGTTTAAAAAAATGATACCATAATTTTGGTGAATAAAAATTTATTCCATTTCTACCTGAAGCTAGTCCAAAGCTATTATTAGATTTTAATCAATGTTATTTATTATCTTTTCTAATCATTTCTACAAATTTGTCACCCTGAATTTAATTTGTATTCTAAGCAGATAGTCCAAGGAATCTTAGAGTCAACGAAGACCCTACTTCTATTGAAGTGACCTGAAACTAGTATTGAGAAACATGAGTGGAATAATGGATAAGGAATCTTCCTTCTAACATCCACAGGACACAATTTCTTGGATTTGGTAGAAATATTCTAATGCTTTCAACTTAGCCTATTTCCTTCTTAACTGAAATCACTTATTTACTGTACCAAAGGGAAGTTTTCAGGTTGAAAGCTCAGTACATGGGTACCAAATCACCCCAAACACTATACCATTTCACTTTTGATACCACACAAAAAAGCTGGTATGTGTGGGGGAGGGTGGCGTGTGTGTGTGTGTGTGTGTGTGTGTGTGTGTGTGTGTGTGTGTGTGTTAGGAAGAGAGGAGGAAATAGAGAATGGGATTGGGGCAGCCTTCTGTCCTTTAACAAATAGTTCAAGGGAGTGACATTTGACCAGAGAGAAATACATGGATTTTCCCAAAATCATGATGATTGAACTGAGAATTTTCCCTGGGACACCCAGTGCCTGGAGATATGTGCATCTGCATAAAGTCTACTCCATTAGAGACCAAACAGAACAGTCAGCCTCTCCCACGGTCTGAAGTGAACACTTTTCTTTTGTGCGGCCCACTCTTTTCTAAACTTGAAATCCAATTGGCCAACAATTAAAGCCAATTAGCACGTGAGGAAAATAAACCAAAGACTCCACTCCTATGTATTTCATGGCTATTAGAAAGGCTAGTTAGCTCAAGGCATTAGCATAGCTCTCTATCGGTCTAGGCACACAACAGAGACTAGTTGGCTTAAAGTATTAGAAGACTGGGATGGCGGCTTGGCTGAGCAGCAGTGTTATTCTGAGCTAACAGCTGCCAAACATTCTTGACAGGGGATGAGGCAGATGTCCAAGGACAATCAAAGAAAGAAGAAAGTTTAAGCCAACGTTTGCCTATCTCATATTCTCTACTTGATCCTCTGCCTCAAAGACGACGCACAGCTGTTGTACTTCAAGGTCTATCTGGCTGATCCTAACTCCCACAACCTCCCTCTCTTGATATTTCTCTTGCCCCATTGGGTTTTGGCATCCTCTCAGTCCCCACCGACTCCCTACAGGTCACTTAATTGTAAAGAGTGTGTTTTATTTGGGATTTTTTTTTTCTTGAAGAAACAGAATGTTTTGGTCAAAATTCCACAGCATGATCATAGTAAGGCATTGTGCTAAGAGATGGTCCAGGTCAAACTGCAGGCCAGTTTATCAGGAGACATTACATTGTTCCTGAGCTAGTAAGTTCTTAGAACTAAGCAGTAATCACAACATCAAATAAAAAAGCCAAGAGAAAAAAAATTGCCGTTGAAACTGAAATGTAACAGATTTACTACTTAAGCTTCAGACGTTGGCCTTTTTGTCTAAACTGCTGTTTAGAATGTTAGGATGACTTGAATTTCTACTCAAAGTCTTTGCTTGAAATGGGCATTTATTCCATCCCAATCGGTGAGTATAATTCCCATGAATGGCACTTAATCCAAGCATTCTATGTCATGTAGTAGACAATAGCAGAGTTAAATGAAATCTTCTAGTTATGTTCTGTATTCTATGAAGCATGCATGCCAAGAATAGGTAACTTCCTATGAGTAATGCTGCTAAATGCATTAAATAGTATAATCAAGTTTTCTAACACAACTGTTCAGTAAAATCAGCAAAATTGATAATAAGCAAAACTGCAGGGATATTTCTTCCACAGACAATTACCAATCCATTAACTATTATTTTTTTAAAGGAAATGTTTAGAGGGGAACTTAATTACATGTCAGTATAACATAGGGAGAAGGAAGCAACAAAACTAACAGTCTAGCTGGAAGACAGGAAAAGGCCTTGATATGTAGGGAAATGATGCCCCTATAGTTGATCTGCATGTGGAAATACTTGAAGATTATGCTTTTAGCTGATTAACTCAAAAAAAAAGAAAAGAAAAGAAAGAAAGAAAGAAAAAGAAACCCTCAGAGTGGAATCTTTTTTTAAGAAGTAATTAGTTAGTAGCTTTTTACAAAATATCTATTTTTAAATAACTCAATATAGAACTAGGGAGCTTTGTGAAAATTACTTCTATTTCTACCCCCACAACTAATTACAGGGATAACTTTCACACATACTACTATTGCAGGTGCAAATATTTAATTGTGTGTGCAAGCCAGGTGGTTAGTTGGCTGCTTAACTATGTGCTCAATTGTATGCCTACAGTTGCCCCTGCAATTAGCTGGGGGTGCAAAAAACAGAGGCCTAGCTGAGGCCCTATTAAAAATGTGGCCTACCTATTCCACTGCCTTTTATCTATAGTGGGGGGAAGGGTGTTGTTGCACATTTTGCATTTTATTTTAGTTGTTCAGGACTAGGACCCCAGGGAGTCACTTTCTGCTGGCTAGTTAGCCAACTGCAGCTGGAATTTGGTTGATCAGAATTGTATAACACCATTACATGGTGAGTAACAAGGCCATATCCTATTCTCTTCCACAGTAGATCCAGGCATTATACCAGATCCTCTACTAACATCTATTTTGCTTCTTTATTTTAAATGTCCTCGCTGATACTTTAGGTTTCTTCTGGGTGACACAGAAGCAATTGATTTTGGCTGAAACTTTTGAGACAGGTGATACCACCTGATGAGTTCCATAGTTCTTTTAGCAGCTCTCTACTTGACCATTTAAGAATCCAAGTTGACATCAGGTAGAGTTGGTTGGTGGTCTAAGGGGTAACAGTGATCTTTGAGATTTTTTTTTTCAATGCAAAGGAACCAGAAGAAATCCATAGGAAATGCAATTATGATAAATAGCCCAGACTGAGTGAGGAGGTGCCAAAGTGGCAAACTTGGCTATGGCTGTTAATTGCAAAACAGGCAGTATTTAGTCTTATGCAACTCTGGAGGAAAACAGACTTGGGGAATTCCTATAGAGTTATACAGGATGGGGGCTTGGTAGAGAGTACTGCTGGACACATTCATCACATATTCCATTTCCACACTTCAAAGGCTGATGACTATGTTCACATCTGCCACAAAGTATTATTGGATTTTTTAGATAGAACAATAAATCACCCTCCTTTAACTCTTAATGTTTACAGTTTTTAGGGGGCTTAAGTAGTTCTATAAAACTCAGCCCCTTCTTCCTTCTAGGGTGCCCTCTCCTTAATCTCAGTTTGTTGAGCTTCAGTGACTGCAAGTTTAGGAATTTCGGTTTGGTTGTTGATAAGGAATGCTACTATTTTAAAGCTTGGAATTAGATTATTTAGGGTAGTTGATTTTTGATGGAGTTTGTGTGGTAACCTGAGACTCTGTCTTGCAGGTCATGAGATTTGAGATCTAGAGCTTGAAAGGACCCTAGAAGCTGACCTTTATTCCAAACTCCCTTGCTTTACAGATGGGCCCAATGAGGATAAGTAACTTGCTCACTGTCATATAGGTAGTAACTGACAGGGGTGGGAGAGAACTCAGGTCCCTTGACTCTAAAGGTAAGTAGCATGCTTTCCACTGTGTCACATCTTACCTGTTCAGATGGAGGACTCTAGGCTTTTCCTCAGAAAATGCAAGCTCACCTGGGCTGATAGCATTGAGTAGTGTTCTGTTAGAGAAACGGTCTACTGACTGGTGAAAAGGAATTCGGGCTGAGAACTAGTGAGATAATTGTAACATATGATTTACCAGCAATGCTTTGGTTCTACAGCATTTGTACAGTTAAAGGCCTCTCAAATGGCAGGGACACAGAGGTCTGGGTTGGAAAGAGGAAAGGTAAAATATCAGATATGTGGAATTTGCACATTAAATTCATTTGTCTGAGGCAAATAACAGGAGCATAAAGGACCCTAGAGGCCAGTGGGTCCAAACTCATTTTGTAGATGAGAAAACTGAGGCAAAGAGGTTAAATTATTTGCTCAGGGTCTTATAGGTTAGGAAATGTCTGGGGCAGGATTTGTATTCAGCTTTCCTTAATCTGTGCTTAATGCATTTTACAGAAAAAAATCCTTTTATTAAGGGGATTTGTTCTGTGAAGTTTGGATTCAGTCAAAGGGCTGCACTTGAAGATCTAGAATGCCACATGTGGCCTCAAGGCCGCAGGTTCCCCACCCCTCTAAAACCATCTGCTTGGCATGCAGAGACTGGAATCTGGTCTCCTAGCGTGGCTGCAGCAGGAAGTTTACCTTAACCTCTTTGTTTTAACTTTGGATAAACACGACCTGGAATCAGGAAAACCTAAGTTCAAATCCTGCTCCAGACATTTCCTACCTGCATGACCCTGAGCAAGTAATTTAACCACTCTTTGCCTCAGTTTTCTAATCTACAAAATGAGTTTGGACTTAGTGACCTCTCTGGTTCTTCCAGTTCCAAATCTAGTCTCCCATGATTTGCCTCAGTGTCTATGTTTGTATAAACAAATTCACAGAACAGATTCCACGTGACATCTGACACTTCACCCTTCCCTTTCTGGCCTGGTCACTCCTGTATTCCTGACATTTGAAGGGCAAATCACTTGACTTCTGCCTTCCTCAGTTTCCTCAATTGTAAAATGGGGATAATAATAGCATTTACCTCCCACAGTTGTTATAAAGATAAAATGAAGGAGGCAGCTAAGTGGCATAGTGGATAGAGCACTGGCCTTGGAGTCAGGAGGTCCTGAGTTCAAATCTGGCCTCAGACACTTGATACTTACTAGCTGTGTGACCCTGGGCAAGTCACTTAACCCCATTGTCTAGTAAAAAACAAAAACAAACAAAACAAGATAAAATGAACTATTTGTAAAGTGCTTTACAAATCTTAAAGTGCAATATAAATGCTAATTATTATTGTCCTTATTGTTATTACAAATTATGCTAAATATTTACCAGTGTGATTTAGAAGTTGGAGGAACTCCCTGACTCTGAACTCAAGCTGCCTCTAATTGTGACAAGTTTTATTTTTTTTTCCCCTTCAGGAAAAGAGCAGGTCCTCTTGGGTGGGGGTGGGAAAGGGAATCTACTTTCTGAATCATGCAACTATTTAATTCAGCTACCTATAAGCTATAGCTTATGTGAAGATAATAATCCAAAAAAAAATCTCTTGGCTTGCAGATATATAACATGCTCACCAAGCAAGTTTCCTCTTATAACTTTTGAAATAGCCAACTTTTCCTATCATTGCCTCAACTTTTTGATAAGTAATGGACATCATTTGCTTGAAGTTTTATTTTTCTATGATGCGACATCTCATAAGATGGAAAAGTATCAGGAGGAGCATTTGGAACTGCTGGTGTGGCTCAACTTCAGTGGGAAAATTAAATCAGAAACTTTTTAAAAAATTATTTTATTTTTCTCAATTACAAGTATAATTTTGTTATTAAATATTATTTTTAAAATTTTGAGGTCCAAATTTTCTCCCTCCCTCCCCTCCCCACTTTGAGAAGGCAAGGAATTTGATATAGATTATACATGTCATACAAAACATGTTACCATATTAACCATATTGCAGAAGAAAACATAGACAAAAAAAAGAAAAATAAAGTAAAAAAATATGCTTCAATTTGCATTTAGTTCTGCATCAGTTCTTTCTCTGGAGGTAGACAGCATTTTTTGTTGTTAAGTCCTTTGATAATTGTCTTGGATCATTGTATTGCTCAGAATAGTTGTCATTCCCAGTTAATCATTGTCCAACATTGCTGTCATTGTGTACAATGTTCTCTTGGTTCTGCTCACTTTACTTTGCATTGGTTCATATAAGTCTTCCCAGATTGAAATTGAAACCTTTTGACAGATATTTTTCCCATCCCCTTTAAAGATCCAAGTTCTGATAGGATTGTCCTAGAACGATTTTTAAATAAGTCTTCAGGGACTTTAGGTATTGCCTTGTGTTTTTCCATAAAATTATCAAACTATGTTGCTGAAGAGATTTTTTTTTTCCTCCTTAGATAGTTTAAAAAAAAAAAATCAGACCTGAAAGGTAAAGAGCTTTTCCATCTTTGAGTGGGTCATGCATGCTATTCTCTCATTTGCTGACATCATGATCTTTTAAACAATCCTATATGAAATTCAGAAGAAGAAACAGAATTTTGCCAAGGACAAAACAGTGGCATCTGTAAAATGTTCTTCCCCTGAGGTCTCAATGCAACGTGTAGTATTTATCATATAGGCTTTCGTGAAATGAAAATTGATTACTACATATTTTGAACCCTCTCTTATGTTTTGCTGTGCACATAATATGCTTTTTTTTTCTTTTCTTATTTTGCATTTAAGTTTATGATATGTTTCTTTTTCATTTCTCTATTCTGTATTTGAGTTCTGGTGTTTGAGTCTAAATAAAAAAAAAAGAAAAGAAAAAAATGAAAAAATGTTCATCCCTTTGCTGCTTGCGTTGTGAGTGGAAGGGTGAAGGCTAGGCAGGGAGCCTCTGCAGCACTAGGTTAAGAGGTGAGCGCCCTGGTTATCACTCTGTTGCCTGAAAGGCAAGATATCCCCACTATTGTAGCGCAAGTATTATATTCCCTGCTCTAGCTCTCTACTTCCTTTAGGAGGAGTTTTGAGGTGAGGCTGCTAAGAAGACTCCAGTGAGGCCTGGGCAACAGTTTATAGTCGAAGTCTGGGGATGGCAACGTATGGCCCAAAGGATTTGGCCCTCACACCATAGTTTGCTGACCCCGGCTTTAAGTCAAAATTTCCTGATTTTGTCTTAAAGGAGTCTTAGGTTTAGATACCCACGGGGAAAGAAAGAAAGAAAGAAAAACACAGAGAGAGGGAAGCAGGATGCAAGACAGCATAGTCATTATAAACAATACTACCAGGTCAGGGAATTGTAGGGACAGTAGACCTTGCTTGACTACTAACTGGCTTGTGGGCCATTGCTATATACTTTGCCTTACTTAGGTCAAATTAGAAACCGATAATGATTGGGGGACTGCAGGTAGAGAGTGAATGCTTGCCTTAGGGCTTTCTGGCTTATTCTTGGTGACTTGGTATGCAGCAGTAGGCGAATGCCTGAGGGCCCAGGCTGACTAGCCGTCTTTACAGCAGCTTATTTCATAGTGGTCTCATGGAGCTCCCATAGCATCTCAATCAGTCAATAAAAATTTAGTAAGAGCTTTCTTTCTGCTAGACCTTGTGCTAAGCGCTGTGGATATGAATACAAAAATGAAATTGACCTTGACCTCAAAAAGCTTACAATCTATTCTTGTGGGAGTTTAGTATAGCACTGAATAAAAAAAATAGGTAATAACAATAATAATAGCAAACATTTATATAGTGCTTACTATGTGCTAGGCACTGTGCTAAGAGCTTTACAATTATTACCTCATTTGATCCTTGTCTTCTAATTTTTTAATTACATTGGCCTACCCATGAACAACTAATACTTCTCCACATTCATTTTTTGGTGGGGAAAATATAACATGTTCAGGAAAGTAAATGCAAGATGCATATGAACTAATACACAATGACTTAAATATTTTGCCCTTAGCCTCAATAGCTGAGAGTTTGGAGGCTTGTTATGCAAATAAGCATAAGATCACAAGGAAGATTAGAGACAAGAGTCCTTTGGCATCAGAATATGGAAAGAACAATTTTTAAAAATAGATTTAAATTTGAAATCTTTCCCATAAATAGTCTAGCTACCCCCACTATTATTTTAAATATGAGGAAACCTATGTTTAGAGAGGTTAAATAATTTAAATAAAGCCATAAAATTGTAACCCATATTGCCTCTGATTAGCTACTTCTTTTGAAGTCAGTCAAAAATTTCTCTTGGGCCAGGTTATTTTGAACATAATGAATCTAAGATGAGAAACATGATCCTCAGATTGTAGCTATTTTCTTCCTCTCTTTGAGAACCCAGTTAATTGACATATGTAAATTGTTTCTGCAAACCATAAAGCACTATATAAATGCTAGCTATTGTTAATAATAATTATTAAGCAATTAATAATAATAGCTGACATTTACATGGTGCTTTAAAATTTGCAGAGTGCTCTACAAATATTATCTCATTTTATCCTCACAACTGTCCTGTGAGTAATTATTTTTATTGTCCCCATTTCACAGATGAGAAAACTGAAGGATGAAAAAGTCAAGTGACTTGCCCAAGGTCACAAAGCTAGTAAGTGTCAAACTCCAGATTTGAGCTCAGGTTTTCCTAACTCCAGGTCCAGTACTCTATCTACTGAGCCACCTAGCTCCCTGTAATGATGATGATAATAAAAATAAAAATAAATAACTACATTATGTTACTTGAAAGATGAATCCTGAATATGAGTCCAGATATTCGTGTAGTCATCTGTAAAATGGGAATAAAAGGACCCGAAGTATCTCCCTTAAAAGGTTATTATGAGGAAGGATCTAATGACACTATCTTAAGCACTTTGCAAACCTTAAAATGCTATGGAAATATCTCTACTATTACTCTACTACTACTAGGTCTCATCAGTCTTTAAGCTATTCAAAAATAGTGCTGGGTGAGAAGAGAAATATCTTTTCTTTGAAATCTCCTTTTTCTTCCTCATATTCAACCACAGGGAACTGAAGATTGTGGCCAGAATACTTCAGAATTATATGTGGGACATGTTGGCCCTAAAAAAACAAACAGATAAGCAAATCAGAGTATTGTTTTCCTTTATCAAGATTGTTCTGGGTGGTGAAAACAATTGCAATGGACCTGGAGAACCCTGGAGCAGCTACTGGTTGGTTTACTTTGGCCTTGTTATAGTTTGTTAACAAAAGAAAATGGTGAAAGATGGGGAGATGAAGTGAGTGTTAGCCTTTTGGTGCTTCTGAATAAGATCTTATCTGACCTTGGTCATTTATGCTAAAGAAAAGCATGGCTGATCTTCAGTGGGGAGGCAGCATAGCATATTAAAAAGATCGTAGATCGAGAGTCAGGAAAGAGTTGGGTCTGAATTTTGATTCTGGTACTTATTAGTTATATGACCTTGGGGAAATAAATTCACCTCTTTGAGATTTATGTTCTTCATCTAAAAATTGATGACTACTTGTCAGACATGTTATAGTAAGGAATCCTGTCTTATGTACTTTTATTCCAGTGCCTGGTGCATAGTAAATGCCTTAAAAAATGTTTGTTGATTGATTGTTATGGATTGGACCAAAGTGGCCATTGAGGTCCCTTCCAACTCTCAAATTCTGTGGTACTGTGAATTGTAAAATAGAGATAATATTTGCACTCTACCACCTAGAGCTATTGTGAGGGAAAACAGCTAATAATCCTCAAAATGTTATAAAAATGAGCAACACTATTCTTCTAATCATTAAAAAACAAACAAACCACTAATACATGATGTATATGGTTGACTTTCCAGAACCAACCTTAAGACCTGGGTGGTGAGACAGTCCAAGCATTCGCATTCCTAGTATCCATTATCCGCTAGATCCCCTTGGGTACTACCTGCAATGATCCTCCTAGTTAGATCAAATGAATGAATGTTCTAAGGTTCTGTCTCTTTTCTAGGAAATCCTAGATCTGATTCTGGAACATTAATATGTTAATCTTCAATAGACCCCATATCCTGTTAGAATTTCAATGGTTTAAGATGTCTGAATAGTTTTAGAAAATAGTACAGAAATCTCACTGTAAACATTTGATTTATTTGATCTCAGAGGCTGTAATCCATATATTATGTTATATGTTATGGTACCAATGTGATTGGTACCAAACTTCCTCCCTATTCTTTGTTTTTGTCATTTCCTATAAGAGGCCCTTCCTGATTGCCACTGTTCCCATGAACTAATAGATTATAGATTTGGATTTGCAAAGAGCTTTACAAGTCAACTAGTACAGACCCCTCATTTACATATGAGGAAACCGAAGTTTAGAAAAGTCACCTGAATTGTTCTGAGTCACACAACGAATAAGTAGTAAAGTCCATTTCCTCTCACAGCGCTGTTGGTTATTCCCTGCTTGGAGCAGTTTTAAGTTTTAGTGGCTATTGAGCTCAGAGTTAGTTCCACGGTTTTCATGTCTGTTTATCATGGGTTTGATAGGCTATTTCAAACTCCTCATGAGCCAAAGGAATGAAAGGCAGAAAATCTGAGAAGAGGTCTTATTCGTGTGAGTGTATTGCATACTGCATTTTTTTTTTTCTGCTGTGACACTATAAGTAAGGAGAAGAAATATAATCTACATATGCTCCTCTTGTTCTCGTTCTCTTGTCTCCTCTTGCTCTCTCTTTCTCGTCTCCCCGCCCACATCTTGACTTCTTTCTTGCTCTTTCTTTCTCATCTCTTCCTGCTTGCCTTCCCTCTCTCTTTTTTCTTACCCCCATGTATGATACACATATACACACATATGCAGATATACAGACAGACAAAATAATTTTTGTGTATGTTTGCACAGCATACCTATCCCATTTAGGCATTAGCTGTAATCTAAGTGACTAAATTCCCCCTATGAACATTATGCTAAAGGTATACATTTTGCACCTATTAGAATAGTTTTGTGCGTCACTCAGGGGTGGAAATAAAAGTGGGGAAATGATACGAGATAACACATTCCTGATAGCCCTCTTGGCCTGGCCACTACATAATGGTATGCTAATAATTTACTGGTCATATTCTCAAGACTTCCATTGGTGTCAACTGGTTATATTTCATTCACAATTTGTTTGGCAAAAGTTATCTTCATTTGGGCAAAAGTGATATGACTGCATGCCTATCTATGAAGATGCTGATGCCTTGATTTTAATTTTATTCATTATTGACATTAACATAACTTTTAAATGACTTAGAAGGTATTCACTGAAGCAACAGTATTTTATGATATTAAATATAGTAATACATATGCACATGAGTACCTTAAGTAGCTAAACCATACACACCTTTTGAAACATACAAAATGAAAGAGCCGGACTCTAATATTCTTATATTCTGTGAAATAATGATATAGATGAAAGTTGGCTGATACAAGAAATGCATTTCAAAATCAAATTTTAGGGACCCTGTTACTATTTAAATAAATCCTGTAGTAACCCCATAAATTAAAATAGAGTGCTTTGGTAAAGCAACAGATAACACTCCTTGTTTATTTGTATTGTAAATAAGGATTTTGAATATGATAGGATACTGAGGTTTCTTAAAGTGAGGCACATCAGTACAGTTAATGCTTCATTGGTCCTAAATAGGTCCTAAATTTTGTCACAAAGATATTCGTCCAGATATTTTGTCTTAAATTCTAAGTCTACCTAAAAGATTTCCCTAGCTAAATTTCCCTGCTGAGTCAAAATGTGGTCAGAGAATACAAACTGAATAATGTTATCATCTTAAAGTAAATATACAATACAAAAATGGAAAAATATATAACTCATTCCAAAGCTATTTAACCAGAATGTATCAAATGCTTACTATGTGCCAGATACTGTACTAGGTGCCAGTGAAACAAATAGAAAAGTACAATATTCCCTGCCCTCAAGAAACTTGGAGTCTCTAAGCCTACAAAAACAAATGACTTTACTTTTTTACATTATTCCCTTCTAGTAATGAAATAAAAAAATTCTTTCTATACCTGCAATTTCATTGGTATAAGCAAGTCCCAATGCAGGAACTCCTTGCACTGATGCAAATTAGCAACTTACAGTTTTAAAGAATTTTAAAATTCTGCAATTTATAATTTTAAAGAATTTCCAGTCACCCTGTATATTAGGAGTAAGACTTGAACCCAGGTCCTTACTGATTACAAGAACATTCCTCTATCCTTTGTTTCTTTACACACACACACACACACACACACACACACACACAAACACTCTTATATGTGTATGTGTATACACATACATCCTCTCAGAGGCAGCATGGCATATACTTATCTATTGATCGATCAATCTCTATCATGTTTGTATATTTATTCCTCCAAAATACCTGGAATTTTTTTCTTTATCATTTTTTTCTCCTTGAAATCACTTTTGAATGAGTTTGGTGAAAATGTCATTCAAGGAGATTAATACTAAAATGAAATGATTCTGAAAATAAGAGGTCAGAATGGATATTCTGGATAATTCTTGACTTAGATAATTTCTTATGCCATTTCTATGTTGGCCAGGTCAACTGAATTGGAGTGGTTGAAAACCAAAATTGCTGCTCAAAGAAAGTGATATTATCAAAAAAAAATGTGAAAAAGCCTCTTCTATGTTAAAGTCATCTAAAGCCAATGGGATACTGTCCCCACCTCCTCCTTACACAGAAATGTCCTAAGGGAGGAGAAGGAAAGACATAAGTTTGGCCTCTACAGCAAACCCTTATCTTGGCAGAGGGAAAAACAATCTCTTGGTATTCATGGTTCATATATCTGGCACCCAAAACAAGTCCTTATGTTAAAATGAGTCAGTACTGAAACCTGTTTTAAATATGTAACAGAAAGGAACAGTCTAATCGCTTCATTATCCAAAGCACCAGAACATTGGTTGAAAACCAAACTTGCAGAGGAGGAGAACACTCCACAACACGACATTACTAACATTAACTCTGGTATTTATTGCTCATTTTAACTATGGTGCCTAGCAAGCATTTTCTTAGCTCACATTGCAAAATATATAATTCATATGCTTAATATTTAGCTCTAGCTTTCCTTGCATATTTTACAGTGTTCGAGATTGTTTGTGTGTTTGCTGTATATCAGTTGACACCTCTGTAAAATCTTTATATTGAATGCGTTTGGCAACTATATGCCAAATAATAGCATTACCATTTGTACTTTTTGTAGCTCCAGTTTTCCAGTAAGCTTTGTGTTATGCATTATAAGTAGGATGGATTTAAAGAGCTTTGTTGATACTCAAGTCTTTGTAATGACCTTTCTTCAGTTTTATAAGTTCAAATAACTTTATTTTCCACCCTAATTTCGATTCTACTCTTTATGAGAGAATACACCCAACCAGCCCTTAATGGAGGTGAGAAGTCCACAGGTGTTACACATTGTACATGTTTTCAGATTTTTCCCTGTATTGATCAATTGTGCTAATTTTTTTTCTCTCTAAAATTGCTATTTATTACAGGAAAGAGCTTTTGGGGAGAGAGAGAGAAAGATTTGATGATGATGTAAGAAACAGAAGGTATCAATAAAAACTTATTTAAAAAAAGAATCTGTGTACAAAAAAATTGCACAGGAGATGAAGATAGAGATAGATTATAATCATCACAAAAGGAGCAAGTACCCACATTAATTAGACCGTAGATCCAGAGAAGTATATGTGTTGTCATTGGTATATTAAACTGTTACTATTGACTCACCAAAGAGGGAAAAATGAAATTTCCCAATGTGATGATGTGATAATGAATTTATGTTCATCCATCTGCATGCTCTGCCTGGTTATTTTTGTGTTTATATTTTCCATACTTGCATAGAAATCTTTTATCTAATAGTATTGCCTAATGGTTAGTATTGCTCTCTCATTTTTCAGATGAAGAAACTCAGAGGTCCTGGGTTTATATCTTTTAATATTTGATGGACTATTCGCTTCGTCTCTAAGCCCCAGCTCCTTCATCTTCAAAGTAGTGATAAGTATACTTGCTGGCCTATTTTACTGAGTTGTTGTGAAAAAAGTACTTTGTAACTCTTGAAGAACTATATAAAAAGGTAACATTATTATAAAGCAAAACCAATTAAAGAGAATAGAGATCTCTCTGTGGTAAATAATCCTGGCTATGCTAAAAAACACAAACCAATTGGAACAATAGTATTTGAACTAAAGTATTTTGAAAACATTTGACCTGACTGAATTCAACCATTGTTTCTATACTTACACATCATTTTTTGAGAAGATAAGACAACAATTAATTTTTCAGTCACTTTTCTTTCGTTAAATGTATTAAGTAATCATAGTGCATTATATTATATTAGGGAAATACAGAACAAAGATAAATCAGATATAATCTCTTCTGTCACGGAATTTATAATGTAGTACAGCAGATATGACAGTTAGAATATGAGCAAATAAGAGAAATAGAAATAAAATTACTTAAATTTGCTAAGATACAAGTAAACAAATAGAAAACACAATAAAACCCAGATACCTAGACCCACAAAAGGGAATATTTGATTAAGTTGAATATTTTTTTCTCTATGGTGTATTATTGGAAAAAAATAGCAAGTTAGAGGAAGATAAACTAATTAGGGAAATAATTAGTTAATTGAAAATAAAATTCCAGGAAGCTGTCATACCTTAATCACAGTCTTTGGTGGCATCTGCATCTAAAACTTCAGCCCTGTACAGTAAGAATCAGTACTCAGAGGGATGTCCCTGGGCATTGCACAATCCTCAATCATCAAAGAAAAACTCAATTATGTTTAGTATTACTGATGGAATAATGTACCAATAATGTTTTAGAAAGATTTTTCAACAATGAGGGTTGGAACAAAAAGGGTTTTTTTTCCTAGTTTACCTTGAGTTATCAGAAAATGCAATTAACCAGAATCCCTTATTCCCCGAAGATTCCATTTAATCTAAGTTTTATTATAGTTAAATTGTGAACTTGGGGATTGAGGATGGCCCTTTGTCTTTTGGAAAAAATAAATACAAGCTATTAAATATGATGTTGTTTAATTTAATAGATGGGGAAGATAGAAAATATTCCTTTTCAAATTAAATGTTTCACTAAAGAGTGATAAACTAGTGAGTCACTTAGAGAAATAATTGACCCCAATGATTAATCATTGTCTGGATCAATGTTTCTCCAGTGGTATCATGCAAGAGACAATATATTACATTACACTGAGTATCTAGAGACCTAGGTACTATCCCAAGGTCATCCTTCAAAAATTTTAACTCCATATCTTTACATATCTTCAGGATGGAGAGATGTCACTTTCAGTGTTCACATATCCAGTTTTGAGCACTTTACACTACCTTGAATAAAGAGAGGAAGAAGGTGTATGGGATATAGCTCAAATCTGCAAATTAGGGTTTGGTCTGAAGGTTAAGAACTCTTGGCATCTTCATTCCTGGCAAAAGCTGTTTTAGATTCAGCTAAAGTATGTTAAGAGATTTGTTTTAATCCCTTGTCCATTGCAAAAGCAGAAAATTATATATACAGAGGCCCCAAAGCTATAGGCCCAGAGCACCTGCAGTCATTCATTAACACTAAAAACATATAGTTAGTAACTTAATAGTGACTCTTGGACAGAAGGACTAGCAGCCAGCGTTTCTGAAAGGATGAAAAATAACCTAGAAGGAAGTACTATATTCAACATGGAGAAGCAAGGAAATGTTTTTTTGGAGTCCCGCCCCCCTACAGAAGTAAATGCACCTGTGGTTATTTTATAATAGCCCAGTGGTAGTGCAAAATTCCAAAACAAGCCTATTAAAATGTGTTAAGTTACAATACTTCTGTTTATACCTGGACTTTAGACTCTAATGATGGTGATTTTTGTGCCAAATGTAAGTGGGAGGGAAGGGGGCAAATATAGTGAATATATCATAGCATCCTATGATGTGTTCTTTTCTTCACCCAATCTTAGGCTCAGGCATTTTCAAGCTTGAAAATCCTACCCAAATAGGACTACAAAATATAATAATTAGGCACCTGCCCTGATGGGACCATATGAAAAAAAGCAGTTTTACCATAAACAGATTTTACTATATCAGAGTCAAATTTTACAGCATCATTATAAGAGTGTTCCACTGGGCCACACGATTGGCTGTCCTATCAGAATGTGGCTGCTAATACAGTGGTGCAAACATGCCATCTCACTTCCCTAATAAAAAGTTTTATTGTATCCCAATGAACATTAAAACTACACTAACTACATTAATACTTTGTAATTTACTTTTGTGTTAGGGAACAAACACAAACCTGGTGCTAATGAGGTCATATTTTCCATTATCCCCGTACAAACCATCAGCTAATTTAGTCCTCTGAGGTTTTACCTAGAATTGAAGTGGATCAAAAATATTGTAATGTGGCATGTTGCTATCAAATGTCTTGATTATTACTTATCTGAATCTAGAGACATAGCATCACAGAATACTTGGATGATTGAGTTTTAAAACACTGCCAGACATTTTCATAGTGGTTAATTTTCTACGGAGTTAAAAATATGGGGTCTTTTCTGTTTCTAAAGGTTGTCCTTGGTGAGATGATTTCCTATGTTCTAGTAGACATGGATGTTATTTTAGCCCTGGGGTTCTTAACTTGAAGATTACACAGGGGTTGGTAATAAATGTTTAACAACCAGCTCTCTGGGACAGGAATGTACACAATACACTTTTAAGTTTAGTGAGCATCATTAATATTTTCCACCTCTTTTTAAACTGTAGATGATCAACAAAACGATAAAGCCTTGATCTGTAATATTTACTGATTTCAATTTCTAAGGTATGAATGACTGCTCACAATGCAGATTTAACAATGCCTCTTGAGAGCCAGTATGACCTAGGTCCAGCATGGTCCATGGGGATATTTTAGGTAGTCTGTGAACTTGGATTGAAAAAGAAAAATCTTTATTTTCACTAACTTTTAAAGGAAAATTTGCATTTCTTTCAATTACTTAAAAACATTATTCTGAAAAGAGGGCCATAATTTCACCAGGCTGCCAAAGGGGTCCATGACACACATAAAAGATCCTCTATTCTAGCCAACTATAGATACACTGACTATTTTATCATTTCTTTTTGGTTTGTTTCTTTTCTTCCTGTATGAAGAATAGAAAGTTTTCTATTACATGCTTTTAGTTTGGTATATGGTACTGAGCAGAAACAGTATGGTAAAATGCTTTAAGTTCTGGGATTGGAGACAGCAAGATCTGATTTTAAATCTTACTTCTGAATTTTATTAGCTGTCTGACACTAGTTGAATCATGGGCAAGTCCCTAGGACTTATGTCTGATATCATAGACTTGTTGAGATCTTGTAAAATACCCCAAATAAAAGTATTTTTGTAAGATATGAATAATAATTTTTATAACTTCTGATATTTTCTTAATGAGGCTATTAAATGATTGAAACTTTATTTTATATATTAAATCAGTAAAAGATCATAGTAGCCTCTTGTTTTATTCAGAGTGGTGTAAATTCATATTCACTCATTGAAAAGTTTGAGCAGCTAATGTGGAAAGAGCATTGTGCTAAGCTTTGGGCATTCAAAATGTAAATAAGACATATTCCCTGCCCTCATAGAGTTTAGTCAATTAGTAGATAAGATGTAAACACAGATAATTGTACTACATAATATTTCAAGATCAATACAGGAGATAGTTGCAAAACAAAGTGCTATGTAAAGTCCCAAGGGGAGTACTGTTACAGAATAGGGAATCAGGGAAGGAGGCATTATGGAGGAGAGATATGGGTTGAACTTGAAAGAATGTATAGGAATTCAGCAGGTAAGATTGGGTAGGGAGGACATTGCAACATAGGGAAAGGTGGGAGAAAAGGTATATAGATCAGAGGAAATTACTGGGGTCAAAGAATAGTTGAGTTTGGCTGGAACTTGGAGTATGCATAGAGGAGAGCAACCTTAGAAAATCATAGAAAGGTTAAGTCTGCCCGAGATTATGTAGGGCTATGAATAACAAGTAAAGGGGCTTGACTTTTACTCTGGAGACAAGAGCTAGTTACTGATGATTTATGAGGAGGGGAATGACATAACCACATCTATTATTTTGACAGTTATATCAAGGATAGGTTGAAAGTTGGGAAGAGAGTGAAGGAAGGAGATTTCACTAATTTTCTAGAAGGCTAATGAGGGTACTTCTGGGGTGGCAATGAGATTAGAGAGGAAGGAATAGATAAGGAACGTGTTTCAAAAGTGGAAATGACAGGACTTGCTAACCAATTAGATATGAGAGGGAAAGATGAGAGAAGAGTCAAAGGTAACACCAAAGTTATGGATGTAGAGGGCATGAATAATGTTACTTTAGTTGGAGGTAGAAAAGTCCAACAGAGAAGCTAGAGACTATGGGAAAATATTTATCTATACACACATAATAAGCACTTTAAGATTCCACAGAGATAATGGATTTACATTTCTCTTACTATGTGACTGGCCTTTAAAAAAAAAATTTACTCATGCATTTCTCTGATGATAACCTTTTGCTTTCTAGAGATGTTTGGTTTTGAGAAGAGAGAACTTTAACAGAAATATAACCCCTATGTTAAAATATATGAATAGTAATAGCACTTGAAATTTATATCATGTCTTGAGGTTTGCAAAATGTTTTACATGCATTATTATTTCGTATGATTTCTAGAATGTCTGAGATAAATACTACAGCTATTAATATTTTGCAGATGAGGAAAAAGGCTTAGAGAAATGAAATGGTTTGCCCATGGCCACATAGCTGTTAAGTATCAAATATAGCATTGAATTCAGGTCCTTCCTGACTCCAAATGTAACATATCCCACTATGCTATGTTGCATAATGGAATCATAAGGGGTTGCCATATGAAGGAGGGATTAGATTTATTCTGCTTGGCTGATGGAAGGAAAATATAGGAAGGCAGGTTTTAGCTTAGTAAGGAAGATATCAGACCAAACTTTAATGGGCTGCCTCAGGAAGTAGTGACATTAGTGGTTTTTAAGTGGAGGTAGGATAACATCTGTCCAGATATATTGTAGAGAGAATTTATACTTTAATTAATTAATGCAATAAGATGACCTATGAGCTCCCATCCACCTGGGATTTTAGGGTTTAAAAAAATTAAACTTGTTATTGTGGCCTTAAACATGAAAATTTCCTTTTGCAAAGAAGATTTTATATAAAATATCAAACCTCATTATGTACAACTTGGCTTTTTTCTTTTTTTTTCTTTTTTTTTAATTAATTTATTTTGATTTATCAGCTATCACTTCAATAAGCTTTTGAGTTTTAAATTTTTCTCCCCCTTCCTTCCCACCTCCCTCCCCAAGACAGCATGCAATATGATATAGGCTATATATATACATTCACATTAAACATATTTTCACATTAGTGATGTTGTAAGTAAGAATTAGAACCAATAGAAGGAGCCACCAGAAAGAGGAAACAAAACACAACAGAAGAAAAAAAATAGCAAATAGCATGCTTCGATCTGCATTCAAACTCCATAGTTCTTTCTTTGGATGTAGATAGTATTTTCCATCATGAGGCCTTTGGAGATGTCTTAGATCATTATATTGCTGAGAAGGGTTAAGCCTATCAATATTAGTCATCACGCAACGTGGCTGTTACTGTGTACAACGTTCTCTTGGCTCTGCTCACTTCACTCAGCATCAGACCAGACAAGTCTTTCTAGGTTTTTCTGCAGTCTGCCTGTTTATCATTTATTATAACACAATAGTATTCCATTCAACTTGTTCAGCTATTCCCCAATTGATAGGCATCCTCTCAATTTCCAATTCATATACTTTTTGTAGATAGTTGAAATGAAATTTTTCTTTCTATTTCTTCTTGCTGCCTTTTATTAAAGTAACATATAAAAAGACTAATGATTTGTGTGGGTATATTTTATTTCCTAATTCTTTCCTGAACTTACTGTTTTATTAATTTTTTTTGTTTGAATCCTTATGATTCTCTAAGTAGATCATCATGTCATATGCAAAGAGTGATTATTTTGTTTCATCCTTCTCCTTTCTTATTGCTATAGGTGTCATTTCTGTACCTATCTCAAATAAAAGTGGAGATAATGGATATCTTTACCCTGATCTTATTGGATAGACTTCTATTAATTCTCTATTACATATAGGGATGGGTCTTGGGTTCAGATAGACACTCTTTACCATTTTAAGGAAAGATACATTTTTTCCTATATTTTTTAGTATTTGTAAAAGAAATTTGTATTGTATTTCATCATAAAAGATTTTTCTACTTCCATTGGTATAACAGTGATATTCTTATTTTGAAAATTAATATGGTCTATTATGTTTGTTGAACAAACACTGTAGTCTTGATAGAAATCCAGCCTGATAATAATAATCTCCTTATTATACTGCTTTAGCCTCTCTGTTAATATTTTATTTATTATTTTTGTTTTAATATTTATTACAGATATTGGTCTTTAGTTATTTTTTTTTCTCCACTTTGTCTGTCCCTGGTTTAGTCATGAAAATCATACTTGTCTCCAAGGAAATTGCTTCCTTTTGTCTTTTCTCAAACAGTTTATAGTATACTAAAATTAATTGTTCTTAGACTTCTTGATATTCATTTTAAATCCATCTGGTAATGGGCCTTTTTGTCTTTGGGAATTTATTTATAGATTGTTAAAAAAATTCTTAGACTTTATCAATTTTTTGGTTTATAGTTCAGTAAAAGAGTTTGCCAAAATTTCCTTGATTTCCTTTTCATCTATTGTGAATTTTCCTTTTCATTTTTGATATTTGAAATTCGGTTTTTCATTCTTTTTAAAAGAAATCAGATTAACCACTTTAAAGTCCATCCTATGAATTTAAAAAAGTCCTGGCTTTATTTATTAATTCAATTTTTTAATTGTGTTAATCTTTTATTTTCAATATTTCTATTTTTCCTATGTATTGAGGTTATTCAATTTGTTGTTTTTCTGTGTTTTTTTAGTTTACATGTTCAATTCATTTTTAAAAATTTTGCTGATGAAAATATTTAACTACATGAATAGTCCTTTAACTACTCTCTTTGCTTCTTCCTAAAAGTTTTTTTTTAATTTGTCTCATTTTGATGATAGTATCTCATTTCTAGGATTTGTTCTTTCATCAAGTTATTTAAGCTATTTAGTCTTTGTTTAACTGTTTATCATGATGCAGCCAGTAAAGGATATGTATAAGATTTCTGCTTTTACATATTTGTTTATAAGGTTTTAGGACCTAAAATACAGTTAAATTTTTGTAGTAATACCATGATCAACTTAGAAATATATGTCACCCTTTCTATTTCCATTCATTGATCACAAGAGATCTATCTTATCTAAATTTTCTAAAGTCTTTTTAAGTTCTTTAAATTCTTTTTTTGTTTATATTTTTGTTAGGTTTTTCTAGGAAAGAGGTAAATTGAGGTCCCTAACATACGTATGTATTTTATCTTCCATCGTCCAGTTTAGATGAGAATGAGGTTCATGTGATGCTTACTCCTCCAACTCCTCCAATTGCTTCCTCTATGTTTGCATTTTCTTCTCTTGCTTCCTAGTTTTAAGAAAAAGTTATGTTCCCTTCTTCATTTCTTTCTCAATATATTCTTTATTTTCTCATTTTCTTTTCTCTCAAGACCAAGAAAACAGAACAAAACACCTTCTCTCCCCGCTATCTTCCTTATTTAATTCCTTCTGTGACTATAAAAAATGTTAGGATTTTATATGTAGAGAACTAAGTCAAATTTATAAGAATACAAGTCATCCCCCAATTGATAAATAGTCAAAAGATATTAACAGGTAGTTTTCAGATGAAGAAATTAAAGTTATCTATAGTCATAAAAAATGCTCTAAATCATTATTGATCAGAAAAATGCAAATTAAAACAACTGAGGTACCACATCACACTTTTATTGGCTAACATGACAAAACAGGAAAATGATAAACGTTGGAGAAGATGTGGGAAAATTGGAACACTAATGCATTGTTGGTAGAGTTGTGAACTTTTCCAAATATTCTGGAGAGCAATTTGGAATTATGTTCAAAGGGTTATAAAAGTGTGCATACCCTTTGATCCAGCATTACCAATACTAGGTCTGTATCCCAAAGAGATAATAAAAAAGGGAAAGGGACTCACATGTACAAAAATATTTATAGCAGCTCTTTTTGTGGTGACAAAGGATTGGAAATTGAGGGGATGCCTATAAATTGGGGAATAGCTGAACAAGTTGGGGTATATGAATGTAATGGAATACTATTATTCCATAAGAAATAATGAGCAGATGAATTTAAGAAAAACCTGGGAAGACTTAAATGAACTGATTTTGAATGAAGTGAACAGAGCCAGGAGACCATTGTACACAGTAACAGCAACATTGTGTGATGATCAACTTAGACAGACTTAGCTCTTCTCAGCAATGCAATGATCTAAGACAATTCCAAAACACTCATGATGGCAAATACTATCCACATCCAGAGAAAGAGCTATGGAGTCTGAATGCAGAACGAAATATACTATTTCCTCTCTTTTTTTTTTCTTCCTCATAGTTTTTCCCTTTTGTTCTGATTCTTCTATCACAACATGACTAATGTGGAAATGTTTAATATGATTGTATATGTATAGCCTGTATCAGATTGTATACCATCTTGGTGAGGGGAGAGGGGAAAAATTTAGAATTCAAAATTGTGTAAAAGTGAATGTTGAGGGGCAGCTAGGTGGCGCAGTGGATAGAGCACTGGCCCTGAAGTCAGGAGGACCTGAGTTCAAATCTGGTCTTAGACCAAACACTTGACACTTATTAACTATGTGTCCCTGGGCAAGTCACTTAACCCCAATTGCCTTAAAAAAAGGTGAATGTTGAAAATTAAAATCTAATTAATTAATTTTTAAAATGTTAGAATTTTGAAGGGACACTTTCTCTTCTCCTATTAGAATATCAATACTTCATAAGTATGTACCTTTTTTTTGCTTAAATGTGTTTACTTTCCTGTGTTTCTCTTGACTCCTACATTTTCAAGTGAAAAGTTTCTATTCAGCTCTGCTTTTTTTAAAGGAAGGTCTTAAATATGTCTATTCCATATTAAACATCCAAATTTTTCCCATCTAGGATTATGCTCAATCTTTCTTCTTTTACCCTAGGTCTACTTCTGTAGTCATCCTAGCCAAGCCTTTCTTTGTTGTTTTTTTTTTTTAATTGTTTTTGCTTTACAACTCTGTAATCATTTTGAAATTACTCTTTTCTTCTGACTTTACCTCTTGACTCATAATATATTTTTCATAGCATTCAGTGTATTCTGTTTATTCATATCTCCAATATCAGATCCTGATTACTCCTTCCCTCCCGTCATCTTTTCTCTTCTTTCCTCTCCTTCCCTCTCCTCTCCTTTTTTTATAATTGACAAAGTCAGGCCCTGTCCTTTTATGAACTCTTAGATGGTGTGGTTAGAACTTATTTGATCCTTATCTATATTTCCTGGGTTTCTGCAACTGGTTTCAAACTCTAATGCGTGTGCATTAAGAGTAACGATAAGTTCCAATGGTTGGATCAGAGCTCAAGGGTCAGCTTTCCTTGGGCAGGCTTTGTGTAGGCTTTGTTTCCCTATGGGGCTTCACTGGCCTACATGCTTCTGCAGACTTTAAGCCTGTTTACCTGAGCTTGTGCCGAATTTCTTGGCAAGACATCTCTTCTAGTGGCTTCTGGCTATCTTTTTGTTCAATCATAGATTGGATGAAGGAGCTTATTGATGTTTTTCCTTTGAATTTCATGATAATTTTTTTATCTATTGCCCCTTTTAAATCATTGCTAAAGCATATGTGTAAAAAAGAAAACTTGGCTTCCCTATGATGTTTCATGCCGCCATCTTAATTTTTTATTGTTTTGTTGTTCAGTTGTTTTAGTTGTGTCTGATTCTTCCTGACCCCATTTGGGGTTTTCTTAGCAAAGATACTAGAGTAGTTTGCCATTTCCTTTACCAGCTTATTTTGTACCTGAGAAAACTGAGGTGAATTTAACTGAGGTTAAGTGACTTGACCAGGGTCACACAGTTAATGAGTGTTTAAGGCTGAATTTGAATACAGGGGATGAGTCTTCCTGATTCCAGACCTGACACTCTATCCACTGAGCCACCCAGCTGCCCCTACCATCTTAATTGGAAGCCCCCCACATTTCTATTGTATTGCATCTGGGATTTTATTTTGAATGAATTTAATACTAATCATACCAAAAACAACTGGATTCTGTCATATAATCATCAGGTTTGAGGGATCTGTAATGGTGCCAAATAACCAACTTAACTAAAATCTTTTCTTTTCCTACAGATGTAGACATATTCTTAGATCATTTCCCTCCAGGCCTATTTTGATATATAACTATTGTAAAAATGATCCAGGCTCAAGTTGGGATAATCCTTGGGGTGTAGACTTCACAAGAGCTCACATCATGCCCTTTCTCATTGATCTATACAGTGGCTATTATATTTCACAGAACTTAGGCTCTACCTACATGACTTCAGCAGGATCAGCTATACACAAAATATTTGATTTGTTTGAGCCAACATAGTCAATTCTAGGCTATAGAAAGAAAGGATCATAGGATTAAGAGACAGAAAGAGCCTTGTACATCATCTAGTATAGATCCTTTATTTTACAAATGAAGATACTGAGGCCCAGAGAGGTTAATGATATTTCCAAGATAATAAATAGTAACATTTTCTTTTGAGTCCAGATCCAGTGTTTCCACAAAATATCACAGTTTCCTGATTGTATAACAGAAATATATGTATATATATGTATATATACATATATTACATATGTATGTATACATGTACATTCATACACATATGTATATACATATATACATCAATAAAATTGGTAATTCAGATGATTTCCATGCCTAATTATCTTCTTCTTTTTTTAATCCGGTACCTTTAGAACCTACATTAACTTTTATTTTTTCTTAAGGGGCAAATAAGAAGCCTGGAAAAATCCACTGAAATAGACTTTAAAGGCCACCTCTAGCTCTCAACCTTGGGATGAAATTCTGAACCAAGGACTGAAGTGATTTTTTAATCCCTAGATTATATAAATTACATTACATATAATTTCCTTCAAATAGTTTCAGAAATCACCTTTCCTTTGGAGTGTCCCTCAAATCAATTAGTCCATGGACCTCTTAAGTTCACTCCAGATTGATCCATATCATTCTTTTGCTCTACAAGAAACCCTTAAAGGATTTTGTTAGCTAATAAAGAAACCTTGTGGACCATTGAACTAATACTATTTTGATCAGTAGAGGTACTGTGTTTGATTTTTTTACTTGTCTTTTCTCAACCACTCCCACCTCACCCTTTACCCCTATTGTCCAAATAATAAGAAAGACTTTGTGCTCAGTATAAATATTGCATGTGGATGCAGAGATACTACATTTGATTTGATTGGCATCAGAAGACAATTAAGCATCCACAGGCCCAAGAGGAGGAATGGCTGAAGGAGAGTCAGGGATGAAAGTTGCCAACCAGACAAACACATATTAGGGGACTGGAGTCTCCAAAGAAGGCCTATTCTTAAGAGTTCATATCAAGATTTCAGGACCAGAACTAAAGGGAATATGAATCTATCATAGATTCTCAATTTCACGACACCAAAGGTCTGTGTGCTTCCAGAGAATCAGAGATTGAGAGCTGAGTGCTTTACCACATATAAAGCATCTTTTTGCTATATCTTTTCTTGGTAGAAAGTTGCAAGTCTGGTATCTGGTATGAGTTGAATCTAGCAGGAAGAATGGACTTTTCTTGACTCAGACACCTGAACAGCCTCATTGCTATCTCCATTTGCTTCCATCCTTAGATCCCTTGTTTTTGTAGTGACCTGATGACCTATACTGATTCCATGCTGTCATCCTAGGACCCTGGAGGGAGAGGACCCTGATTACCTAGTTCTGAGTGGGCAAGATCCCAGCTTAAGCCTTTTGTGTCCTTATCCTTGTGGATTCAGAATGGATGTCTACTGTTCTCTTTCCTACCTCTTCTTGCAATTTTGTCTTTATCCATCTCAGTTTTCTTTTTCCATTGTGTCTTTGGGACACTCAGTTCTATTGTTAAAATATTCCCATTATCCTGGCTCTGTTTACTTCATGTTCTTTTTCTCTTTATTTTTTCAGTAATGGAAATTTGGCTCTTTCCAAAAGAAAAACATTCTCCAACTTCTTCAACTGGGTGTTCCTTCTACATTCCCCGAACACATTGGACTAGGAGGAGGAATTAGAATATTCCTATTCCTCAATACTACTTCCAAACCACTCGTTGCCACAACTCAGCAATCTCAACTCCTTTGATTTTGATGCTGTTGACAGTATGTCACTCAGCTACAGTCATCTACTACACTCTAGGTGATTCTCCCTGTTACCTCAAGGACATGGAATTTATTCTTCTTTTCCACAACAACTCCTGTCATCATCCACAGGAAATTTAATAAACGTGTTAATTGATCCACTTGAACATTCTGACCTAGTTCACCAATCTCCTTAACTTGAATAACCTACATCTTTACTACACTTTATCTACTTATAGGTCTTATCTGCCCAAAGAGTTATCATTCTCTTACTTTCTTTCATCTTTGGTCTCTTATTGTTCACTGACTTCTTCCTGGTTGCTTCCAGACCTAACCAGTTCATCCTCTAAAGTTATTGGTTAAACTCTTAATCAAGGGTTGTCTACACTCATTACTTCCATTTCACTTTTTTTAGGCCCTTGCTGCCTGGTTTCTGATTCTATCATTTAACTGAATCTTCTCTAAGATTATCGATGATCTCAACTTCAAAATCCTATGGTCTTAGCTAAACCATGGGTACTAAATGTGGTAAAAACTAAAGGAGGATTATCTTATCATAGAACATGTATATTGGTCAATGACTTCAATAAAACTTTAATATACTTGTTTTTTTAACTTAATGGCCCTTTTCCATTCTAATTTTGTTTGATTTTTCTGCACATTTTGATACTGTCAACTTCCTTTATTCTTTTTTTTTCCTTCCCTGACTTTTGTGCCTATTCTGATAGGTTTCTCTTATTTATCTGCTTGTCCAGTTCTGTTTCTTTTACTTCAGTATTATTCAACTCTTACGCACAAAATATGAGTGCCTCTTAAACTTTGTCTTGTCTCCTTTTCTCTTTTATCTACACTCTCTCTTAGTGATTTACTAGCTCTCATGGATTCAATTGTGTCCTAGAACAGGGCTTCTTAAATTTTTTTCGTTGGAGACCCCTTTTCATGTTTGGCAACGGTTTATTGGCAATGCGTGGCATGATGGCACGCACAGTGCAAAGTGTGCATGCTTTGTGCTCAGAACCAAGGCTGCAGTGAAGTTGGCTGATGCAACACTGGCAAGTGCTACCAGAAACACCTTGGATTCATTATGTGTTTAATTTTTAGTTAATTTTTTGGTCATTAAATGTTCAGAAATCTTTTACTTTTGCCAACTTTTTTTTTGCAACTCCATGTAGGATCATAACCCACAGTTTAAGAAGTGCTGTCCTAGAAGATGATTGTCAAATACATACTGGATACCTCTAAATGGATGTCCAATCTATATCTCAAATTTAACATGTCCAAAGTAGAACTTTATTAATATCTCCCTCTCACCCCAACTTTCTTCATCCTACTTTGCTCATCTCTTGCTAACCCTCAACCCTAGACTATTCCTACCATCTACCTCCTCTACACACATTCATGTGCTGCTTAGCAGTGATTCAAGAAGTCAAGCAACTATGTTGTCTGGATCTACTGCAAATTTGTATTACATAGCACAAATTTATCTGTTATCAACTAGGCCCTCATTGTGACAAGGCAGTCCTTTTATTCCTCACTAATTGATTATTGCACTCTCCATAGTGATGATTCAAAATCAAGTCTTTTCTTTACATGCCTCGTATATAACTCCCTCCACCAGAAAATCTTACCTCATTCACTAGGAAAAAAATAGAAATCATTCACAATTAATTCCTTCTCCCCTTCTCTAAATTTCTTTATGTTATCCCTATTTTCTCTTCTTCTACATTAGTTTATGAAAATGGGATGGCCTTTTCTTCACACAGGGCAATCCTCCTACATATACCATTGATTCCATCCTCTTCTATCTCTTCCAGCAGATTGTCACCCTAATCATCCTCTTTCTCTAATCTTTCATTTCCCTTTTGATTGGCTCCTTTTCTGCTATCTACAAACATGTCAAAGGTCTCATTCATCTGTAAATAAAAACTATCATTTTATCCTACCATTCCCTTAAGCTATCATCCTATGGTTCCCTTTCTTTCAAAATCAAACTATTTGAAAAAGAAAAAAAAAGAAAAAAGTTATCCATTCTCATTGCCTCTTTTTCTTTCCTTCTCACTTACTTCTTAGCCCATTGGCATCTGATTTCTGACCTTATCCCCTCCTCCTGGGTGATCTCTTTCATTTGGGTTATCATGACACTATTTGCTCTTTCTTCTTCTCTGTCTCTGTCTCTCTTGCTGTATTTCTCTGTCTCTTTATCTCTCCTCACTTTTGCTGATTATTTTTGTCTCTATCTCTGTCTCTTTGTCTCACTTGCTTGGGAATCAGAGGGCCTGAGTTCAGATCCTGGTTTTGCTTCTTCTAATCTGACCTTGGCCACATCACTTCACTTACCTGGTCAAAACTTTCCCCACCTGTACACGAGGAACAACAATAAAAGTTCTCTAGTTTCCCATGATTTCCTATATGGAAAAACTTTACTTCATAGTTTTACAAAATCTGGTTATACTTACACACGGGAAGTTTGTGTATGGTCCAATGGAAACTATGCTAGATTGGGAGACTGAAGAAGACCTTTGTTCAAATCCTGAATCTGGTACTTTTATCCTGTGTGAACATTGGCGAGTTCCATAACTTCTCTGAGCCTCAGTTTCCTCATGTAGCAAATAAGGAGGTTGGATTAGATGACCTCTAAAGTTATTTACACCTCTAAATCTACGATCCCATGCTCTTCAAAAACACAAATTTAATAGTAGATGGAGTAAATTGACATTAGTTAGCTATTTAATTGTGGTATTTGGAGGGGGGAAAGAAGAGATTATTTCCAAATCTAACCCATCATATTACCCTGCTGCCACAAATTTATTTTTAAGGTACTGCAGTTTGTGGCAACTATTAAAAAGTGTTTTTTTAATTATTAATTTTTTTTCAAGAAGTAAACAAAAACTTTATATGTTGAAATGACTAGCAAAGACCTGGGGATTCTTGTGCAGCGTTTTCTTACATAAGCAAAGTGGCAAAAAAAAGAAAAAAACAGCAAGGACAGTTCTTATTTCTTATTTAAATATGTTGTTTATCTTAAAGTCTCTGGCAGGTAAACTGTTAGCTGTTTTCTTGGTAAACTTCTGGCTAGAGACAGTCATTTCCTCTCTCTCCACCTAAAGCTAACCCTTGTTGGAACTAATATGGCAAAGCAGGCAAGTTGGGAGAAGGAAAATCAGTAATGGACGCTAGGGATTGAGGCTGATTGAGATCATCCCTATTGTGCTTAACTGTATTTTCATTTCCAAGTAAGTGGTTCTAACTAGACAACAGATACCATTTTCAAAGGTTTAAGCAAAGCTTTTTCATGTTATGTGCATTTATTACACTCCTTCAACATTTAAAGACTTGGGCAGTGGGAGAGAGATGTGGCATATCTGTAAAAGCCTGACAGCTGATGAAATCTCAGTCAGATCTGTTATCTCCCAATGCTTTAAAGGTCTTCAACTGGGAGATTAGAGAACAAGGTTACTGTGACAATTTGTTTACACGCAGGGAGAGATTAAGATCTCGTTGAAAAGGAATAAAAATAACATCATCTTGAGCTGTCACAGCATGAGACCCATTGTAATCAACACTGGTCTGATTTCAGGGATAATTTAAGACCAATTTATTATCTTAATTAAAAAAAAGAAGAGAGAATTCAATGTTTCAGATGCCAGTTGGATTGTTAGGAGATGATGCCCCTGGAGGATCCACACACAAAGCAGTGAGAACATGTACAGAGTTCCAAAAATAATTTCCCCCTTGCTGATAAAAATATAAAACTTTTAAAAATAAGCACCAGCATCAATAATATGCTCAACAGCAAAACAATTCCTTTACTTCTATTTTGTGACGCTGTTTATGAAATTGACAGACGGACACATATATTGAGTTCTCATCAATGCTTTCGTTTGGAGCCTTCATTTCTTTTCTGATTTTAAATAGCCTGCTGGCAAAATTTTGTGTTCTGCCATTTCCTCTCCGTTTGCTTTTTTTCTGTCTGCCTATGAAACCTGCTGCCTATATAATCTTTGCCTTCCTTCAGCCCTTATTTTCTCCCTCTCTTTCCATGGAAGTCTTTTCTGCCACCTAAGAGAAAATATGACTGCACAACTAAAGTTGGAGGTGGGGAGTAGAGAGTATTGTGAATCACTATACTTCTCCCACCCCTCCCCGAATGTTCTTGTGCCCAGTGCATGTCCTCACTCCTGGCTCTTACCACAAAAGCGACAACAACCCGCCCAACCCACAGAATGAGTAATCTTCTCACAAAGAGCCCTTTGAGAGGACAAAGTAGTTGCAGTAAAGGAAATGTCCCACTGGGAAACCAGGTGGACAGCAAACATTCACTTTCCATTACAAATGAGTTCAAGGGAAGCAGCCACCCCAGCATGGGATGGCCAAATCCATCCAAAGCCATTCTCCACCATCCCACTCATTTGAAAACCAAACATGTATCCTTTCCACTCTCCCCCTCCCCTTGTTTACAAACACGTTTACAAGTACTTTGATAGGTGACCTTATTTACTTAGTAACCTGTGGATTCATTTATCTTGAAATTAGCAGGTAATGAAGTGGAAAACCTCAACAGCCCTCCCACTAATTAACATGATAATAAGATTGTTTTGCTACAGAGGTACAATTAGCATGTATGAGCTAGAGGGGGAGAAAGATCAATAAAATGTCTGAAGGGTACTACTAACAGGTCTCAAGAATAGAACAAAGAAAAGGAGCTTTATGGGAGGAGAGGAGTAGCAACAACTTATAAGTTTCATCCATTTAAACATACCTAAATCTGCGCATCTGCCCAAGTTAAAATTGTTTGCCAGCCTTCTTGACAGGGGAGGCAGGCTGAAAAGAATCATAAAACATACTCTCTGGTGCATGTGAAATTAGTTGAATTTGATAAGAAAGGAAAAGATTTTGTTGACAGTTTCAGATGTGCAGCTTGAAAATGCTTTAATTGAAAGGGGGGGGGAAGAATGTTGGCAAGTAATTATGCCCATAAAATGGTTCCATTTGCTCTTTTTTCAAACAAGTCAAACAGCTCGGATATAAAACTTTGAAAAGAGGTTCTTCTCACACATGCAGCCTCAACATACATTTTCATGAGGAACTTTAACACACAAAGTGCACATCTCAAATATTTATTTATTCCACAGACAGAGGTGTGCAGAGTAAATAAATATGACTCTAAAAAAATTGTCTCAATATGTATTTACCCAGTAGACTAGTTTCTTAGGTAAATTACATGGATTTTGGTAACCTTCCCTGACACTTTGCCTTGATTTTAAACATACACAAACAAGGAATTTAAATGTCCAAAGTGTCTAAATAACCTAATTGAACTTGTGACACAAACCAGCAAGAGCCAGGATACTGGAGAATAGGGAAGTTGTAAGGACTTTTTGGAAGGGGAATACAATAGTGGAGAACTTCTTAAAGATCTGCAACAACTTAGAGAATAGAGTAGTATAGACAGACAAAAAGATGAAGAAATGGATGGGTTTCTATCCCAATTCCTCCCCAGCAGGACGTCATCAGTATCCATTTTCACCTTCTTCTAATGCCCACCAAATAAGTACTTGACATCAGATTTTGTGTATCCTTTATGAAAATTAATAATCTACTTATGAAAAAAACTATCATTCTCTACCAGCCACCTTGTCTTGATTCTTTTGAGGATAATAATTATAAAACCACTATTTCTACCACATCTTTTCTTTAAAATGAATTTTGCATATTTTGGCATGTGGCTAGAGGAAAATTTCTTTCACTAATTTGGAAACATGATGATCATCTGTGAATCAGCAGTCTCTTGGGATCCTATAGTCTGAACAGGGTGACCCTTTTCATTCTTTGTAATAGTCCAAGGTCCAAATGTTTCATTTGGGACATCCCTGAAATAGCGGTTGTCTTCAATTCCTTCCAATTGTCTAGAACTTTCCTCATACAATATATATGCCTTGTGGAGAAGATGAGTGTTGAAAGCTCATCAGTTGAAGGATGGATTTGGATCTATATCAGGCATTAAATTAGCATCTACTGGTTCTGAAAAACTCAACAATCTGTTTAGGATTAGAATTAATTTTTAATTTAGACAGTTCTTTCCTAGCACATATCACCATGTAAACTTATTATTTTGAGAGAGAGGAGAATGTTTCTTGCTTGTGAGTGACATTTGTTTGATTTTGTTAATTGCTTCAGGTTTTAATTTGGAAAGGTGATGGTTGCATTTGTTTGGAGGTGGCAGCAGTGTAGCTAAGGGACGCAAGAGAGGCTAAGAATTTCATCTGGGAGAAGCTGAAACTTTCTGCCTGAGCAGTCATCACATTAGACATTTTACAACCAATGGTAGTAAGGCTCAATTGCCTACTGTGTGAAGGTAAACACCAAAGAAAGCTTTGTACAAAGAACCCTGGGAAGAAAGAAAAAGGAAAGATTTGCACATACACTGTACCTTTCACCTAAAGTCAGTTGCAGTGAATATAATTGTAAATCTACTTCCATTACCCCACACAGGACTAGTGAAAGATGGCTTTATTATTTCAGTAATTCACATCCGCATTAGGAGATTTACCATAACCAGTGGCTTCTATTTTAGATGAGAAAAAAGAGAACGCTACCTTCTTTTGTCTAAAGGACTACCTAGCCAAGTTTATGGCTTTATCTGGGATTTCCAATCTTGTATCTCATTTTACTGTAGACTAAGCTGATTAAAAAATAGGAAACTCTGCAGACCAAGTAGAACATTTACTTTTTAAGTAGCTGTTTTTCCGTTACAACTTGTATATTACCAACTTTTTCAGAGTTGGGATATTATCCATTTTCATACTTTCACATAATGCTACCCACTCCAAAAGCTTTGCATGGCATACGTGTGTTTTGAAATTAGTGAATTCAAATTGATTTTCATGGGAGAAAATATTTTATAATTTTAAATCATATTTTAAAATATCTAGAAACCCCTTTAAAGAATTACAGACAACCAGGACTGAGAATCTCTATGCTAGGAGGAAAAAAAGATTGTAAAGACCTCGGGCCAAGTCCTTATCCTACAGAGAAATCCCTTAGGGTAAGATAGCTTAGATTCAGATCCAAACTTTTCATCTGTGAAAAATTAAAACAATATGGAAAAACCCAGGAGGATCAGAATCTGAATTTATTTCAGAGAAATGTTTGTGAGTTCTGAGAGATAGCTGCAGAGTTTCCCAAATGGAATCATTTTAAGTTGTATTTGAATAATAAAAAAAAAAAAACTTCTTTAGGCAGCTGAAAACCAAAGACCTCTACAATTAATCCTCACTAGTTCAACTAGCATGGGCCTATTTTTAAGACAGGGAAATGGAGGCACATACAGGCTTACTGAAGGTTACCTAGTAGCCATTGGTGCAACTTGTAATGCAAATTGATTGAGAAGTCTCCTAATTTCTAAAGCACAGGTGTCATCTGCAAAATGTACCTCTCCTCAGAAATGAAGAATATTTAGACTGCTGCTTCCCAAAATTAAAGTACAGAATGAGATGCTTAACATTTTACTGTTTGAGTTGGGACTTCTCTTTGCAAAAGGTGCTCACAGTCTGAGGAAAGTAAATGGAGAGTAGTATTTTAGTTTGTCTTTACTGGCTCTCTTAGAGGAATGTCCAAGTTGGTTTCTAAAAATAAATAAAGAGTTTAATGGGAGGGGAAGGATGATATAAATTTAACCTAATATGGTTTCCTCATTCCTTACTAAGATTGCACATGTGACAAGAAATTTTTAGAAGGGCTCCTATGAGCTTGTAATAAGTAGTCTTTTTTGGCCTAGATTTGTATGTTCCTTGAGAATAGATGTAATTTTAGAGTTGCTTTTAAGATTCTTTGTCTATCTCTGCATATTCCAGAGTACAATAGGGATCTTGTCTCAAGGTGTGAAGCCCTTCCATATTTATAAAGTCATGTCTCCTGCCTTATATCCTTGTAAAGTATCTAACATTAGTAAGAATAAAGCTGCAAGATCGCTCTGAGGATGCAAACAAGGTCTTATTGTTATGTTAGTGTGGGGAGTTTGGGCATTTTTGGCTTTACCTCCTGTGTTTGCACAGCTCTGAGAAGGCTGAAGTTGTTTAACATTGTATTTCATTCCAACTACAAATTTTCTCAGGAAAGATGCTTTACCGTTTGAAGGACAAACAGGGTGGCCCAGGTTTCAAATTTCCCCAGCAGGGATTCATCTCTCCCAGGAAGGCTGGAGTAAAGTGTGTGTGTGTGGGGTGTGTGTGTGTGTGTGTGTGTGTGTGTGTGTGTGTGTGTGTGGTGTCGCTATCCTCACAGTGGGCTCCACAGGACAAGGGAAAGGGAGGTTTGGTTGCTCATCACATTGCCTGATGAGGACTTTAACCAAAGCATTAGCTAATAAACTCACCGTCCTGTGGGAGCTTAAGGAGGCAGTCTGGGGGAGGGAACAGATGGAACATGTGTGATTTTCCTACTTTAGGCAGTACTTGTAACTGGCCTGGAAAATAGGAGGTTTTGCCCCCCTTGCATTGTTTCTAAAATGATTCATTTGGAGTTCAGGGCACTTTTAGAGAGCAAGCTACCAGTGACTGACCCCTATTCCGTTTTTAGAAACACTGTCAGTTTAAGGTACTAATTCATTCAAGCTCTTTACCATGATAAATAACTTTAGAGCACTTTAGAGTTCTTGCTCTGTCAGAGACAGAATTAGGATGGGAATGCAGAATGCTTTAAGGAAAGCGCTATGTGCATAGCAATGGATGTGTTTGAACTCTATGTCTGTGTAACTGCTGAGAATACTACTGTTTTTCAATGGAAAGTCCATTTTGTTATGCCCTAATAGATGCATTATTGGGGTTCAAAGTATTCTTTTAGTATTTTTCTTTTCTTTTAGAGGATAATGTCTGGACCTATTTTTCCTCAGTTATAAGGAGTTCCCAGTGGGAAGAATCCCCTCACCATTCAGCTCCATAGCGTATAGTCTCAGAGAGTTGTCTAGTCCATTTTGAGAGGTTTACTCATGGTCACTCAAATAATATAGGTCAGAGGCAATGCTTGATCCCAGGTCTTCCTAACTCTAAGGCTGGCCCTGATTTCACATTGATACTCTTATCTTTCTTTACTGAAAATAGCACACTAATAAGTTCTGTTTTGATCAAGGTGATGTTATTCCACAAAATATTTTATATCTAGGATTTATCTTTCATTTGATGTAATGTAATTGATTGTTCTGTAGCAGTGTGATAAAAGATATAATTTCATAATCACCACTGTGATTATGAATATACATTATTAATAAAACACTTAGAATAATGACATTTGCCTATCTTTTTGAGATTTATGAGGCCATTTCCCAGGAACAACACTGTGTAAGTAGGTTGTGTATTACTATCTATGTTTTATGGGTGAGGAATCTGAGCCTCAGAGAGGTTATTTGGATTTATGCAGAATCATGCTAGCTGAGTCTAACTTCTACGTAACTGTTGTAGCCACTGTATCTCGTTGCCTTCTGGAAGTATTTGGAAAAGAGTATGATTCTTCAACTGGCATGTAGGATAGTGAGCTTATTAAACCTACAAACTGAAGTCATCTTTAGCTTTGTGCAAAGGGAGAGAATGACCCTTCCCTCCTACCTGGGTGAAGTACTTCTCTGCAGGGGCCTTGCTCACAAAAATAAAGCCACCATAGGAGGTGTACCATAAAAGGGTTAGCAATGCAGACTGATGTTATTCCATGAAAATAGTGACCACTCCTGACTGCCGGCTCCTAAAACACTTATACACATTTGCTTGCCAGCAGCTATGTAGGTTTCTGGTTCCATTTGAGCAAAGAGCCCAAAAGTAATGTAGAAGAAAGATTACTCTTCTTTCTGGTTTTGGGAGGCAACTTTTTGTGCTTTTCTATATGAGAAGAGGGGTAATCAGTGAGGTCTGTGCATATACATACATCCATGCAGTTTATTTTTTGTAATGAAATTTAATGTAGTTACCTACACATGGCTTATTTTCACAACCTATTAGCAAAGTGACATTAAGTGATGTTTAAGTTAAATATATTTTATATTTATATTTTGAACCAAATTGTATGTACACACACACATATACCTTTATATTTAAGAGGTAGTCGGGATATAGTAGATAGTGAGCTAGCCTTGAAGGTAGGAACATTTTGGTTTAAGCCCTGCCTCTGGAAACATTTCCTGAACAATTTGTTGATCTGTACCGGTAGGCAGAGTTTCTTGACTCACTAGGAGTTCCCTTAGCCATTGAATTCACAGGCCAGTCCAAACAAGACAAAATGAGATGATACAGACGTAACCTTAAGAACCTGGCCCCATTCTACCCTTCTAGTCCTATATTTTACTCATCCCCACATACTCTGCTATTCAATGACACTTATTTCTTGAATAAGATACTCTACCTCTTGGCTATGGGTGGTTTTACTGGCTGTCCCCCAAACCTAGAATGTTCCCCTCCTCATCTCCACCTCTTGGCTTCCCTGGCTTCTTTCAAGTCCCAGCTAAAACTGTACCTTCTATAGGAAGTTTTTCCCAGTCCTTCTTTTGATTACTTCTAATTTATCTTGTACATATCTTGTTTGTACAAAACTGTTTTCATATTGTCTCTGCCATTAAATTGAGTTCCTTAAGAGAAAGAACTGTGTTTTTGTTGTTGTTGTTGTTGTTTTTGTTTTTTGGCTAGGCAATGGGGTTAAGTGACTTGCCCAGGGACACACAGCTAGTTAAGTGTTATGTGTCTGAGGTCAAATTTGAACTCAGGTCCTCCTGAGTCCAGGGCCAGTGCTCTATCCACTGCGCCACCTAGCTGCCCCCCAGAACTGTTTTTTTTTTTTTGTTTTGTTTTTGTTTTTTGCCTTTCTTTGCATCTTCAGTACTTCTTAGCATAGTGCCTGGGACACACTAGGTGCTAGATAAATGCTTGTTAAATGACATATTCAGGCAGGATTATGTAATGGATTTAATGACATTCATTTCAGATGACATATCATCATATTTGGATATTTTTCTTATACTAGGATCACTCCTTGGCACTAAAGACATATCCTTAACTTTCTCAGTTTCCTTCTAATAAAGTAAAAGTGTAGTGGCTGGTGTGAAAGAATTACCTAACACCCTTCCCAAGATATCTAATTTATTTCTTGGATATAAAGTCAAGTCTGGGTCAAGCAAAGCCTGAACTGAAATCTAGAAAGACTTCTAGAATGGCACAATGATAGAACCTTATCTCTTATTTGAAAACCAGCTGATCAATGTTTAAAAAATTCATCCTCTATAACCGTGGGGTGCTGGGGTTTTGAACCACAGAAATTCTTGAAGAGCCCTGAAAAGACCTAGAGGGGACTCAGTCTGTATCAGTGGCAAGATTACCTACACTGATTAAATTATGAAACCTTAAAAAAACTGAATGATCATATCTGGCTGACTATGCAAACAATCCAATTGCATAGAAATCACTGAGCCAGAGACTGAGAAATAGGAACAAATTGCTCTGTTTTAAGGTTGATTCACTGGTTACATATCATTATAGGCTAGGACCCAGAATCAAATCATGTGACTACCAAGGGAATGCCGCATCTATTCAGTTTATTGGGAATTCCCAACCACTTTGTTTCTTTTTAGAATTATATATTATTTGGATAAACATTTTCAGAGATCAGTAGTGTCATGCTACAGTAAAAACACTGACTCTGAGGCTACTTACTATGGTTTTCCTTTTGCAAGTTTGACAATTGATACTAATAAATTGGATCTTTTCCAAACTTTGGTGCTATGTTAATATATTTAAGACTTGTGTTTAATATTCCTAAACCAGTAAACAGAGCTATGATGTGGATATTTCCAAATAAAAGATATGATGTCATGAATTCCTTCCAGTTAAATACATCTGGCATCCTGGCAAAATTATAAATCTCTGAATGTGAAAGAAGCAGTTGGTAGGATGACTTCTGGTGAAAGCATTGTTGATTGTCTCTCCTTCCATGTTTTCAGTGATCCCATATGTCTTTTTAGTGAAATTATTTTATATAATAGATACTGATCCGTTTTTTTTTTGACTAATGTATAATGCCTAAGAGATGATTTGAATATGGTCCTTCATCTCCCTAGGCATCAATTTTCTCACCTGTAGAATGAAGTGATTGGAATAGATAATGTCTAGCTCTAAGTACCTATGAACTCGTCTTCAAAATGACTAAATAAAATAAACCTCAGGTTTTTTTTAACAATTGCATGTATCCTATAAATCTTTTATTCTCAATCTTGAAAATATAAATATTTTAAGATCATCAGCATAAGGAACTTCCAATAGGTATCAGTAGACCAAAACAGGTTCTTGTACAAATCATTCCTTTTGGACCTTGATATTATGAGCTTTGTTATTTTTGTACCTAAGAGCATTTGAAGATTACTCAATCCTGACCCCTCCCCCCCAAAAAATGCCTATGAAATGAATTGTTCAGTCACCTAGTGAGTGAAACTAGATGACAGACCTACGTGAAATCCTTTTGGAGGAAGTCAGTCTTTTAACTTGACTGATGAAATTATATCTAGATCTAGTAGATTTTGGACTTCAAAGGCATTTTTCCCTACTTAGGGCATCCTGGATGAAGGGTGTATGCTATTTGTACCAAACTCCCAGGCTCAAGTGGTTTGCAAATTGACCCCTTTGTAATAGGTTAAAGGTTTCTTGCTAGATAACGGTGGTTCATTTTGATTAATTATGTCAGGGAATTAATGTATGATTACTAACTTTTAGCAGACCCTGCTCTTTCTGACCTCAAGCTGCTTGTTTGTATGGCTGGTTGTAATTTTCGACCGATGGGTTAGAAGAGGTCACTGTGTGGTCAGCATATTTTAAACAAAGAAAGAAAAAGAGAAGCAGAGGCCTCAGACCTGAATGGACACACTGCAGTTCACAGCCTTGACAGGAGAGATTTGTTAAGTGTTTTAGCAGTGGGTTTTTATATATTTACTCTTTCCAATAAAAGATTCTTCAGCAGAGTGGAGAGTAGACCTGAAAAGATGTGGAGAATAATTTAACAGTTGAATGTTAGTCCATAAATTTCACTTCATACTGTTTTCAATGAAATAGAACCTTGTTAAAGATTAAATTAGGCAGAGTTGAGTCTTGTCTTTTGATTGGCGGAGAGAGTCAGAATGAAGGAATCTTGTTAATGAAGTGCTTATGAAGTTCTAAACACTTGTGAATGAGGAAGCATGTATAATAAAGTGATACTATGATTTAATTTTTTTCTTCAAAATTGAGGGAAAAAAACAACCTAGCATTTGATTTTGAAGCCTACAATATATAGAATTATTTTGTTCCTTTGGGACTGAAGCAGGGAGAAAGGATGGAATTGGCATTAACTAATAATGTTGAAGGTCCACATTCCTCTCTCAACTATTGATGCACAACTCCCTCTGACCTCCACAATGAGATTGACTTCTATGGCTTTGTTGTCTTTATGCATGTTTGTGGATAGATTTAGGCTCTAGGGTGGTGATCAGCAGATGAAGGGTTTGCACTCAAAAAATATCATTACTCTGCTGTTGGTATTACTCAATTGAATATCTCCATTGGAAAGCACCATGCCTGATGTTCGGTTTCTTGTTTTTCAAGGAAGAACATGGAGAGACACCAATCACAGGGAATGAAGAGAGAAATCCAAAAGAAAGAGGAAAGAGAAAGGGAGACTCACTAGGTAAAAGAAAAAAAATGGAGGAAGAGTCATCAAGGAAGAACTAGGACAGATGATTGATTTTTTTAAGGTTAGAGAAAGCCAGAAAGAACCAGAAAGAGGACCAGAATGGTTCGGTTTTGGAACAAGAGCCACATACCACAAAACACAGGATTAAAAAGCACAGATATTAAAAAAATCAGAAAGAATTGGAAAGATAATAATAAGATGCTATGTATAACTTGTAAATGCTATAAAACATTTCCTCTATAAGAGTATTTGGAACTAAATTAAGCGTTGGCATTTAGATTTGCATTTGTGGAGCCAGGAGCAGATTGGAAAGGCAATGCAACTTTTTAGCAATAGGCATGCCGACAATTGCTGATCTTCCATAGCCTTTATGGACAACATAATCACAATTACTGTATTTCCAAAAAGCTCCTTTCAAAAATTAGAGGTGTTGATGACTTTAATGGGAACATAGACCATTTGTCGGTTCCATTATTGCAATTACTGTCTGGCTTGGTATCTTCTCTCTGACAATGGCTAATGTTGTATACTTCAAAAGAAGATATAAACCCCCAATAATGCACTTATGGTGCAATTCACATCTAGCTCCTCTTTTTTTTTCAGTTGTGCTTCTCCCCTCCCCCCAAACACATACACCGTGATGAGTTTGCATTTCCATGATTTAAATAGGTGGTCTTGCACTTGGAGTATCTCCATGAGGATGGACAGCAGCAAAGAGAAGGCCATAGGATCATAAATCCTAAGCTTAGAGGGGACAGGGAGAGGTGACGTCATCCATTTCCTTGTCCCCAAGCAGGATTGCTCCTAAATCATACCACAGATGGGTGACTATCCTATTATTAAAATCTTCCTAGAAAAAAAAATCTTTAAGTACCCTTTATAGCTTCTTCTATGTTTTAAAAACAAGATTGAAAAACATTTTCTTTTCTCTAACCTGAATCCCTCTTGCGCATTTTAAATCTATTTTTATTTGTTCTAGCTGGATGGTAAACACCTGTTGTTGTTTTTTTCCTTCTCTGTAAAGCTACGTCACTGAATATATTTTGAAAATATTTTCCTCTCTGGATGCTGAAACAACTTACCTCATATTTGGTCAGTTTATCTTGACTGTAGAAATATCGTTATCATTATTCTATTAGCTTTTTTATGATACAGCACATACTGCATCACATGTCAGAAGGCAATAGGCAGACAGTGAGGTCCAAATATGACCTCCATGTGGGGAACTTGCTTCAGAGCAACTCACTAATGAAGCTAAAGGCCAGTTTTCATTCAGGTTGGCTAGAGATAGTCGATTATTTACAAACTGTGGAACGATGCCACATGTGCTGTTCATTTACTTCCTTGGAATGCATGCATTGAAATACAGTTTCCAATGTTGTCTTTCATTATAATGAAGATATGGCTAAACTTCTGTTTTAATTATGATGGTCTATGGTTTTTATGGCACGTTAAAGTTTGCACAGTACTTTGCATATATTACGTCACTTGAATCTCACAACCACTGTGTGAGCTAAGTAAGGCACGTAATATTATCCCCATTTTACAGATGTGGAAATTGAGGTCCCTGAGAGGTTAAGTGATTTACCCATAGCTACATAGTTAGAAAAATGTCCCAGGTGGAATACAAATCCAGTTTTGTGAGATTCCAAATTCAGCATTCTTCCAGCATTACTCTGCTCTTGGTCCATGCCTTTTCCGAGGAAACTTGGGGAGCAAGGTGGGAAGGCAGGCATAAAAGTACAATTAATAAAGACTTGTAAATGTAGCAAACCTAAGGGGCTATTATATTAAGCCAACTGATTTCCAGGAGTTTGGTATTGAACTACCTGGTCAACTTCATTGTTGAGTGCGTCCCCAAAGGTTATGATATCCATTTTTGCCTGTCAGTTAACCTGTCTGTGTTTAGTAATGTAATATCAGTAATGATTCGATTAGAGCTATTTTACTCGATTTCAGCCCTTCCAAGCTACCCTTTGATTTGCTGAGATCAATTCAGCAACTTTGAATATATCCACTATAACCAATGGAACATACTGTCTGGTAGACTCTAGAGACAGACCCAAGGGGCTTCCCTGCACAGCAGGTGCCTGGGTCTCCCTTCGTTTGGTACATGAGACAGTATAGGAGATATATCCCAATGTGTGATTCCTGGCATCAGGAATGCAGATGTGTTCTATCTAGAAGTAATAGAAAAGAGCTGAATAGCAGTGAACCAACATTAGCAAAAAATGATTTCAACAAAAATTGGCAAGCAGGGACCAATTTTCAATTTCTTTTCTGTGGCATACTTTTTAGATGGAAACAATTTGTTATCTGCATACTAATATGGTACCACTCTGAGCTTTTTTTTTTGGAAAAGCTGAATGAATTTTAATAATTCTAATGACAAAAATAAATGATTTCCCAAATGTTATTAAGCTCTTGGAAACATATTATTTAATTTGGCTTTACAGAGCCCTATTAATCCTTCTGAACAGACACAAATAAGGCTATATGCTACAACACAAAGTACAATAAAGGTCTGCAATGAACTTTAAAAGAAAAATATTCCGTGTGCATGTTTTAAAGCATACAGGCAACTTTTAACAGAACTTCAAAACCAAATTGGGTAACAATGAACATAGAGTCATTCTTTTTAATCACAAAATCTATCACACATGTTCTTTCAAGTAAAGTGTATTAGAAAGAAATTGCTACTAGAGAAACACATGTTAACTCTGACTTGGCAAGGTCAGGCCAGGGCAATAAACCCTTGAACCTTGCAAATATGCAAAGCTGACATAAATAACAAATTAAACCCAGCCAGGTAGAGAACTCTAGTTAGTTGGTTGCTAGAGAGATTCCAACTCCAGCCAACAAGCCCCTGTTGACTTGTGAGAAAAACCTGGTCTTACCCCCTCTGTTTGTTGCACATTAGTCTTGCATCTGGAGGTCACCTTGCTGCTTCCTGCTAAGATAAATCTTTATAAAAATGATTTTGCAGCATTTTATGCCATTAGTCCAATATGTTTTAACTTATATGCTATTATTATGGTATGGTGGCAAAATATTGTAGCCTATACATATATGTGCATATATGATTGATATATATGTAATATGTGATTTATGTGTATGTGTGTGTATCTGAAAGAGTAGAAGTCCTCAGATAGAAACAACATGAGGCATTTTTTCCCCAATTTTAAACCCGTCAATAATTCAGTCTGGTGAGTTTGCCTAAGTAGTCAACTATGGGATATGGCTACTGAAGCACCTTGAATTCAGGGTGACCTGAGTTCAAATTCGGCCTCAGACACATAACACTTACTAGCTGTGTGACCCTGGGCAAGTCACTTAACCCCATTGCCTAACCCCCCTAAAAAAATAAAATGAACCTACCTTCTCCAAAATTACCAATGATCTTTTCATCGGTCAAATCTAATGGTCTTGTCTCAGTCTTTGTCCTTCTTGACCCCTCTCCAGGCTTAGACAATGGTGCTTATCTTTTCCTCCTAGATAATCTTTCCTTTGTAGGTTTTTGGGATGGTTCTCTCCTGGTTTCCCTCCCATTTGTCAGACCACTCCTTCCTAGTTTTCCTTGTTGGTTAATTATCCATATCATACACCCTAAATATTGATAGCCCTCAAGGGCTGAGTCCCTTTCTCTTCTTCCTTTCTACTCTCTTGTTTAGTGACCTCATTAGCATTCATGGATTCAATTATTACATCTATGCTGATGATTTCTAGATCTACATATGCACCCCTACTCTCTGTGCTGAGCTCTAGTCACTCATCACAAATTGGCTTTTTCAATGTTTCAAATTGAACCTGTCCAAAGCAGAACTCATCTTTCTCCAAAACCCTCCCAACTTTCTCATTGTTGTCAAGGGCACCACCATCCTGTAGTCACCCTATATCATTCTTGACTCCTCAGTGTCACTCCACATATCTAATACATTGTCAAATCTTGTCATTTCTACCCTCATGATATCTCATATGTGTCTACTCTCCCCTCACGTATTCTGTACCTACTAGTTTAGGTAGCTTGCCTAGATTTCTTGCCTATATTATTGCAATGGGCCTGGTGAATCACTGTTGTTCAGTCTCTACATGACCCTATGAACTTTTGCCATGGGTTTTTCTTGGCAAAGATAACTGGAGTGGTTTGCCATTTCCCTTCTCCAGTGTGTCCTCATTTTACAGATGAGGAACTGAGGCAAGTAGGGGTTAAGTGATCTGCCCAGGGTTATACAACTAGAAAGTGTCAGAGGCTGGATTTGAGCTCAGATCTTCATGACTCTAAGCTTGGTGCTCTATCTACTGCACCACCTAGCTGTCCTTTGGGAACATCTGGATGGTGCTTGGTGGGTAGTAAGTGCTAAATAAATGCCTGTGGACTGACTTATCTGATAGAACAAAATGCTATCTTATATACTGTCTTCCAACAACGTGCCTCTCATGCTTTTGTTAAAATCAAGTAAGATTTCTTGAAAGATGAAACAACAGAGATGATTCTGTTTGATGACCTTTGATTATGAATATCAGTTGAAGTATAAAATGGGAAGAAACCTATGAAAGTGATTTGCCATTGCTATGAGGGATATTTGGTTCACAGTTCAAATCGAAAAAGAATTCTTTATAGATGGTGATGTATGTCCTTCAGGTACTTGTCTTTGCAGTTCACATTGTGCTGATTGAATCAGTACCAGGAAGACTGCAGAGCCTCTTAAATGAGATCCATATTGCCCCTAAGGAGTTAAGACTAATTTCATACAAGGGAAGTCAAGTGAACAAAGGATTCCTTTTGCCCAGATTATGACTGGAAGGACAATCACAGAACTCTCTCATCAATTCATTGTTGTTCAGTTGTTTCAGTTGTGTCTGATACTTTGTGACCCCATTTGGGGTTTTCTTGGCAAAGATACTGGGATGGTTTTCTGTTACCTTCTCCAGCTCATTTTATAGATGAGGCAACTAAGGCAAACAGCATTAAGTGACTTGCCCAGGGTCACACAGCTAGTAAGTGTCTGAGGCCAGATATGAACTCAGGAAGATAAGTTTTCCTGACTCCAGGCTCGGTTCTCTATCCACTGTGCCACCTAGCTGCCCCCTCTCATCAGTTGTAATACATATATCTCACAAACGCAACTTGGACAGATGAAGAACTGGGACCAGAAAGGAGGAGGAGGAGGAAAAGAGGAAAAGGAGGAGGAAGAAGAGGTGGAAGAAGAGAAGGAGGTGAAGGAGGAAAATGGAGGAGAACATATTGAAATGCATTTGAAAAAGTACACAATATTTCTAACGACCCCAAGCTTCTCCTTCAGGCAGAGTCCTTTCTTTTGAACCCCATTCTTCCAATGAAGTTTTATGGTCTTTGGAGAAACAAAGCTGTGGGTTACCCAAAGAACAGTGATGGGTGTGAATAAGCTGTAGCATATTGCAACAAATATTTGTTCAGTAGAAGTGACAAAAGCAATACCATCAGAAAGGCCTTAAAACTGTCGTTTTGCAGCAAGAGGCGAAGAACTGGTCAATAGCTTGTTTTCTCCATTTGTATCCATACGATACCAAGCAGTTTAGCCATCTCTAGAATGGCAACCACCATGCTGGGTGGAACCCTGGTGAAGGATGTATGAGAACAAATAGACCAGAAGTCATAAAGGGTATACAGACCAAGAAGGCATGGACAGATTACTTGTACCATTGAAAAAGATGATCTAGATGAGCTCACAGATCCATTTAAGTATTGAACTCCTTTTCACCCAAACTCTGAGAACCTAACAAACTACTAAAATCTAGACTGATCGCAATATGGCATCAACCCACTTTTCCAATCTTATTTCACATTACTCACCTTCTCGTACTAAGCATTTCAGTAAAACCAAACATAAAACTTACTATTTTCTGAATTTGATATGCCAACTCTTTGTCCCTTTTTTTAGTGTTCCAAAATCTCTTTGTCCAGCTCTCTCCTTTGCCCCATCATAGAATCACAGGATCATAGATTCAGAGGTAGAAGAGATAATAGAGTCCAATTGCTCTGACTTTAAAGATGAAAAGATTAAGTTTTCATTTCCTATCCCTTATTATATTTATCTCTGTATATGTCATATTTATGTCCTTTCCTCAATAGAATTTTAGCTCCTTTATGGCAGGCACAGTGCTCTTTTTAATCCCTGAATCCTTACCACACATTACCTGTATTTTATACATTTTAGTTGTTTTTAATACATAAATTTCATAATAATCATTGTTTATTGAATAGATATTCTCTTGAGTTTGGGCAACTTTGTTTCCCTGAACCTTATGTTCCTTAATCTATAAAATGAAGATTTATTTTTAGATAACATGTCTCTAAAGTCTTTTTAATTTCTATATTTCTATGACTGCGTGATTCTGAAGGGCCCATGCAATTGTAATTAGGTGGCAGCAGTCTTCCCCTAAATTTTAGAGGACTAAGAAAAAAGTGTTTGAGGTTAGGCTGATTTAAGTGTAGAGAATGAAAAGAAATAAGACTTGTCAGTGTCAGAGTAGATCATTGGAAGGTTAAAAAAAACTATAAGCTGTAAGTAATACAAGGAACAAACAGTATAAGGTAGAAACTATAGACTTTTCCAGGAAAATGGAAGAAAACAAAATTCTGTGAATTTTCCTACTATAATTTTTCAGATTGATATTTCATTCTTCTATTTTATTATGTGAGTGGAATATCTTTGTGGCATGATCATTCATAGCAAAAGCAGGTTCCCTACAAGTTGACAAAAGAAGTGAACAATTATAATGCAAAAAGAGAAAAAAAAAAAACCCTGTCTTCTCATCCCTTTCTTGAACTATACAAAGTCGTCCTTTGGTGGGAAGTAATGAAGTGGATAAAATGTATCAAAGTTTCCAAAATAAGTTTCACTCAGATCAATATGATTCATTTTCATGATAAGATCTTATGAATATAACCTGCATATATTCATTTTGTTATTCTTAACTTTGAAGAACTAATGGATTATTTTACAATCTATAGACTAGCTGAGTCTAGTAAAATGCAACTTTAATGAACCTGCTTCCCATATCTTCAACTAGGGTGGTGGCTATATGGCACTAATTAGGGAATGAGATCTCTAACCTTGTCCCAGTGGAGTTTCTTTTCTAAAGGAAAACAATATACCTAAAAAAGTTTTTATTACAAAGTTTCATGATAAAGCTATTTTGTCAAAATAAAATAATCTTTTCCCCTGTGTATTGTATGGGTAAGAGGTACAGAAGGAACTTAGAGAGAGGTAATTAAGAGGTGGGAACTTGAATCACATAAAATATAACCTCCCTATTTATTTTTGGATCCTTGTGGATCCAGAACTGTTGCCTGTAAGTCTCACAGACTAAGGGATTAGTATGTGTGGAGTATATAAATATATAAATACATATATTATATATATGTATATATGTATGTATATATACATATATATGTCTGGAACTCTTGTCTATTCAACTTGGGCCTAAGGGCATGCACTTTTGAATTGTATTAAATATTATTTTTAAAGGTTTATTTAAAGTCCTCCAAACTGACAGGTTCTTAAATACTAGATCATTTGACAAGAAAATTCAACATCAGACTTGTTAGAGGGTGAATTAAGGGTGGAATACATTGATTCCTATATAAACAAATAGACGTGAAAATATCTTTAGCTTCATTGAACCTGTTGAGCAGCAATTTTCAGTGAAAAGAGACTTTTTTTTTTCCCAAGGCATCTAAGGGCAATCAGGATTGGCAGAAGTTCATGTACTTACGCATATTCCAAGAGAGTAAAAATGAATATCCTTAATTTTTACAACAGATGTTTGGCAACAGGAATTGGCTCAAAGAAATAAATGTTTTAGTGTTTAACCCAAGTCATTCACCTCAGACCACAGCATAGTTTGAATATCAGCCTGAGTATTCAGGGAATAAGTGAATAATGAACAAAGAGTGAACATTTTCAACTGTTTGCCGTGCTATAGGTGCAGATAGTGGAGGAGGTCTGTAGCTGAATGCCTTTTGGTGTTTGTTTGATCTGTTAATGTTGGAATGAATTGAGCTGCTGCAAAAGGCCCACATTTGGTACTATAATAGGATAGCAGAGAGTCACATTGGTGCTAAAATGTAAGCCTCCTGGCAGGAGGTCAGTAGAGAAGTGTAATCAGTTTAGAACTAGATGTTGTAACTTACTTGAATGAAAGACTTTTCTAACAGTGACATTAAGATGAAATATTTAAGATAAACTGGAAGATTTGACTGGAAATTCACAATGGCCTTCTGAAATAGTCTACCCTGATTTACTGATCCTCAATTTTCGATTTATGAGCTGAGACCAGAGTATACCACTAGAGGATGGGAATAGAGTAGTCATATTAAAGCCAGCTCATATATCCTAAAGACAGACTTTGGAAGAATTAGAAAGTATAATAAAGTGCCTGTCCCTTTAAGACAGGGACTGGCTCACTGCCAGTTGAAAACCAAAAGCATTCAATATTTTAAAGGCCCTTAAAACTATCATTTAATTTTTAAAAAAAATTGTCATTTATCAATGAAAAAACAATAACAGTGATTTTATTTTCTTATACAATCAAGTCTCACCAGGATATCTTTGAAATGTAAATATTTATGACTACCAAGAATTTCTTGCTCAAGTTAGCTTCCACTCTTTGTGAAAGCGATAATGTTTTGAAATAGAGAAGCTTCAAATTCATGTGAATGGTGCTAATATTTGCTCTGAACCTTTCTAAAGACAAAACTGTACTGCAAACAAAACTGTATTTAAAACTAAATGTATACAAGTCACTTTTTTCCTTTTCATCTTTTCAAAAGGAAAACTTATAAATGGTTTTTATTAGTTAATGATATGGAAGTATCCAGTGTTCAAAATAGTCTGAAGCTTAGACTGGGGGCCAGGCTATCATTAAACCAGAAGTTGTCAAATTCAATGGCCTTTTCTCAATCTTTGCTCTCCTAGAGTTCTCTTCAATATTTTACAGTCTTGACCTTACTGTCCTCTCCTTATTGAAACTATGACCTGCTTTGGTGTCTGGAGGGAAACTATTGTATAATTTCTTCACCAAACTGTTTCTATATTTTGGTAGGTTGTCTTAAAAATATGTGAAGATGTAAAAAAAGGAATATTTTTAAGGGCAAAGTTCATTTTGTAGGAACACAATAGAAGACTAGATATGGTTTAAGCAAAGTATAGAAAAGGATTTCCCTTCAGGTATGGATTTGACTAGATGACATTTGAAATCCCTTTTGAATCAGAGATGCTATGCTTCTTTGGTTTTCCATTGCTTTTACCCATCCTTTATGACTTGAATTGTTAGGGGAAGTGGTGATTCCTGGGAATTGTGAGAACCAGCAGAAGATAGAGATGTGATCAGAAAAGTTAGCAAATGTAGGATATGCCCAGAAATATGGAGGCTTTCAAACTTCTAAAAGCCAACGTAGTTTGATCGCAAATAATGCCAAATCTGCTTAGAGCTTCAGAGACTTACTGAGTTCTAGAGTGAATACAATACAGATGACCACCAATTTTAGATAAAGGGATTCAGGATAAAATTGTAACACGACTGAAGCATGCCAGAGATGTATTTAAAGATCAAATGAATATAGAATTAATAAGGATAAGCCAAAAATTGGACCGAGGTTTTGTAATCCATTTTTATTTCAAATTTGTATCTCATTTTCTATAACCTTTTTATTACATATATATTATTAAAATAAATTGCAATGCTTTATTTAATAAGTACACTTTTCTTAAGAAAATTAAAATTAGGGGGTAGCTAGGCAGGGCAGTGGATAGAGGACTGGCCCTGGATTCAGGAGGACCTGAGTTCACATCCGCCCTCAGACACATAACACTTACTAGCTGTGTGCTCCTGGGCAAGTCACTTAACCCCATTGCCTAACCAAAAAACAAAACAAAAAAACAAAAAATAAAATAAAATAAAATAAAGAAATAAAGAAAATTATAATTAACTATGGAATATTTATCTCTGAAATCAACAATCATTGCCTTTAATTGTGAGATCTATCCCATGTAACAAGAAGTTGTAATCTAGTTACAAATGCAGAGAAATCATCCCAGATATCTTGAAAAGGCACTGAAGTACATATGTGACAGAGTTAATCTATGTCAGTGGTAATGAATGGTAGAGGTTTCATGATATCTTCACATCTCTCATATACAATTCTTTCTTTTCACATACACTGCTATCATCTTCATTCAGGTCCTCATTACCTCTTGCCTAGATTATTGCAAAAATCTCCTAATTGATTTCCCTGTCTCAATTGTCTTCATACATTCTACATCCTACACACTGTTGCCAAAATATTTTTCCTTAAGCACAGATCTATGTGACCATGTGACTTCCCTACTCCAGATACATTTTATTGCCTCTAGGTTAAAATATAAACTCCTCTGTTAATCTTTTAAAAGCCATATAGAGTCATCCCCAGACTATTTTTCTAGTTTCATTGATCATTACTTCCTCTCCTACACTTTGTGATGTAGCCAAACTGGCCTTCTCTTTATTCCTAACACAACACTCCATAAACCAGCTCTAGGTAGCCATCTTACATGCCTGTAATGGACTCCCTCCTTGCCTTCCCCTCCACAGTGTTCCTTTCTTCCTTTAAGATGACACTCAGGTACCATCTTTTGCATGAAGCCTTTCCTGATTCCCCTAAGTGCTAGTGCCCTCCTTCTCAAACTGCTGTATATTTAACTACTGTATATTTTTATTTATTCAATTTATATTTGTGTATAGTTTTATATGTACTTGTAGTCTCCCCTATTTATAAACTCATTATGGGTAGAAATTGTTTCTTTTTTTTTTGTGCTTATATCCACAGGGCATAGCACAATGCTTGCCACATTGTATGTACTTAATAAATATCTATTGATTGATCTATATCGTATTATCTTTGTTATCTTAATTCTAATCGTACTTTTGGCTCCTTTTTATCTTTACTTTTGTTTTTCCTGTTGTGGGCATTTCCCAAAGACTTGTTCCTAGGCCTCTGCTCCTCTTTAAAGATATTCTCTCCATTACAAAGTTTATCTAGTACATCTAACCCTTTTTGTGTCATGGACCCTTCTGGCAGTCTGGTGAAGAATATGGACTGATCAGAATTAATTTTTTTTCAAAATTCATAATTGAAGAAAATGCCAAATTTCAATTAGATATTAGTGAAGATAAATTTTTCATTTTTTTCTTGACTAACTTCATGGACCCCCTGAAATTCACTAATGGATCCCAAATTAAGAAACCTTCTCTAGCTTCTTTATGCAGATGCCTTCTCTGTATAACACACTAGAGGATTTCTAATGTTCCATTCCAGCCTCATATCTTCAAATGTATGCTAGCCATTTCTACTTGAAAATAGGACATCCTGTTTTTGTCTTAAATTCAGCATGTCCAAAACAACCTCATTATGCCCCTCTTTCATAAGAAGAATTTCCCTATTTTTATCTAGATTCCCCAATAGATTATATGAATGTTAAAGGCAGTGAGTATGTTATTTTTTTTAAACTTCCACAGTGACTAGTGTAGGAAGTACTACATACATTGTATGTGTTCAATAAGTATTCGTTAAATGAATAAGTGAATGAATTATGAACCATCCTCTGAATGATTAGATGTAGGGTCTTTGATTTGAATACAGAAGTCAAAAGATGTAAGGTTAAAAGGTTTTGGTCATGTGGCTCTGAAAGCTGAATTGCTGGTAACCAACTCCTTCCTATATCACTTCTTTTCCCTTGTAACCTCTGTGGAAGTTTCATCAAGAAAGGAGAGCTTGTTCTTGACTTTAAAGGAAAAATAGAACTTGGTCTGAGAAGGCAAAGGAGAGTGTTCGAGTTGAAAGGAACAATGTAATCCATGATATAGAGGTGGAAGTGAGTATCTTATACTCAGAGGATAGTAAGAAGACTAACATAACCAAAGCAGAGGCAGTGTGATGGAGAGTAATCAGAAAAGAAATTGGGTTCACAAAATTGGGCCATATAATAAATGGTCTTGAAATTCAGGGAGAAACATTTATGTTCAAGTTAGTAAGAAAACAGGAAGCAGCACAGGTTGGACAATGGAATAAGAAGATGAATTTGGTATTTAAGGAAGGATAATCTGGTTCTAGTATGTAGAATAGGTAAGTGGAAGGACAAACTAGAATTGCAATAAGAAGCTGTTGTAACCATCCCAAAATGGAATGATAAAGAGTTCGGTAAAGGTTGTGTCTGTGGAAATGGGAAGAATAGATGGATAAAAGAAACATTCTGAAGAAAACTATCAGTAGTATTTAACTAAAAGTCAGTAGAGCTTATTTAAAAGTCATCGTGATATAGTGGGAGAATTTCTGGGCTTGGAATTAGAAGAAATTTTGATTTGGATCCTGTCTCTGACACTTACTAGCAGTGTGATCATGGATAAGTCATTGAACTTCTTTGGGTCTTAGTTTTCCTACGTAAAATTCAAATAATAATAATTGCAGTACCTACATCAAAAGCTTATTGTGAGAATAAATGGGATGTAATGTGTGCCAGATTCTTTGTAAACTTTAAAATGCTATGTAAATGTCAATTGTTATTACATTTTTATGGGGTATGAGAGAATGGCATCAGTCAAAGAAGGTATCAAGTATTCAAGTCTAGGTGACTGGAAACGTGGTATTTCCGCTTGTAGATATGATTTGAAGGTAGACAACAATGAGTTTGGCTTGGGTCATATTGCATTTAACTTAAAGGCAAGACAAAATAATTCTATAAAATCAGATTCTGAATAAGTTGATTAAACATGCAAGGAATGACCATTAAGGAAGATCTAAATCTGGAAAGCAGAGAAGGGAAAGTTAAGAAAAGATCTGAGTTCTGGTGGAGATTCTGTACCCATCAATGAATAAAATTACTTCCATGAAAAGGGGAACATAGTAGCACTTTGCTCAGGGCTTTGTACATGGTTTCATAATAAAAGACAGTATCAAAGACAGTTCAAATTAGTGATCAGTTAATCCAACTCCTCATTTTACAGATGAATAAATTGAGGGCCAAAATGGTTAAGTGCCTTGGACATAGTCATATAACTAGTCAGTGACAGAGCTGGAATTAGAATCCAGATCTCTTAATTTCCAGTCCAGTTCTCTTTTTAGTGTAACCTATCCACCATGAACTGAATTATTTATCATTTTGTAGCTTCTCATGATCCCCTATGCAAATATCTTTACACTTTAAAAAAATAATTGATTTCTATTGAAATTCCTAGAGAAGTTTAAAATTTTAAAGCTCTTATTTTCACACACGGGAATAATGAAGTTTATATAGCTAACCACTGAATCTTTGGATCAGTTGATGAGCATAAAAAGATTTGGCACATAGTCCTGGGAACTGCTTTAAAAGACAAATACATTTCATTTTTGATTACCTGTTTCATTTTCTTAAATACTTGATTAATCATATAATCACTGTGGTATGTATTCCTCAAACTGACTATGCTTATGCTATTTATAAGAATTAAACCTGTTTATTGTTTCATTTTCTGGTTCAAAGAATTCCATTTTTAATAACCTAAAGATAAATCATATCTAACATTATGATCTGTCCTCACTTTGCAATGTTTTAAGAATTTCAGAGGAATTTTGATTCTTGCCCTGACTTGGGTGGGTAATGTGCCTCTGAGTTTGTAAGCAAGCATTTTTCTTCCCATGCAGAATAGGGGATTAAGAACTGCTATTAGCGTTCTTTCAGGGAAGATCCTTCCATATTCCTTTCCTCTGAAATATTCTCTTCCTGAAGATTAGGAGATAATGCATCTGGAATAACATTAGCTCATCCAGGTTTGTGGTTTATCTGAAAATTAAATCCTAATAATCTCATATTCCATCTGGCTTGGGTAAACTTGAAATATCAATCCCTAGAGAGGACTACAGCCACAGCAAATGAGAGACATTGGAAACATTAGGAGCAAAAGAAAGTTCCATCTTTTAAGTTAGGGCTCAACATTCCTTTGCCTCTAGTGGTATATTTTTCTTTCACTAGTTGGGGAAATTTTGTTGGCAGAAGTCTCTTTAGTATGTTTATTTATCTTGTGTTAATATATGCTCAGTAGGCCTCTCTAAATAGGAACAGAGCACATGTGTATCTCTTGCTCTGGTTGAATCAGAATTTGAAAAGGCAAAAATAGGTGTTAAACCAACAAGCCAGAAATGAGGTGGATTAACCTTTCAACACTTATTTGTGGAGACCCATCTCCATTCAACACTGTGGGCCATTTAGAATGACCTTGGCCTGCCTTGGTTTCAAGATGCATGTAGGTAACAAGCATAAATCTAGCTCAAGGTAAGAGCAGCACATGGCTATTGATACTCTGAAATTTTGGTACATCTTCTTGAAGCTTTAAACGGTTTCCTGTCAGAGGCTTTTTATTGTTTAAGTTATTGTCTGAGCACTATTTGAGTTGACTATGTCAAAAGGTGAAATGCAGATTTGGCCACAGTCTAGTTATATAACACAGAATGCACTAGGTAAAAGATGGGAAATTATTCTTAATGGTTTCCAAAGGGAAGACCTTGGTTTTATATCTCAGTCACATGAAATTACCATGAGGCATTGATTTAACTTTGAGGTCTCACCTACAAATAGCAAATATTTTCTGTCAGTTTATAGAATCTGTGATGGACTACAATGACTGTTCTTTAACTTGTCTGACTCTTTTCTGAGTTGCCAAACGATTCAGCAAGAATTAAAAGAAGTGTAGATCTGATAAGTATAAGGGGAAATTTGATAAGTATTGATTTATTTGCTTATTGGATCAAATTGTATAAGGGAAGAGAGCTGGATGTGGAATAAAAAAAGACCTGTTTCTGCCATTGACTAACTATGTGACCTTAGGTAAGTCACTTACTAAATGGGTAAGTGATAAGGAGAGGGGTTGCACCAGATGACCTCAAAGTTCCTTTTATTTCCATATCTATGGTGCTTTGATCTTAAATATGGCCAATCCCCATTTACTTTCTGAGATCTTAAAATTTAATGGAAGTTAGCAGTAGTATTATAGATGTCAATCTGATAACATTTAGTGATCAAAATAGTTAAACAGATTATTTGACCATGTAGGAAAGCTATACCATTATTTATTTTTGAAGTATTATACTTCCTAGGTTTATATTTGGAAATATATTTCATATTAGTGGAGAAGGTCTTCCTTTTGAATTTAGAATGAGGAAAGTAAGAAGGGAGCATGATTTGAAGCAAAGAAAAAAATCATTCGGGGAGTTCATTTATAGTTACTCTGTGGCTATGAAATACAACAAAGGTATCTTATCCTTTTAGGGTTGAACTCAAGGCTTGGTGACTCTATCCTTAAAAAGAATCAACCTACTACTGATGGACTAGATAGCCTATAAAGGATATAGCCCCTGATGCCAAAACTAAAAAAAAAAAAAAAAGATTCTCTATAAAATGCAGAAATGTATTGCTAAAATACAGAATTTATAAGTTAGAAGAGCCCTCAGCTTCTATCTAGCCTAAACTTTAAAAAAAGAATCCTGAATATAACCAGATAAATGACCATCCAGCCCCTGCTTGAAGACATCCAAGGTGAGAGAACCTGACACTTCTCAAGCCAGCCCAATCAATTTTGGGCAATTCTGTTTGTTGTGAAGTTTCTCCTGGCATAAAACCTAAATTGACCTCTTTACAACTTCCACCATTGCTCCTGGTTCAGTCCTCTGGGACCAAACAGAATAAATTTTACTTCCAAATGACAAGCCAACAAATACTCAAACAGAGCTATCTGGATCTTATCTTCTCCAGTTTAAACATGGCCAGTTCCCCATATGACTTTTATTCTAGATCTTCATGTTCCGGGTGATCTTTCTCTGGATACTTTCTGACTTATTGATCTTCTTCTTTAACTGTAGTATCTGTAAATGAGCATAATACTACAGATGAGAAATGAGTAGGTCAGGGAATAAAACTCAAATTTAACTTGCAGACCACTAAAACACCAATATCTTTTTTTCAGAATAGTTGCCTTCCATTCATTCCTTCCCCATGTTGTACTACTAAAGTAATTTTTTTTTGTACTAAAGTGTAAGACTCTGCATTCATACCTATTGAATATGCATATATTTAACCCAATGATGCAGACCATCAAGATCCCTTTGACTCCTGATCCATTATCCATTACAATAACTAACCTTCCCAGATGTGTGCCATCTGAAAGTGAGCATGTCATTTAAGGAATTATTCAAATTGTAGATAAAAATGTTAATTAAATAGCACAGACACAAGCACAGATACTTAGGGCATTCCACTGTAGACTTTCTGCGATGCTCATATTGAACTGTAATACCTACTCTTTGAATCTGGCCATCTGGCCAGTTTTGAATCCTTTATCATTCAATTTATGTCTTTCCATTTTATTCACAAGAGTATTATGGGATACTTTATCAAAAGCTAACATATTATATATTAAATTTGGATGGGTAAATTGAATACTAATTATAAAAGATAAAGAAGCTTGAAATTATTCCACATAATCTAAAATTATAGAATCCTAGCATTACAAGGGACATCAAATGTACTCTATTTATCTAGTCTAACCTTTATGTGAAATGTGAGTTCTCTATACAAGATCCCTGTGAAGTAGTTAACTTGACTTTACATGAAGACAGGCAACCATGGGGTAATGCTCTCAATAATGGGTAATCAACCTGTTCCCGCCAGAATATAAGCTCTTTGAGGACAGATTTTTTTCATTTTTGTCTCTGTACCCTCAGTGCCAGGAATATAGCAGGCACTTAATAATGAGTGATCATTGCTTTTGGGATAGCTATAATTTTATTAAGTATTTCCTTACATTGAGCCAAAATCTACTTTTCCATAACTTTCACTCTTTGGTCAAGCAGAATAGTCTAAACCCTCTCATATATTATGGCCCTTTCAAATATGTTCTTCCTAGTTGTCTTCTCCAGGTTAAGCATCCCCATTTCCAGATATCTGTTGATACAGTAGATGAAGTGTAAGGCCTGGAGTCAGTAAGACCTGAGTTCAAATCTACCTCAGACACTTATAGGTATGTGACCTTTGGCAAGTCACTAATCCCCAATGTACCTCAATTCCCTCAACTGTAAAAGGGAGACAATAATAGCACCTACCTAGCAAGGTTATTGTGAGGACTAAATGAAATAATATTTGTAAATAGCACTTATCACATAGTGCCTGGCACATAGTAGATGCTATATAATTGCTTATTTCTCTTCCTTATCTTCCCCATTTCCTTCAAGTTATATTGTCATGGCATTTTTTTAAAGTGGCCTCACCATCTTTGTCATTATTCTCTTGACTTACTCCAGTCTGTCAATGACTTTCCTAAACTGATCTGAACAGAGCAGAGTACTTTGTTGCTACCATTTCTCTCATTCTGAGCAATAGCCTTCTGTTAAAGCATCTTAAGTCTATAATAGCTTTTATTGGGTGTGATGTCATGACTTCTGCTTTGCTTCCAGACTACTAAATTTTCAAGGTTTTGGTTTTTTTTTTTCATGAACTCCTTTCTAGGGAAGTCTCCTCTATCTTGAGTTGTACAGTTGATTTTTTTTAAATCCAAGTATAGGACTTTGCATTTATTTTTATTAAATATAATTTAGCATGTGAAGAAATAGCAGTTGCACTTAAGAAGAATTTGCATTGAGTAGTTGAACTTTAAGAAATATATACTGAAAAAATTCATCCAAGAAAAAAATATGAGAGGCACTCACAGACTGATTGTTAAAATATCTTTAAAAAAAAAAAAAGAAGGAATACTCCAAATAAAAAAAAAATGGAAAAGATCACATTTACTTATTTACTAGTATTGAACTAGTACTTACAATACTTACTAGTATTGAAAAAAGGTTAAAAATGTAGTGGAGGCTCAGTTGGCCTATGGGGATTAGTGCATAGAGTATACTCAAGAGTTATGCTTTTTTGGTCTAGTTGAACATATCAGAACTTCTGGTCTTGCATACACTCATGTAGTGACCTAGCACTGGAAGGATTTTGCATTTTGTTTTGACGTGGGAATGTTACATTACATGATGCCACCTGAAGTATTGAATCAGGAAAGGCTGGGCAAGAAACTGTTTCTGTAAAAACAAACACAAAACAAACAAACAAAAAAACCTAACAGAGACCCCATATACCACTCCCTTCCAGACACACTGTTCCTTTCATAGGGGTGGAGGGAGACAATCCCAAAGAACTATTCAGGGTTTACTACATCAAATCAAAAGGTAAAGTCCTTTCAGTGCTGGGTCACCAACAGAGAAGAAGGGACCAAATTCCTTGTGAACCACTGGGTCTAGGTACGGCAACTCTGAATATCCTCTGTGGGTTGATCCTACTTTCTCATGATTAGAACATCTTCATGAAATGGTCTATACTTTGATGAAAATATGGGAGTGGAACATATATGTGTCAAACATTTTCGTGGTCTCACAATTAACTTAAAGGTGTAGATTATAAGATCCAGCTATATCTGTTTGGAAGTTGGTTACAAAGTAACATCCGACTTAGCAGAACAAAATTCAGCCCTAGACTTTCTTTTAACAAATTGTCTTCCATGGACATGCTAAGATTATATGAGGATCCATGACATATGCAATCATTAGACATAATTTTTTTTAGTTATTGTCTGGAACAATAAGGTGACACCTGCTCTTTAGGGGTATTCACCAAGGTAATGCACGTGTCCTTCATTAAGTAAAAACAAAAGATGGGTTCCCTATTAATTACTAGCTTCTCTAGATATTCTTACTGGAAGATGATGTTATGTTGATTGTGTCAAGCTATCAGTTACTAACTGATCCTCCTCAGTGAGATCCATGCTTATGAAGAGATTGATCTCTTCAGATAAACTAGGAAAACAAGATGGAGGAATAGCAGTTATTGATAAGATTGTACAAATGTCTTGAACAAACACTGACAATGAACAATTATCTGGATCCACAATAAAATATCAAGGCAATAATGTGATCGTACCTAAATAATTGTTCGATACTTTCAATAATTACAGGAGGCTCAATAGAGCAAAAGTCCATATTGTTAACACTAATATTTTCCCAATGATGCAATATGATTGTGAATCATGGAGTACATCAGGGGAACCAAAGGGCAATGGAAAATTAGGTGAGTGTAAGTTTCCTGCAACATTTTACTAAGGATGACTTCCATGTGAAAAGTAGAGTAAAAGCTACCACCAAGTACTGTATCATTAGAAAAAGAGGTAGACTAATAATATAGTGAAAGTGATGGATAGCACACATACATTCCAAGAGTTAATACTCTATTATCCATGAAATATTTTTTAAAAATCATAATAGGTAGTTTTTTTATGTAGGATTTACTTTGTATGTATATGCAAATATACATATATATATGAGGGAGAGAAAAAAGAAGAAAAGGAAAAGAAGAGAATGAAGAAGAAGAATTATGAAGGATAAGAAGATATAGAAAGTTTGCAATCTTCACAACCATATCATTTGGAGTATCTACACCAATGAAGTCACAGATCCATTAGATATGCACACATGTGTATACGTATATACACACATATATCTGTGTATGCATGTATTTATGTATATATTTTGATTCAGACCTGTAATTTCATCAGTGTAGGAAACCACTTCTACCAGTGTAGTTAGCAACTGTTCTACAGTTTACAGTCTTAGAGATGATATTGAGAGGTACTGAAAATTTGTGACTTGTCCAGTGTCATATATCTGTGTTTCAGAAGCAGATCTAGAACCCATGTCTTCCTACCTCTATCCATAAACTATACTCATTTGCTGCCTCCATTGAAATATGGAAATGTGTGTTTCATATTATTTAATTCACATGTATTAAGCAGCTATAAATATGGAATATTATTTCTGATTTCTGAGATATTTATTAATCTCCAAATTCTGTCATCCAGTGTATTAATTAACCATCTGGATTTTATATTTAGAGGAAGTAGAATAATTAGATGGAAAGGATATTGGATCTAGAGTCAGAGGATCTAGATTCAAATCCTGGCTGTGCTGCTTTCTATCTGTGTGACCTTAAATAAGTCATTTAACCTCTCTAGACCTAAGTATCCTCATTTGTAAAATGAAGGGTTATACTAGATCACCTCTAACATCCCTTCCACCTCTAACTCTAAATCCTATGATTCTATGTTATTAAAATACTTGTAAATATGTTATTTATATCTTCAATTCATTGATTAAAATTTTGAACAAAAAAGAGTTAAAAACAATGCTTCTCATACCCCAATAGAGAAAACCTTCCAGAATGATTTTCATCATACCCTTTAGTAAGGTTATTCAATTAATTATAAATTATTTAGCTATACTATTAGCCAGTTCACATCTTTTTAATTTCTTCAGAAGGATACCATGAGAGATTGAGTCAAATGCCTTTTGGAAACACATGTTATATATAGAGATGATACATGTTATATCATCTTGTTATATGTTATATATGTTATATATGATATATTAATAGTATGATTAGATTAACACATCAGGGAAACATATTACATACATATGATGTATTTTCTTTGACTTGCTAATCTATATTACAAATAATATTATATGTATAAATATGTCATATTTTTCCTTGACTTGTTAATCTAATCACACTATTGAAAAAGGAAATGAGGCTAATCTGGTAGAATTTGTTTTTAATGAAAGAAGTAACCAGAACCATTGTGATCTCTGCTTCCCTTTCTAAGTAATAGAAAACCATCCTTTTTAATTCTATCCTAGAGTTTTCCCTGTCACTGACATAAATCTCTAGCATTTAGTTTGAAGTTTCCACTTTTTCCATTTTGGAGGTCAGCCTAATTTTGTTTACCTTCAATCCAACCAACCTATTCCCTTTCTCTATGTTTTCTCTTTTATTTATTTATTTTAAAAATTCTTATTCATTTTATTTTTTTTATTCTCTAGGATAATATAATTTCATGGACAGGTGATTTAAATTCATTGAAGGCGGGTAGGTACTCTATCAGAATCTCCTTACTTTGTTTTGATTTCTCTGTCAACTCTTTATTTTCTCTTTCTAATTCTGAAGAACATACTTCTTGGTTAAGAAAACAGAGATAAAATAATTCTACTTTCTCCCAGTCATCATATCATCCTTCCATATAACTCAAGCCTTGCTATACCTTATCGCTTGTCCCCAATATAGCTAAAAGAATTACTTTTATTGTCCTCAACATGTATCAAATGGAGAAATGTATCTCTATTGAGCACTGGCTCTCCTGACATTTAAGACCATACCATCCTTTTCAATTCATCATCTGTTACCTGTCCTTGAAGTTATCTGTCATATATATTAAGAAGCTATGTGGATTAGGAAACCCCTTCTAGCAATGCAAATTGAAAATGGCTTTACAATTCTTACAGCATTATTTAATTTGTGGTTAAGTGACACATTCAGGGTCAATCAGTTAGTATATGTCAGAGCGTCAGAGGTGGGAGCCAAGATCTACTTGACTTAGAGGCCAATACTGTTGTCACTATTTCATACTGCCTCTCAGTATAGTCACCATTGAGATAAAAAAAATCTCCTACAATACATGTGTTTGTTATTTCTTATTAAATACACCTCTCCCTTAAAGCTCTAAATCTATGAAACTGAATGGCAGTAATCTATTTTCTCCTCTGTTTTACTCTCCTCTTGTCTCTTCTCTCCAAAATATTGTTCCCAAACAAATTTGGGATGAGCAGGTTTGTTGAGATAGGTTGTCAGATATGAATATAAGGTATATTGGAGATGTTCTTTCCTTCTTTATCTCCCAGTAACAGAGAGGTTGTAAAAAGCAGCTCCCCAAAAGGCCTTTATTCTAGCCTTTGTAACATACAAATACATTACAATTATATGTGTAATACAGACATTTCTATGTTTAAAGATCATGTGTACACAAAGTTGAAGGGACAATGTAGTCCCGAACTTTAGGTGACATTTATAGGTAAATTTGGATTCCCGGGCTCATCCTGTTTGGATAAAGATATGGAAACATATCTCCATTTTGCAAAGCTCACACACAAATCTGTAGTGATACTGGCCTTTAAAAACTTTGTAGTCAGGCATCTCTACCATAAAGCCAGAGAGATGGCATTCTTTAGGACCTGGGGGAGTTGTTGTGTTCCACTGGAATGCAGTGAATGGCTTGTAAATTAGAGTCCCTAATGAAAACTCGCTGGTGTCCAACTGGAGCAATCATCTGGTTAAAATCAGGCAGTAATTCCACTAATTTTACTGCCCTTCTCCCAGCCCTCAACGCCTCATTTAGGAAAAAATGTTTATGTTCCCCTCAAAACACCTGCGTTTTAACTTCAGTCCCCAAAGCAATTACATTTTTTATTTATCTTTTTTATTTTTTCTCTCTATGTTTTCAACTGCAGCATCCCTTTCTTTTCTAAATTTAAACAAATATGAACCAACACCAGAATCTAGGATTGCAGACTTTTCTAACCAACAGTGTTTTTAGAACACCCCATAATTTTGCAGATGCCATCAGAACCATTTAGATGTTTTTCAGAAAACAATAGCACGAAACTTCTCAGAACCTTTTACATTGTGATGAAGTGAGTTAAGGTCAAGAGAGACTATAGTGTGTGACTGCCACTTATCCAATTTGAAGCTTTCCAAACAGACTATGGCTTTTATCACGATTGAGTCCCTCTGAGACCCTCCACACCTTTAACAATTTAACATTATCCAAAAAAAAAAGTGTTTTGCTCCCTCAGGGAAAGAAAAAAGTTACATGGCAAATGTTGAAAATCAAGTATGAAATGCTGCAAGTTCGTTTTGCTTTTTCATCCTGGTAGGGTAATAAAACTCTCGCTGAAATTTCACTTCTCTGGTTTCTATCTGCCAAAACTTCCTCAGATTATGGAGAAATTTTTCTACCAACTAATAGGTGAAAAACATATACTTTTATATAACTTTTTGGGGGATACAAACAGAAGGGAAACTTTTTATATAACCTGTAGAAATCTCTTTATTTGTTTCCAGAATTTCCCCTACCCCTCTCCTCTCCCCACCCCCCAAGTCTGGGAAACATCTGTGATATGGAAAAGCATTCTGGGTAATGACATGCAAATAAACCCACCAGTTAACAGAATTTCCTTGTCCAATAATGGAATTGGACCAACATGTAGATTTTTAAATTGGAGCATGGCTTACCCAGGCCAGATGTGCAAACAAGAGCACATGTTTCACTCTTTTAGGGTTTGGTACAGTAATCTACAGGAGGAGGATGGGAAGAATAAATCCATATGGTAAGCTACTAGGGCTGGGGAACAAGTGAATGGGATGGTTCTCCTGGGTGATCTACATATCAGTAATATTTGGGTGTGCTTAAATGTCACTGATAGCTGGGGAAAGTGGTCCACATTTACTGATTTGCCTGTCAGCTCTGCTGACTGAGTAGAGCACTGAGTGCTCTGGTTATCACTTTGCTAACTCTACCTTAGATTATACAGTTATCAGGGCACTGATTGATGCTCTCACTTGCAGAGAACTAGAGGTGCTTGGGTTATCAGATACCCAGAGAAAACCTTCTTCTCCCTCCGCTTCCCTAAGTAATGTCCTTCCTGAAATACAGAAGAAGGAAGAAAGGCAAATACCTTGCATTCCATTTCTTCTGTGAAGTATGTAGGTAAGACTTTGACTGTTCCTGCTAGTAATGAGGAAACAAGGACACAACCTGAAGCCCAGTGCTTCCATCATAAAAGAGACAAAAGATGGCAGTTGCTTTCTAGCTACAAAAGGACAAAAATAATTGGAAAAGAAGGTAGTGGGAATGCTTCCCCAAAGACCACACACTATGCTGATAAGTAATACAGTGGAATTTAAATGAAGGGTCTAAAATATAAGGAATCAAATCCCAAATAAAACATTTCTAAATGTGTGAAATGGTTTCATGCCTTTGATGAATTTAGTCAAATTATGTGCTTTGAAAACTCTAAAGTCCAAAGTCAAGGAATAGAAGGATTATTTATGTCATAGTTAATGGTGAATAACCCACTAGACATTAACTGATTAGGGAATTACTAATTTCTTGATACTTCAATACTTGAAAATACTGAAGATTCTGTCGGTATGGATACTTCCTCCACTGATAAAGATCTGAACTCTTGCTCAGTGCTATCCATAAGATAGCTTCATCAGTTTCTGTGGCCAATACATTCAGCAACTAACTGTTGTCTAGTCTTCAGTTAATGAGCTCTGATCTTAGCTCAGTGGATCCTGGATTATAATCAATTTCTGGGCCTATATTTGTAGCTCTTCCAGATTGAAGAAACTTGCCAGGATATGCATTTCACTAGTATATGTAATACATATTCACTGGTATAACCCTTAAGAAAATGAGACACACTGAACTAGATGACTTCTAAGATTTCTTTTGACTCTAAAGCTGTGATCTTATGAAAACTCAAAGCCACCTCCATGCCAAGTGGAGAGTCATACCTGAGTAGGTCTTTAGTAGAGATATTTGTTGATATTCATTTTATAGCTAATGATTTATTTATTTAACTGAAGGCTGCTGCCCTTATCATGGGCTATTAGCACATGCATACCCTATTTTATGAGCCTGTTAAAAGAATGAATTGTTTTTATGTTTAGTCTTTTGTTCCCAAGACTAATTTGTGCTTGTGTGTTTAACACCCTTTTCATCTACCAAAAGCTCTTAATAAGAACAGCAAAATAAATAAGCCATTAGATTGAGAGTAGAGAGTCAGCATGAGCACAATCTAGCAATTATCAACAACACAAGCACAGATAGCACTTTGCTGTTCTGTATTTTCATTGACTACGGCACAGGCTCTAGAATTAGGAAGGTAGTAAACTGATAGAAATCTGTATCAAACGCTAAAGTCACTTCCTTGTGAAAATATCTTCAGCTAGGTCAACACAAAGACCATTTTAAGTACAAGAAAAGCCAAAGATACTTTGTTTTGATTTTCTGGATATTCTAGAGTATGTAATTTTTAAAGTTTGAATTATCTGAACTTTAGAAAGTTGGCTTGATCAATCAGTCAATAAACATTCAATAATCACTCACTATAGGCACTGTATTAATTAAAGTAGACCAGACGCTGGACCTGGGTTCACATTCTGGTTTTGGTGTTTACTAATTCTATGACCCGAAGCAGCTAGGTGGCACAGTGTATAGAGCACACTTTACTAACTGTGTGACCCTGGGCAAGTCATTTAACCCCTGCCTACATAAAACTGGAAAAGAAAATGACAAACCACTCCAGTATCTTTACCAAGAAAACCCCATAGACAGTTGGTCTACAGGGTCAAAGAATTGGACAGGACTGAACAATAACGATTATATGACCAAGAGCAAGTCACATAACTCCTCTGAGCCTTGGTTTCCTTATCAGTGAAATGAAGAGAGTAATATTTGTAGTACCTACTTCACAGGACTAGGAGAAAAGTAATTTACAAATTTTAAATATCTACAATCCTCTCAAAAAATAAATCAAGGCAATCAGGAAAATGAGGGTAGATTGTAAATGAGCACCTTGGAGGTATGAACAGTTTTGTTTTTGTCTCTGAATCCTCAGATGCATTGTAGGAGTTCAATATATGACTATTGATCTGAAATGTGAAGTAATAATTAATAATAATAATAATGATGATATACTGGAGTTGTACCACCAAGGATATTTTCAGCGAGACTACAGAAGATGAGCTTACCGCCTAAGACTTTTATTCAACTATAGAAAGCAATTATTTTATTCACCTGTGCAATAGTCCACAGAACATTAAATATAAAAGAATAATAGAACAGCCATGTCCCAGGACTATTTCTATTCTGAACTACATTGAACATGATGAGAAGAATGATGGCATAATAATAAATTCCAGTAGGAAAAGCTGCAAGCTCTCTAAGTCTGACAATATTGAACTCTGGGGTGAAGGTTGTGAAGGGTGGCGTGGGCAAGGGCCAACGAGGGGGATAACAAGGAATGAGAAGTTATCAAGAACTTGATTTTTATTTTGACTTTTAACAGAAGAGTTGCATTTGTTTCACACTTACACTTTGAACTTTAGCTGACTGGCCCTAAAAGGGCAGCACAGTTTATCCATGCCTATGGAAGAGACTGAAAATATTTTCCCCAGTATTCTCCTGAACTTGAATGTGCTTGCTAGTTTCTTTCCCAGTCCTATGAAAGACCATAATCATAATCATAAGATAATAATTGAGAACCCAGAAGGTAGTAGATGGCCATTCTATACCCTATCACAGTGTAAGAGAACTTATGATTTTACCCATCAACTGTAATAATGAGTATATGCCATAAAATAATATACTAATAGTATATGATTAGTAGACTATATAGTATCTATAATTTGATTACATAGCCCCCAGTTTATCCCCAAGTATTTAATTTCCATCAGGCAAAACTAAGCTTTTATTTTTATACATGGATGTGAGGCAGTATTGCAAAATGGATAGCAAACCCACCTTGGAATAAGGAAGATGAGTTCAAGTCCAATACATGCTTGCTGTGCAATCCTAGGTAAGTCATGTAACCTCTCAGTGCCCTAGGGAATTCTCTAAGATAATAAATTGTAGAATGAATGCTGATCTATATTGGTAGAAGGGATTTCCTCACCAGGAGTTCTCTACATCAGCAACATTATATGTCTGGTTTACCCCCAAAAGATATATTTATTTTAGAGGCATCCCAATATAGTGGGATCTTGGTCTTAGAGCAGGCCTGCACAACATACAGCCTGAATGTGGCCTGCCAAAGAGGCCCATGGGTGGTATGTTGTGCAGGCCTGCCCTAAGGGAACTTCTCATAGCCAGTTTTGCTGAGGAACTTGCATAAAGCAGGCCCATGGAACACACTGTTGCGAGCTGCTTTGGTGGGCCACACGTGGCTTGCTGGATGTATGTTGTGCAGGCCTGGCTCAGAGTCAGGAAAACTTGAGTTCTGACACTTGATAGATGACCCTAGCCAAGTCATTTCACATATGTTGTCTCAGGCAAGTTGCTGGGACTTATATCCTAAGCCATGGATTTTTTTTTTATATATATGTTCTGGTGGAGGGAGTTTGCACATCAGGTGCTCCCTATGCTGGTGAAACTTCTGGTGCTTGTAGTTTGTTTTACTTGATTTTCACACATTTCTGTTTTGTTGGATTGTACCTGGGTTTGAAGTTTAAATCAACTGAAGTGTTTGTTTGACACAAGCTCCCTGAGGACAAGACTAGTAATTCAAGTGCACAGAGACTGAGACTAATTAGGTCCTAATGCTTTTTTAGAATGCTCAGGATTATGATCAGTGTTGCTGATAAGGTGAGGTTTGGCACAATTATTTTGCAATAGGAAGGAAAAGAGATGTTTCAAATGCAGCTAAGTTGGCTTGAAGGCCTCCTTTGATAAGTTCTCCCTCTTTCCAAGATAAACTCGTGGACATTTGCTAAGGGAATGTCCGGGAGTTTCCAAAACACAGAATTGGATTGGAAAATGAAGGCTACAGTGACATGTAAGACAAGAGTTTGTCAACATGAAAAGAGTTGGAATTTTATCCCCAAAGAATCTGGGCTAGCGCACAATCTGGTATCGCTTGCCACACTCCAGTAGCAGCAATCTAGGCCACAATTTACATTTTCCATTTGTGAAAGCTCTTGGAATTCAGTAGTGGAAGTGTTTGGGTTGGTAGATTAGAGAGAAACAGACCGAGCAGGAGCAGTAGCGAAACAGGCAGGCATGTAAAATGTGCAACAAAGGGAATAGAGAATTATTTGGATCAGCCTTAAACCAATGTGTGTGTAATTAACAGCTCCTATTCATGATTTAATTTCCCCAACATATTACTTTTTATTTGAAACCCTTCATGGAACAGTGTGAATTGGCCATGAATCAGAAAAGATGCTTCGAGATGGGGCCTGACATAGTTCTCTTCATTTCCTTTCCACTAAATTTGGTGCTAGTGAAAGATATCACCCTGACAGCCAAAGATCTTTTCCCTGCTTTATCGGAGCAGGTACATCAAGGAATCAGCAATGCAAGCCTCTGTCCCTGCTGAAGTAAAACTGTCTGAGTGATAGGGTCTACTAGGGGAATAATGAATGGGAAATCAGTTTCTTTTCCAACTCCATTGTAGATCTCTCTGCTGTGACTGCCTACAAGGGCCAATTAACACCATTGTAAAGGGATTGTAAACCTTATTTACCAATATGTTTCCTTTCTCCTTCCCTCTATCGCTATGGTTCAACTTTTTAGATGGCAATGATTTGGGGGCATTTTTTAAAAATAATAATAGCATTTATATATCTCTTTAAGGTTTGCAAAGTGCCTTTATGGAAACTAAAACTGTCCATCCTACAATAAAAGAGATTGAGGCAATGGCCCTTTATTAAAGGGTCCATGATCCCCTCTAATAAAGTGGATCTTAGATCTCCTTCACTATCTGAGATGCCCCCTTCTTCCGGAACCTTGTTTTTATAGGCTTTGAGACCCAAATATGCAAAAGATGCATGGTAAAATATAGAATCTCATTGGTTGATAGACCCTGCTCTTAAGGGCCAAAAATGACACATTAGCAGGTGGCATCACAGATTATATGAAGCATGGGGCATCTCCATTGACTAAATGGTCATAAGATGGTCACGTGCTCATGTTGGACAATAGAGTGGTCCAGAGGTACTTTCTATGTAATTGAGTCACCTCTGCCACGTGGGCTTGGTCAACATGACAGGGAAAAGCAAGGGTGGAGGGCCTCTAGATAGCTTCCTATGATTAAGCAATTGAACTTACAATCTGTAGCTCACAGCTCTGGGGTCTAATATACAGAACTTATATTCACTACCACTATGGAATCATATCAAATTGATTAATATTTATTGGAATAGAGTGGAGGTCCAAATGAATTATTTCTCACACATTATATTCTTTTTTCATTAAATCCTCACACCAACCCTGAGAAATAGGCACTATTATTATCCCCATTTTACAAATGAGGTACCTGAGGCAAAAAGTGATTTATTTAGTGAGTTGCCCAACATCACACAGCCATTAAGGATCTGAGTCTAGTTCTGAGTTCAGGTCTTCCTGACTCTTAAGTCTAGTGTTCTACACATTGTACCACATAACTTCTTTAACGAAGAATTAGATTTGAAACAGAATGAGGCATCAATTTTTCAAAGCTCTGCCTTACTTAGATCCAATTGACACAAGTCATCACCATAGTGATGTCATTGGTCCTCTTCAAGCATAAAGGACAAACAACAACAAAAATCACAAAATCCATTCCTCAGAGGAAAGAACACTCACACATGGGGCAAAAAAGTAGCAAACATTAATACAATGGAGGACACTGGCATTTAGAAAATAATAGAATGATATTGGGGGGAAAAAGAGACCTTAGAAAGCATCTAGTTCAAGGGTTCTTAATCTTTTTGGTGTGATGGACCCTTTGACAGTTTGGTGAGGGATCTGGACCCCTTCTCAGACTATTTTCAAAAGAATAAAATAAAACACAGAAATACAAAGGGAACCAATTATATGGAAATACAGTGATCAAAATCTAAGAAGAAAAACCTAACAGACCCCAGGTTAAGAACTCTGGATTTAGTTCAATTCCTTTGTTTTATAGATAAGGAAACTGATATCCATGAAGACTAAGTCACTGGGTGATCCAGCAGGATCAACACTGGCCTTGGAGTTGGGGGTGCCTGGTTCTGAGTGGGCTTGAAGCCTAGCTTTGACATTCACTAGCTGTGTTACTATGGAAAAATCCTCTTAATTCTTTAGGCCTTAATTTCCTCCTCTTTAAAGTAGAAATAATACTTTCATTATTTATGTGACAATAATAATAGTATTTATGTAGTGTTTTAAGGTTTACAACAGGCTTTACATGTTAATTCATTTAATTCTAACAACAACCTTTGAAAGAGGTGCTATTATTATCCCCACTTGTAAGATGAGGAAATTGAGCCGTAGAGTTTAAGGGATTTGCCTGGGGTTACAAAGCTAGTAAAGGTCTGAGGCAGGATGCAAACTCTTGTCTTGCTTACTCCAAGTCCTGTTCTCTGTCCAGTGAGCCACCTAAGCTTGTTTTGAGGAAACCACCTTGCAACCTTTAAAGCATCATGTAAAATATGTATCCTTATTTTCCATGGTTCCACACCCAGCTGAGCCAGACTAGAACCTGTCTCTGTTGATGTCTAATACATTCTTTTCCCATTGCATTTGTGCTCTGTCCCTGGCTTTACTGTACTCATATGTCTGTTCCGTGTTGCCTGACTGCTATTCCATGGCATAGAGGATCATCCTGCCACTTTAGAAGGGGTCACAGTAAGGCAAGAAGACTTCTCACAGCTGTTTTGGGATTCATAGAGACATGTCATAGGTTGCAAAGGTTTTGGATGTGACTATGGAACCTCTCTTCATTATACATATAAGTCAAGTAAATAAAGTTGTATTAGGGTAGGGCACTGTATCAGGCACTGAGATATAAAGATGAAAAATGGCATTGTCCCTGTTTTCGAGTTTACAATCTAACTAGAAGGACGAGAAAAACCACACAATAATAATGGTGAAACAAGTTAGGAAATGGTTAAGTGCATGTGTGTAATAGGATGGCGTGTTCTTAGAGATTTAAGGAGGGAAAAAAAGACTTTTAGCTAGGGCATCAGAATGTCATGGAAGAGGTGACACTTAATCTGGGCCTTGAAAGGGGAAAAACATGCTACTAAGTGGAGATGGAGGGGGTGGATTGTTCATCCTACCTGTAAGGACAGTACAGGTAAAAGCGTAAGAGTTATCTATTATCAAGACAAAGTTGATGAATAGGGAGAAAACTATCAGCTAGAATTATCAAGTATGTGAAAAGTGGTATTATAAAATAAGCCTGCAAAAAGGATCATAACTATATTGTAGGCAGCCTTGAATGCGCTAGTCTAAGCAGTTTGGATTTCATTTAGTAGGCAATCAGGAGCAATTGAATAAGGCTAAAGATGTCATTGAAGTGAAATGATTCTTTTGGTATTAGTGTAAAGGATGGTGAGCAGACAGGAGAGAAGTAAGTTAGGCAGACCAATTAGGACGCTATTAACAATAGTCTAGGTAAGAGGTCATGAGGGTCTGAACTAGTGTTGTGGAAGTGGAACTAGAAGGCAGGGAACAAATATATGGCATATTTTAATGTTAGAAACAACTGATCAATTAATAAGCATTTGTTAAACACCTACTGTGTACCAGGATCCAGGAATATAAAGATGAAAAGACTGGACAAATAATTGGAGATAGGAGGTAAGGAAAAGAGCCATATATCATTGAAGCTATAAGATGGTGTTGCCATCAGTGAAAATGGTGATGTTAGGAGTAAGTACAGCTTGTTTAGGGTTCCTGCACTTGCCAAGATAGGAGAAGACAAAAGCCTGAGTGAAATGATTTCAATGGCCAGAATAAGGTTCAGAGAAAAAAAAAAAAGGAGCAAGAAATCAAATATGGAGCTATGATAAAATTTAAGAAATAAACATAAAATTTTCTTGTTAACTTGCTTCAGGTGTAGATTAAGATTCCAGGGCCACCTATAAATTCTTATTAGCAAAGAGGAAAAATCAAGACATCCAATGATTAAGGAGATTTGAATCTTTGTTTAAACCTTGGAAGTAGAAATGCACACTTAAGTGAGTAACTAAGGAAATTATTGGATAATTCAAAAACTCTCCCACTTTCGGTTAATTATCTGGCTATCTGAAATGAAAATGGGTATGTGTACCTGAATTATTTTGATAATTGTTTCAAGTCTCCATTGTTTTTTGTTTGTTTGTTTGTTTTTAAGACAAAACCAGGGTGTAAATCTTTCCAATAAGGACTATAATGAATTTTGGAGTTGAAGGAAGTACCAAAGAGCAAAGGAATGAGTTCATTGCCTGAGCAACTGGAACATTGCTGCCAAGTGTGGGTAAAGCAGTTTTTACTTTTCCTAAAAATACAGCCATCATGTAACTAGAAAAATATTTTCATTTGTAAAAGGACTTTTTCATTTTGTACATCTGAAGACATAAAAGAAGCCACACTTGACTACAAATTAGATCAGTGAACTGAAACTAGTTCAGATTGTAACATAGACCATGGTCTGTGAGAAATATGTGAGGAAAAAATGTTAGTAGGGTTTGGCTTTTTTTATAGTGAAACAAATGGAAGGTCTTTTTATGTTACTGGAATTCCCTCAGCCCCACTCTGTTAGTTCTGTGCAAAGAACCTAAAGCAGAAAACAGAAAGCATAATATCCCTTTACTTTCGCAGGAGTTTCTCTCTCTCTCTCTCTCTCTCTCTCTCTCTCTGTCTTTCTCTCTCTCATTCTCTCTCTCTGTCTTTCTCTCATTCTCTCTCTCTGTCTTTCTCTTATTGTCTCTCTGTGTCTGTTTGTCTCTGTCTCTCTGTGTGTCTCTGTCTCTCTTTCTCTCGGTCTCTCCCTCTCCTTCTTACTCTCCCTGCATCTCTGTCTGCCTCTGTATCTCTCTCCATCCCCTCTTTTCCACCTCTAACCCTTCCCTATCATTGTATGTGCTACATCTTGTGTATTTGAGGAGCCCTGAAAGAACCTAATATGTTTGTGATGCTTCTACAGAGACAAAACAACATTCATTCCAAAATCAGTATTGATCTTAAACCCCCCTATGCATTTTTAGTTCCAATGGGAAGGTTACAGCTGTATCAAATGCTGGACCAGAACCTTGACTTTGATGCAGAAAGTAAGATTGATGGAAAGAATTTGAAACTTTCGTCTGTGGGGGGGGGGGGGGCCGCGGTGTGTGTGTGATGTGGTTCTACATAGGGGAAGCCTCTCTACAAAATTCAGAACTTTAAAAGTTTTTCTACGGTTCTTTCTAGCTCTAAAATTCTGGCTCTTGATTGATATGGGAGGTTTGAATCTCAAGAACAGGCTGTGTTCTTGGAAAATCAAATTCTCTCACCTAGAGTTTTAATATCACAAGATAGTGTATATGAATTTCCATAAGCAGATATATTTATTGCTTTTTAATTTCTTGATATTTTTGTTTTGACAACAAACATATGTGTGTTTGTGTATAGACAACCCACTGCCTCCAAATAATTACTGAAAAAAGTTTTTTTTAAACAAAAGAGTACAGTATCTTTTTACTTTTAAATGATGTATTAACATTAAATGCTGTATTAGACCATGGTTTGGTTGCCTTGCCTTGTAATGATGACCTCATTTATGTTGTTGTAGTCACTGGGGTTTTTTGGTTCTATTTTCTTCAGTCTGCATCACTTTGTACATATCTTTCTATGTTTCTCTGAATCCTTCATATGCCATGTCTTATGACACCCTAATGTTCCTTTACATTCATACAGCATAATTCATTCAGTTAGTCTTCAACCATTGAACATATATTTCTTCCCAGCTTTTTGTTTTCACAAATAATGATACTTAGAACCTTCATTATATTTATGTGTGTGTGTATATGTGTGTGTGTGTGTGTGTATTTGTCTTCCTGTCAAAAACTCCTGGTGGAAACTTAGAGTTTTTGAGCAATTTAGTAACTTTTCTTTCTTAGTTCCAAATTATATTCAAATATCATTGAATTAATTCACATCTGTGCCCACAGTAAAATATGCCTGTTTTCTAACAATTCGTCCAACAGAGTTTCCCTCTCTTTTCTAATGGCAAACTTGATGGACATGGACTATTAACTTCTGAGTTATTTTAATTTACATTTCTCTAATGATTTTTGTTGCTGTTCAGTTGTTTCAGTCATGTGTGAATCTTCGTGATCTCATTTGGAGTTTCCTTGCAAAGATACTAGAGTGGTTTGCCATTTCCTTCTCCAGCTCATTTAAAGATAAGGAAACTGAGGCAAACAGAGTTAAGTGACTTGACCAGGTTTCTGCAGCTAGTAAGTGTCTGAGGTCAGATTTGAACTAGGGAAGATGAATCTTCCTGACTCCAGACCCAGCTCTCTATCCACTGTGCCACCTAGCTGCTCCTCTAATGACAAGTGATTTTGAATGTTTTTATTAATTGGTAATAGATTGTATTTCTTCTTCTGAAAGTTATTCATAACTTGAGATCACTTGCATATTGGGAAATGGATCTTAAGATGAGAAATTTACATCAATTCTACTTATTTTTGAATGCCAGAATATTATTATATTTTCTGTAAACATTTTTCTACTCTCTCTTTTTTTTCTGACTCTAATGGCAGTAATGTTATTTGTGCAAAGATTTTTCAGTTTTATGTGATTGAGACTGTTCATTTTGACTTTTATACTGTCTTCTATTCTGCAACTCCTTACAAAATCTTCCCCTATGCATGGCTGTGAGATTTGATGACTTGATTGGATATGAGGGGGATAAGTGAGAGGGTGAAGAGTTGAGGATGACTCCTAGGTTTTGAATCCCATGTAACTAATAGAATATAAATTCCTTAAGAGTAGGGATTGTGTCATTCTTTGCAATTGTACCCTCAGAATCTAGCACATTATCTGTAGAGTACTTTACAAATGCCTTTTAAGTGATTGATTGGAAGAATGTTGGTGCTCTGCCAGAAATAGGGAAATTAGGAGAAAGTTTTTTTTGGGGGAGGAGCTAGGGGATGAAATCTATATTTTAGGTATGTTGAGTTTGGTATTGAGATCCCTATGGGACATTCAAATGGAAATATCCAGCAGGAAGTTGGGGTGCAGGTCTGGGGCTCATGAGAGAAATGAGGGTTGAATATTTACATTGAAATGATAGCTCTGTGGAAGCTAATAAAGTCATCTAGAGGTGTATGGAGAAAAGAATAGAGAATTCAGGATAGAGCCTTGGGGTATGTGTGTGTTTGTGTGTGTGTGTATAAAATGTGTGATCAATCAATGAACAAGTATTGATTGATTAAGTACCTACTATATGCTAGGCACTGGGGATATAAGTACATAGAATGAATCAATTCCTAGCCCAAAGAAACTTACAATATATTGAGAAATACAATGAATATATATAAAATAATGAAAGATATAAAATGAATAAATGCAAATACATACAAAGTAGTTAAATACATAGTAGTTTAGCAGTTAGAACATTAGCACTTGGAGGGATCAGGAAAGACTTTATGTAAAAGGTCATGCTTGATTGGTATCTTAAAAGGAGGGCGAAAAACTCTGTAAGATGGAGATAAGGAGGAAGTTTGTCCCAAGTATGTGGGATGATCAGCACAAAGGCACGGGGATGGATTATATAGTGTTGTATATGAGGAATAGAGAAAAGGCCATTTTGGCTAGATGGCAGAAAGTGGGAGGGAAAGAATGTCCTATAAGACTGAAAACAGAAGCAGGGATGAGGTTGTAAAGGGTGTTAAAAACTGAAAAGAGTGGGTTATATTTTATCCTAGAAGTCTTAAGAATTCATTTCATTTTAATTGACTGAGAGATCAAGGAAACTTATTGTGGCATTGGAGCAGAAGAGTTTGTAGGGAGGGAGAACAATATAGAGGCTCTTGCAATAATCTCTGTGAAAGGCCAGAAGGAGTCAGATGACGAGAGATTTTGGCAAGACTTGGCAACTGAAAGAATGCGTATGTGGAGTGAGCAAGAGAATGAGGATAGAAGCCATGGAGAATGGAGAGACAGTGTTGGGTTCAATAGAAAGAGAAATTTAGAAGAGGGTAGGGTTTATAGAGAAAAAAGAATGAGTGAAAGCACAGAGGGAGAAGAGAAGAGAGTCTAGTTCCAAACCTTGGAAAATACCCACTATTAGGATGTGTGATATGGAGGATGAGCTAACAAAAGACAAAGAGAAGTAGTCAGGCAGGTAGGAGGTAGGCCAGGACAGATCAGTGTTTTGAAAACTCATGGAGGAGAGATTATCCAGGAGAAAGAATATGGTGAACAGATCAAAGGTAGTAAATTGGTTGAGAAGCATTAGGGATAAGGAAAGACCATTGGGTTTGGTATTTAAAAGATCATTGCTAACTTTGGAGAGAGTAGTTTTATTTGAATGATAAAGTTGTAAACCAGATTGCAAAAGGTTGAGGAATGAGAGAAGTGGAGGATGTGAGTATAAATAGATTTTATTTTTTATTTTATTTAAGAAGTTTGGCTGAGAAAGGAAGGAAGGTTATACTATAATCACTTGAGAGGGTGGTAGGATCTAGTAAAGATTTTTCAAGTATGAGGATGATTGATGTATGTTTGAAGGTAGTAGGAAAAGAACTAGTAGATAGGGAAAAGTTAAAGATTAGGGACAGAAAGGGAATGATTGAGGATATATAATTTGTTGGAGATAAAAGAAGAGGATGAGATTAAGTGAACATATAGAGTTGGTTGTCGTTGACAAGAAGGACCACCTCTTTGTCAGACTGCTGACTTTTTTCAGATCCTGGTGGAAAGACGAGTAGAAACCAATGTCAAGGGACTTTGAGACGGAGAGAATGAGAGAAGAGGGAAATAAGGTTGAAGAGTCTAAATTTTCTCAGTAAAGTGAAAGGAATTTGGGGGAGGGAGGGAATGGTCAGTTTGAAAAGGTAAACTAAGATTTGGAATAGGTTCTGAGAAGTGGGATGGGGGATTAATTAGGGAGGAATTAAGGACTGCCTCACCACAGTGAGGGTCTAATTAAAGTTGGATAAAATGAATTTAACATGTATTCACTCAGCATGACTTAAAACTTCCTCCAGATGCATTCAGTAGCTTGTGAGTAAGAGCACAGGAGAAAAATGGTCAAATGGTGGGAATAATGCAGGGCTAGAGTGTTTTGGGGGAAATAGTAGTGATAGGACATGAGGGCAAGGGGTTTAAGAGCTGAGGAAAATATGGCGCTGACTTTGGGGATGAGGTTGAAGAGAGAAGAAAATTAAGTCAGAGCAGAGGAGTAAGGTTCTAAGAAATTATTGAGGGTGGAGGGATTGGAAGCATCAAAGAGGGTGAACAGCAGGTTTAGGAGGAGTAAGGCATATGTGGAAAGGTGGAATGATAGGCTGTAGTCAGGTAATGGAATGCCTAAGTTTCTAATTAGGGAAATAGAACACTTGTGAGTAATGGTAAGATCCAGTATGTGAATAGCTATGTGTGGATGAGGTGGAATGAAGGAGTAGGTCATGAGATTTAAGGAGGCTGGGGAATTGGGTGGTTAGGGAGTTTGAGAAAATATCTCTAAGAATATCAGTCTCCTAGCATAAGTTCAGGAGTTGGGGAGGAGAGGAAAATAGTGAGCTAGGCATTGAACTCCTGGAGAAAGAAGGAAGCCTGACTTTGTGGTCAGTATATTGAGTTGTTCAGTTGTTTAGTTGTGTTTTACTCTTTGTGACCCTACGGACTATAGCACACCAGATCCTTCTATCTTTCATTATCTCTCAAAGTCTGTCCAAGTTTATGTTTGCTGTTTCCATGACAATATCTATCCATTTCATCCTCTGCCATGCCCTTCAATCTTTCCCAACATCAGGCCCAAGGGGTTCATCTTCCTATGTCATCTCTTTTACCATTTTAGTACTATCCATGAAGTTTTCCTGGCAAAGATATTGAAGTGGTTTGTCATTTCCTTCTCTAGTGCACTGTAGCTACCATAATTTGAATTGTGAGAAATTTGATTGATTGGACTTCAAAGGAAAAAAAGGTTGCCAAGGGAAGGAGGTAAAGAGAAGAGTCTGGAAGAGACAGTGGGCAGAAAGGAGTATTACTAATTCTCCTTCAGGTCCAGTGTATTAATCGGTTGGTTTGAGAAAAGATATAGAAAGTACTAGAGAAGCTAGCTAGAAATGTAGTGTCATCAGAAAAGTATCAGATCTCAGAGTAAATAAATGGAAATATTATGTTGATCCTTCAAAGGAGACCAAGGGGCATTTGTAGGAAAAGAACTGCTACAGAGTTATGTCACAAATACTCAGGGAGGAGAGAATGTCCCAAATGAATGAGTAGTCAATAGTGTCAAAGACTTCTAAGAAGTCAAGGCATATGGCGCCACTGGATTAGCAATAAAAACATTATTCATGTTTAGAGAGTAGTTTAAGTTGAGTGGTGGGAATGGAAGCCAGACTGTGTGGGATTAGGAGTGGCAATAGGAGTGGGAGTAGGAGATCAGCAAGTAGAGGTACCAAGTGTAGACTGCTTTGCTAGGAGATAAAAGATAGCTTGAGGGTATGGCAGGGTTAGATTGAAGTGAAGGTTTTTAAAGGATTGGAGAGATCTAGGTATACGTGAAGGTCTTAGGAAGGGAGCCAGTGGATAAAGAGATAGTGAAAATTAGGGAGAGAAGGATCGGTTGAAGGGGCAAGGTGCAAAAGGAGGCAAGAGATAGGAAGAGTCAAGGTCACAAGTACAAGTGTTTGTGCTGGCAAAGAGAAGGGACATCTCATCCTCTGAGACATGAGGAAAGGAAAAGATGATAGGGGGAGTTGTTAAGGTGATTTGAAGTGTGGAATTGGGCAGGAGAGGGAGCACAGAAAACACAGCCTAAATTGTTTCCCAAAGAAATATGAGGTAAATTTCTATGAGAGGGAAAAGTAAGAGAGAGGTACAAATGGCAGAAGAGAAGGTTGTAATAGCTACTGTCTAGGGGGTAGTTTAGTCAGTCAGTTGGAGAAATAAAAAGATGTCATGTGGTAGTGAGGGCCCCGTTAAGACTGGATGACATTTACTTGTAGTAGACTCAGCACAGAGTTGGCTTTCTCTAACAGTGTTCAGCAGTATGAAAGTAGGAGTGGAAAAGGCAGAAAGAATAATCCAGGGTTGGGGTTGGTAAAGATGAATAGTGATAGAGTATTGAGGCAAGAAATTCAAGGATCAAGGATAGTATTGAGTTGAACCTGTTGACCACAAAATCAAGAGTTTGAAGGAAGAAAAATGAGGCCAGAGGAGGGATGGTGTCCTGGGAAAGAAGTGGGGAGTGGAAGGACTAGAGGTGGAAATGGTGACAGAGAATAGTATTTAGGGACTTAAAACATAGGAGCATCTAGAAGAATAGAAGATTAAGGTTAGACAGGAATTTCAGGGTTATGGACTATGAACATGGAATATTTGTAGGTAATGTAGAGATCAAGGTTCTGACCATTCATGTGTGTGTACCTGAGATGGAATAAAGATGCAGAAAGGAGTTGAATTTGATGAACTGGGAAACAAAAATATTTGAGGAAACATCAATATCCAAGTTGAATCCCTCAAAAATGAGGTCAGCTTATTCTTTGTAATATTGTGTTCAAAATGTATTGCAGATAGCTCATGCCCACAAGGTACTTCCCCAGTGCCCTTTGAGTGACATTCAACTTCAGTTCTTTGGAGGATGTAGTGTTCTGCGACTCACAAACTTACAACAGCATTGGAAAAATATTGGCATTAAAAAGATAAGCCTTTGTTTCGGGGAGGAGTTTGGGGTCAGTAAAAGAACTCTGCTGTTGGCCAAAGGTAAGTTGTCTTGCTTCTTCCCTATAGCTCATCCGGGGTCTCAGGTTAGTGTTCAATTGCAGTGTATATCCAAAACTGGATGTTAAAGCCGGGGCCAGAAGCATTCTTCTTTCACTTTTTTTTTCTGGTCTGGATAGTTAGGCTAAATTCTTTTGTGTGATTATTTAGGAGGCTTGGAAATGTCCCAGAGTTTGATGCAATAAACAAAATGTCATCCACAAACAGGGAGCATCTGGAGGACCTCATCATCCACAGGGAATCCCTCCTTGAAATAGACCCTGTGCTGAATCTCCTCCACAATAGTGATGAGAATCTTTGGCAAGCTATGTCTCTCCATTTTATACTTTGCTTAATAATCATAAGGTCATCAAATAAGGTTGTCTCTATTCTTATATCTTTTAAGAAATCTCGTAGATTTCTGAAACATGCAGGTGAGATACTTTGTTGCGGGAAAAGCCTTTAGGGTTGTTTTGCTCTATCAAATCAATTAAAAAAATATCTAATAAAGAATTAACACAATGGGTCTTTGATTCTGTGTTTTCCAATTATTTGAATATGGTAAATATCCACTTTACTATGGGATATAACTTGCAAAATATCCCTTTTCCCTTCTAATGCCCTATATGCATACAAAGATTATTACCATAAAAATTTATATAGATGTGAAAATGCACATGACTCGATATGAATTCTCAGATATCTTTTTTTTTGTAATAATATGGTTCAATTTTCCTAGTCTTTTGGTATATTCTCCTTCTTCAAGGACCTTAAGGATAAATCCTTTGATAGCCTAAAAATAATGCTTCAGAATGGACTTCCTCTGTTTATACTCAGTTTAGTCCAGCTACTTTTCCCATCTTTGTTTGCTTCCGTGACATATTCATTCATGATGTATATGTGAGACTTTGCTACTAGAACCCAAGTAGAGCAATTCCACTATCTTGGTGATGGAAAAGAGTATGATGCAGATCTTTTTAAATCTTCTATTTATTGTTCTTCCAGTTTCATGTTTAAATATCTTTGCAATGAATTTGTTTAGTGGATAAGTTCCTTTTTTCCTTACACTGTTTGTCATTGTTTATATTGCAGTCATAGTGCTCATGATCTTCTACACTCCTTCTTAATATTTTTCAAATGAATTTATATCATAAACCGTTTTTGCCCTTGATGCCATATTCTTCCACCAGATAAGGAAATCAAGTCTTTGTTGACTGAGGCAACTTTTATATTACTAATGGAAATTGATTTATCTCAGCTAAACTTCTATACAAAATTGTTAAAGTGGAGGTTCTTTCCTCATTCCATTTCTAATTATTGACCCCAATGATTTGTTTAAACAGGTCATCATGGAGATATTTTAAATGCATGACATCTTTTCCTCTTGTTTTTATTATTTCTTTTAGATTATCTCTAACAAGTTGGTGGTCTGTACATTGACAATTGATTCAGGAATAACTCCCACATCAGTAATGTACTATTTCCTGTCCATTAAAATATAATCTGTTTCATGTTTTGTGTTGTTATTTCATATTCTCCCTATCTAACTCTTCTCCATCCTTTTCTTAAAGAAAAATGTCCGTGATGTTTAGAACTGGGACTTAAGTATAATCTATAACTTTTGGGCTTCTCTCATTATTTACTCCTATTCCAAATTTTTCTGCCTATTTTTCACCATCCTTGCTAATGCCTACCTTTGCCTTGAAGTCAGAGAATATAAAAGTGTATGTTGATTTAATATGAAATGCCTTGTTGACCTCTTCATAGAATTTACTTTTCTCCTTCAATCTCTGCAACAGATGTTGGCACATAAACTGCAATTATTTTCATGGTGGTCTTTTTGTGTGAGTACTGCAATATAAAATGACCAAATGTCCCATGATATGATTTTTCTTGTTGACTTTGGATGCACAATGAAATTGACTCCACCAACTCCTTTATCTGTCTCTTTAAAGCCAAGCTATAAACCATCCTTCCATTTAGTGGCAACTTCCTTTTGTCTTCTGGTTTTAATTATAACAAGGATATCAAGATTGTTATGATTCATTTCCTCCAGTAGTATGTCCACTCATTGGCTATTGAATAAGGTTCTCACATTTAGAGTGCCAAAAGCTGGTTTCAAAACCAGTTCTTAAGACTTTCTGCCCCTTTTCTAGCCACACTGCATATTTCTTGAAGAAGCAAGAGAAAAGGGACTTCAGGGACCAAAGGATATTTGATCTTTTCTTTGTTTCATAGGCTGCTTCAGTGAAATAAGTCACTACCAAGTGGCTAATCTACTGTGATTTGGAATTTCCATACTTAGCTATGCTGCTCCTCAGGAGGCGGACACAATCTATGTCAGAATCATAGGCAAATATTTTCCAGTAAAGTGGAATCATTCAGAGTTTCCGTTCCTCTGGAATAGACTTCAAGAGCCCAGAGTCACCTTCATGCCATGATGAGATGAAATAATGATTAGTACTTAATCTTCAAAGCACTTTATATACATTGTCTCATTTGAGATAGCTTGTTGATTCTATCATTTTGGGAAAAATACTTATTCATTTTTTGATAACTTGTTTAGTCTTCATATAAAGTATGGGCATTTTGTTTATTTTTTCAATTTTTTGATAACTTTTTTTGCTTTATGTTCTGTAAAAGATCTATTTAGTAATTTTGCTTTTCTATAATTAATTATGAATTTTTATGCTTTAGGAAACTTTTGTAAAGAAGCTGTTTCTGAAAGTAGGTAAATTCTCAGAAGTCCTATTTGGATAATTTTGATTATGTGAAATTAAAATGTTTTGCGCAGACAAAACCAATGCAACCAAAATTAGAAGAAAAACAGATAACTGGGAAAAATTTACAGCAAATTTCTTTGATGGAAGTCTCATTTCTCAACTATATAGGGAACAAAGCCAAATTTATTTTTTTTTAAAATGAGTCATTTCCCAATTGATAGTGAAAAGCTATGAAGAGACAGTGCTCAGAAGAAAAAACTAAAAGCTACCAATAGTCACATGAAAAAAAAAATGCATTGTCATTCTTGATTAGAGAAATGCAAATTAAAACAACTCTGAGATACCACTTTATACCTATTAAATCAGCTAACATGACCAAAAAAAGAAAATGACAAATGCTGAAGGGGATGTGGAAAATTGGGCTATAAAACTGTGCGTATCCCTTGACCCAGCAATACCACTTCTAGATTTGCACGCCAAAGAGATTAAGGAAAAGGACCTATTTGTACAAATATATTATAGCAGCTCTTTTTGTGGTGGCAAAGAATTGGCTATTTAGGGGATACCCTTCAATTGCTGAATAGCTGAATATGTTGTGGTATATGATTTGATGGAATATTATTCTGCTATTTTAAAAAAATGACAAGCAGGATGATTTTATAAAAACCTGGGAGGACTTATATGAACTGATAAAAAGTGAAGTAAGCAGAACCAAGAGAACATTGTACACAACAGCAATAAGGGTGTAAGGATGATCAACCCTGAAAGACTTAGCTACTCAGACCAATACAATAATCCAAGACAATTCCAAAAGATTCATGGTGAAATATGTTATTCCCTTCCAGAGAGAGTACTACTTAATTCTGATGAGACCAAATTGAAGCGTAGTTTTTTGAAAACTTTATGTTTCTTTGTGTATTTTTTCTTTTGCAACATAGAAAAATATTTTATATGATTTCACATGAATAGTTGATATCATATTGCTTGCCTTCTCAGAAAATGGGGGAAAAGAAGGAGGGAAGGAGAGAATGTGGAACACAAAATTTAAAAAAAATGAATGTTAAAATGTTTACATGTAAGTTGGCAATATTTAATGAAATAAATTAAAATATGCTTAAAAATAAATCCCATTTAGTTATCATCAAAAGTCTTTTCATTTCTAGGCTTTCTGCTATCCTGTACTGCTCCTTAATTACTGTCTTCTTATTTTTTCTGTTCTATTTATCTAATTCTTTATTCCCTCCTCCCATATGCATCTCTTCTTTCAACTTTTCTTTTTCTTTCCAGGACTCCACCTTCCATGTTTGCACCCAATTATTTTTTCGCTCTTCCCTATTCTTCATCCTCCATATCCTTATAAGTCTCCAGAACTTATTGCTTCTTCCTTTTCATTGCTCACTGCCATCACCTTGGTTTCGGCTCTCATCACCTTTATATTGGATTATTACAATAACCTCCTAATTGGCTTTTTTGCCTAGGCATTTCCCTCTTCAATTCATCTTCTATCTTATTGCCATATTGATATTCCTGCAACATAGTTCTGACCATGTCACTTCTCTACTCAAGAGTTTTGTTTTTGTTTTTGTTTTTTTTTCTTTTGGCTAGGCAATGGGGTTAAATGACTTGCCCAGGGTCACAAAGGTAGTAAGTGTTATGTATCTGAGGCCGGATTTGAACTCAAGTCCTCCTGAATCTACTCAAGAGTTTTAAATGTCTTTCAAATACCTCTAGGATAAAATAGAAAATCTTGAGCCTGGCTTTTAACATTCTCTGCAATATAATTTCCATATGTCTTGTTTCATATTACTCTCTTATCAGGTACTTTCCATTCCATTTAGGAGTTCTGCTAGCTTTTCCCCATACAGGACATTCTAAGTCCTATGTCCAGGTGGCCCCCCCTCTGGAATAGACTCCCTCCTTACCCTTGTCACTTCTTAGGATCCCTAGCTGCCTTCAAAAACCTCTCTGTTTGTCACTTCCTAACTGAAGACTTCTCTTAGTCCTCTAGAAGTAGTGTTCTTCCATCCCTAAGACTGCCTGCTATTTATTTCATATAAATTTATTGGTGTATTAGTGTTGATTATTTCCCCTATCAAATACTATCTCTGTCTGGGCAAGAACATTTTTTTCTCTGTTTTGCCTTTGTATCCTGCCACTTTAGTAATTGCTTAATAAGCCTTTGACTTTTATTCTGGCCAATCTTTTACATTGTGATATTTCTTCATTATGTTGAGACCTTCCTCTTTAGCTTCATTTGTCTTTTCAGTCTCTTCACTAGTATTTTGGTTCATATTTCTTGAGGATTTCTTTCCTCTTTTTTGGTTGTTTTTCTCTTTGTTTGGTATGTCCCTTGATGTTTTGAGGAGATGAGGAAGAGCTTGACTTAGTCACAACCTCTCAGCCATCTTTCTGGAGGCACCTTGAGGTATATTTCAATCTATTACCAATATATTAATAACTGATTTTATAATAGTGTGATTCAGAGTCCAATATATGTCAAGTGGTAGAAACTGAATGTAAAAAAAGAACCTAGAATATGATGATTTTTTGATAAAGTTTTGAAATTAATATGTGACATAAAGGACTATTAGTATAATAAATGGAGTCTTCAGAGTTTGTCCTATAATTTCAAGTTCTTCTATATGGAATATAGAGTTTTGTTTGTATGTGTACATTTAAATGAACTCCCACATTCTAAAAACCTTTTTGCTCCTTGAAAGCCAGGACTGTTTTTCACTTTAAATTTGTGTGCCTAGGACTAAGCACATTGCCTTGCACATAGAAGGCACTTAATACTTGCCTACTGTACTGTATAGGATTGAATTTCCAGTTCAAACTCTACATTTTCTCAATGGCATTTATGTCGGTTTCATTTTCAACTACTTTCTAAAAAGCCTTGTACAAATTTGTTCTAGGTTGAAGTGATGCTGAAGCATTTCTTAGACCAGATCTGAGGAAAATAAATTTTGTCATGACTATTCAAAGTATAATCCATCTGGTTATAAAGGTACATTCCATCATGATAAGTCTATGCTCCTAAAAACTATAAGCCCCCAGTTTCTAACATTTTTAGCACCAAGAAGAGATGAACTAATAGAGTATATTTTTATAGTTTCATATCTTGTCTATTATCCTCACGACATGGAGTTTGCATGAAGTTTTGTCTATACTGAACAAAGGGAAGTAGAATTCTAGGAATTAAGATATTTTCAAAGCAAATCTATGATGAAGTAGACACCTGAAGTGAATTTCAGATCAATTGAATTTTCTTATTTGGCTATGTATGTGTCAATAAAATTAATCAGATGAATTGCTCAATGGCTGTGTTTTCTAAGCTCAAAGTAAAATGGAGAATGAAGTAATTATGTGGGCCCTTATGGCTACATGGCATTCTTTTATATCATTTTCTAACTGATTCACTACCACTATCCACTGAAAAAAATTGTATCTGTTTCTGATGTTGAACCATTTGATTGTGCCAAGGATGTTAGTGGTAAGAACTTTCTTTTCTGGGTATTCAGTAGCTATATTTATTGAGGAGGCTGGGACTATAGCATCTGCAGAAGCATTTGCCAGGTTACATCTCCACCAGGGTTGATTCCCTGAATGATAGCTGTCGGGGTTCTATTAGATGTTGTGACATTAGTCTGTAGGGTACTGCTATTCACTTAGGGTCTTGGGTTGCTTAATAAATGCTCATTAACCTGTAGAGGGATAGTCTGGGTCTACGTGAGTGAGAAAAGCAGACCACAATTTAGTCCAGACTATCACCTTTGGCCATCTTAGCAATTGATGCAAATTAACACTTGATTTATTGGGCCACAACAATCCATATTGATCACCCAGATGGTGTGTATAAACAGCAATAAGATAATATTATGTCTGGCTAATCTCCTCAAAAGAAAAGGTTTCACAAGAATCAATGAATTATAGTGGCTTGAACAATATTTTTACCTAGTGATCCTGATAAATTTGTATCATTTCAAATGGGTGTAGAAAACAGAGGGAATCATGAAGACCATGGTTTAAGTCTAGCCTCTGATGTGTATTCATTATATGACCACAGGCAAGTCACTTAATCTCTGAGTGGCCTAGATACAATTCTCTAAGAAGATACGTGGTGGTGGAAAAGTTTACAATCTATCTACATCTGGGAAGGGAGCTCCCCACAGAGATGAGATGTCTATATTTTCTACTTATTTCTATGAAGTAAATATAAGAGATATAGAAAATTCTGATTAAAATCAATATCTTTTCATTCCATAGTCTCTGATTTAACATATTGCTCACCAGGCAATTAGATAAGGCTTATCCATAATTTTTGGCACATGCCAAAGTAGGATTAAAGCACATTTCATGCAAGTTTCAACCCACCTCCAGGCCCTTTACAATGGCTTCTCTGGCATTCCCATTTTTAGTATCTCTTGAGAACAGGGACTGTTTTACTTTTGTTTTTGTGTCCCTAGAAGCAAGCACAGTACTGGGCACATACTAGACTTGTATTAAATTCTTGATGATTGCTTGGAGGGGGTGCGCAATTTAGATAAGATATAGCCCTCACCCTTACAGATTTTACATGTATGAGAGGGAGAGATGTCATGCACGTAAATAAACAACAACAACAACAATAATAAACACAAGCGCACTGGAGATGTGCTGACAAATGCTATGTGAGGCCTGGTCAAGAGAGAGGTTGAGAGAAAGGTTCTTTCGAAGTACAAGGAGATAGTTACATCTGAGTTGATATTCAGTGGATGTGCAGCAAATTCACAAGATCAGGAGAAGGAAGAAAGGCATTCTAGGTACAGGAAGTGGTGTGATCCAGGAAGCCTAGGACATATTCTAGGGCTGGCAAACAAGGAGAAGAATGGTGTAGAGCTTGAAGGAGAAGTGTTGTATGAGAATGAATAGGATTACTGGGGAAGAGGGAACAAATGCTCCACATTTCAGTCTTTCTTCCAGCTGTTCTTATCATATTGCTAGGAAACATATAATCAACTGCCCCAGCTTTACCATCCTCACTACAATGAAGGTTTATGACAGAAACTGGAAAATGACTATTTTTTCCTGATTTTAGAATTTCTTATGAAATTTTACCAAAAATCTATAAATACCAGCCAGGGCAGTTAAGGTAATGGACTACATTCTTTCCATCTCATGAACTATTGTTTCTTGTTCTGAAATCACAACTTAAAATGAACTGAACAGCCTTTGTTGAGTTGGGTTCCCTTATAAAATACCTGGTAAGTGATGCTTGATTAAAACCAATTATATTTAGTTTCCTGCTTCTATTAGTGTTAAGTTTACATAAAAAAGAGAGACTGTGAGCTATGAATACAGGGAATTAATTTGTAATATTACAGTGCTTTGTTTTGTTTTGTTTTTTTGCTATGGCTATCATTGGTTTGGTAACCTTTTAAAAAAATGTTGGACTGTCCTCATACCCATTGTTTTACTCTATTTCATAAAAGCAAAAGGTGCTTTTTTTATGTATTCAGGGTTTGAAAGGGGGAAAAAGGCACAACAATCTTAAACTTGTAGTTAACAAAATAAACTGCAGAAAAAGCCCCTGAAGGTCTTGGCAGCAAATGTTTCCCACTAAATTGGGAATCTGTGCACTCATAGTCTGAAACAAATTAGGAAGGAGGGGAAAAAAATCAACAGCTCTGGGGTGAAACAGGGGTTGGTGCTGCCTCATCATTTTTAAACCAAAAATAAAACAAGCAAATTTTGTTTAACTACAGGTCAAAATTAAAAAAAAAATTTAAAAAACCCCTCATCTGCTCACTGTAATTACTAACAGAGTATGGTCTCTGCCAGCTGCAGAGTTCATGGATAAATGGAGGGACACATTTTTTCTCCCTAGGGTTAGCCCCTCAGCTTGGGTCTCAATTTGCCTACAGTATGCCTTTAATAGACTCTGAAAAGTTGCTCTGGAAAACTTTTAGACTGCCTTTTTTGATCACATTGAAATAGCTTTGTGTCTACAAGTTTTTAAGTGATTAAGGAAAAATTTACACCTCAGACCAAACCCAATCAAGGAACCCTCCCATTTCCGAACAATTACTGCATAGAGCCCAGCATTTTGTAATTAAGGGATAGGTGAACTTGGCTGGGTTTTAGGTCTATCAAATGTCTTGAATTACTTTTCAAATGCTTTTGGTTCAGCACAAACCAGAAAAAAAGGTTTTGCCAAGTGCATTTTCCCTTAATTTTTAAGCCCAAGTGTATTTTAAGGAAAATTTGATCCGTATGTTTCTGATTCATTTACACTTAACTCATTACAATGTTTTGTGGGTGTGTGTGTGTGTGTGTGTGTGTGTGTGTGTGTTAAGCTATTGGTATCCAAAAAGAGTAGTGAACATTTTTAAAAAGCCATCTTTAACCTTATTTTATTTGAACCAGGAAGTCAAATTGAGTTGAAAGTAATTAGAATCTGAACCCAAAAGGCTCAATTTTGGTTTGAGATTGAACCCATAAGGTTCATGTGGGGTCTGAAAACATGCTATTCCACCTCTAGTTATGCTTTTATTAATGGACAATTTCCCCTTGTTGTCAAGAACCAATCAGAGTAATGTGTATTAACAAACCAATATAAAGTGTCATATTTATTCAAATACCCTACAGATGATATGTTTGAGTCCCAGGGTTATACAAGTTTTCACAGAAAGCTGTGACCCATTTTGGGTCCCTTTAATCTCTCGACAATCCAGACGGTGAATTGACTTGAAGATTGAAGGAATGAGAGCATTCAGGAAAGGACAGATTGCTACAAGATGAGATGGGTCTCAAGGTCAGTCACATAAAGGAGAAAGAGAGGATCAGGAAAAACTCAGACTAGATCAGGGAGGATAAGTACTCTCTGACCATGGTTATATGATCACAGTGGCTCAATGAAAACTGAATGTTTTGGTCAGCTCAGTTCATCAGGTGTTGTCTCCACCATAAGAGCAGTGACTTTAGGCATTCTGGTTCTCAGCTCTGTAGTTATCTCATTTAGACAAGCTATGGTGAATTAAGATAGCTGCATTTTACTCCTTGACTGAGACACATTTCAACTGTCTCCACAGACCAAAGGGATAATCAACAAATTATCCAGTGAATACACTTTGGTTACTACCTCTAATCAAAACCAATCAAGAAATCCTCCCATTTCCTGAACAATTATTACGTAGAATCTAGTATTTTCTAATTAAAGGATAGAGGAACTTGGCTATCTTTTGGATTTATTTTATGTCTTGAATTATCTTTCAAATTATTTCAATTTAGCACAAACCCGAAATAAACAATCTGGATAATTCAGACAAACATTTGTCACCATCTATACTCCCAGATGATTTTTGGCCTGAATTACGTAGATGATTTTTTCAGATTTGAAGTTCATTTTTTGACACATCTTGCTTATAATTAAGAATAGTATAAATTACTTTTCTAAGTAGAGAGGCAAGGTAGTATATTGAATAGAGAACTAGTTTCACAACAAGGAAAACTTGGGCTCAAATCCTGCTTCTGGCATATACTGGCTGTGTAACTTTGGTAAGTCACTTAGCATCTCAGTACTTTAGGGCAACTCTAAGGATATGAACTACAAAGAATGTAACAAACTGCATTGATAGATAAAAGTTATTTACCTAGAGTTTCCCTATATTAATAAAATTACAGTTCCAGGCCCTATGCCCATAGAAAAAAATAATTATGGCACTAACGTTTATTCTGATGCTTTGTTGTTGCAAGGTAGGGCTGACTGAACATCTACCAGAGGACTATAAACTCTGGTATATCCTACCAATCTAGATTGTCCAAGTATTAGTTTAGCAATGAATGATTTTTCTGTTATCCAAGGACCTAGCTAAACTCAGGCTCATCGCTATGCTGGCTATAGGGTAAGGAGTTTTGTTTTGTTTTGTTTTTTTTTGTTTGTTTGTTTGTTTTTTTTTTGCAATTACAGCATTCATATACCATCTACTAAGTTGTAGAAATGTCACAATATGCAAAGTGAGTGTCCATGCTTATAAATTTATAGATCTTTGAATTTTAGAAATAAATTGAAAGCAAAAGAAGAAACAAGGAGTTAATGAAAGCAGAGTTTATGAAAGGTCTGAAGGAAAGGTTTTTTTTTGTTTTTGTTTTTGTTTTTGTTTTCTTTAAGATGAAGAGCCAAAATTACAAGCAAAAATTTTCTTTTTTGGCAAAGGGTGAATCTTAGTTTTGTTTTCATTTTGGATTCATTGACTCTTTTGAAGAGAACACAGGCTTTTCATTTCAGTCAAACTATACAAAAACACCCTTTCATGTGTGAAGAAAAGTCAAAGTGGGCTCCTGGTCTGGTGGGCCTCATCAGGACCAGGAACTTAAAGATGGTTGATAGATGGGTGTGCAAAAGGAGTCTTACACCCGTAGTTCAGATCATGCGCTTCAGTGTTAACCTGCCTGCATTTCCTCCTGTATGAATAGTGTCACTCTGTCCTTTCAGCAAAAACAACTTAAACTTTTATAATGCCTTATAGCAAAGTAGCTTTAGACATTTTACAGTAGCATTAAGATGAAAAGCCAGCCCTTCTGTCAGCATTGCCAAGGGCTCTAAACTAAAAGTCAGTTAGTTTGTCCTGAAACCAAATAGGGAACTTACTAACAACATGTGACCCACTTTTACACCCCTGCCTTCACTTGCTGTTTGTTCATAACCTTGGCAGCTGTTTAGGCCCTAATGTGGTAGAAGATCATAGAACAAAACCTGGAAAGGACCTCAGAGGCCATCTAGATAAACTCCTTGTTTTATAGATGAGAAATGTGGTGTTGTAGTATCTAGAGGAAATGGAGTAATTGTATTCTATTAAATCTTAATAGAATACACATATAATGAAAAACATAACCATCTTTAAAATTCAAGCCCTGAATTGTTACTGTTCAACTCTCAAACTAAGCTGTTTTAATGTAAAAAAAAAAAATTCACATGTGGGTATGTATGGTATCTTGTCAGGTTCATCAGACCCTTCAAAGAGAAGAAGAATTTTGTTATTTTTAGCAATATGTCAATTTTTTTCCCCTGAAAATTGAAAGAATTTGTTAGGTTCTATCTTAGAAATTAATTTTTAAATGAATATCTATGAAAGTATGATTATGTTGATATTGATATTCTGAGGAAAATGGTGGTTTTATGGTACAAAATAAAAATATTAGTATTCAATAGATCATGACTCCAAGGGAAAGTTATTTACTTATTTTTTCTCTTATGTTCATCACCCAGTGGTCAAACTATACAACCAAAGAACATATCTACATTAACAAATGTCAAGAATTGAAAATTGCAGTGATGAGCAATTAATTGAGATCTCAAGCTTTTGGGTTTCAAATAGCTAAATAATTCAAGGGAAAATATTTTTTGTTAGATTTATGTGTGTTTGGGAGGTGGAGTTTACACAAATAAGGGTCAGATGAGATTAAATAATCCCTCCTGTTCCTTTACAAGCAAAGTAAGGTAGAAAATTGCAGGTATTGATATATGACCATTTTGGTTAAACTTCTATAGAGGAAAAACTTTCCTTTGAATAAGTGGTCATTTCTCATTTGCTTGATTACATTGACTGAGACCCCTGAACAAGGTAACTCTATATTTTACTACTGGGTCTATACAACACCTAGGATGAGTCTATACAATTGTGGCCCAATTGAGTGTGACTAAAAGACTGATTTGTTGTGCCCTGGAGATACCTCAGAATGAGTCTTCTCACCAGTTCTGAATGTGTTAAGATCCCATGATGACATATGATGATGTCTATAGTGTGAGTGCTAGCCAGAGATATAACCCTAATTGCATTTTTCATCTTTTCCTTTCCCTCCCAACCCCCCTCATCCCCTGCCCCATAAAGGTCTGTACTAAAAGAATGTAAAATGAGAATAGCTGGAGAGAAAATCCACATAATTGCTCCTCCATTCTTCCCAAACAGTAGATATTTAGGAGAAAAACATTTTTTCAGGGGGAGGGGAAAGGAGAGGGAAGAGAGGAGAGGTTGGTAAGAAACTCAAGCTACCCAGAGCTTGATATTTTTTCTAATAAGCATTTAACCATTTAAGCCAATTTCATCATCTGTAGTATTGAAATGATCAAGCCTCCTCTCTGACAGGGCCACCACCAACAGTAGCAGATTTGTATTTTAACAAAGCTTACAGTGTCATCGTATCATTGTCGTTGTAAATTCACTGCCCTAGGAAATTATCCAATCAGATTTCTTAAATTCCTTTTTCTAATATACCATTACTCCAGCATCTCTTTCTCTCTGCATAAAGCTCCAAATTGAAGTTTGCTGATCTTTTTTTTTCCCTTACTGGTTGATGCCACAACAAGAGGGCAGGCCTAGGGCAGAACTATTTTCTTTGCCTAGGATTTTATTGCTGAGCTGAAGTTTAGTTGGAGCTGCCTTTAAAAACGACAAATGTGTTCTAATTTTAGAGCATCATAGCAATAATTGTTTTTATTTCAGTGGTGAAGAAAAGTGAAGAAAAAACAGCTTGGGACTTAATAAACACCTTAGCCTGCAGCCTTCGACTTTATTCATGAGATTTTTTATCTTCTCTCTCACTCTCTCTGCACTCATAGCATCTTCTTTACTGCATAGTCTTAAATTACCATTGCAAAGGTTATATGTTTATTTACAAAGAGCTGGCTCCAATGGAGATCCTAAAGGCGAGAAGGGTGGCTCATGGCAATAAACATCCCTAGCTCTCTAAAACACCAAGGCCAAGTGAATAAGGTGATGTTTAGTAGTTCAGACATATTATGGTTTATGGCTTCATTAACCATCTGACCTGTATTGTGTGCAAATTTCATGAAAGTGTGGTGCATATTTATTCCCTGAAGTGCTTGCTCTGCTTGGTGATGTTTTATTCTTAAAGGGAAATGACAATAATTACTTATAAAGTTCTGGTCACATCTTCACATTTTATGAGGCAAATTGAATGTTTAGCTACATATGGTATATACAGATAAAATATGTTGACTTGTATACTCAAACACAGGCATATATAAGTGTCATTTTTCTTTTCTTTTCTTTTCTTTAAGAGACCTATACGTGTAAAGTGAAAGAGGAAACGCATAACTAGATGAATGATTCCAGTAAAAAAAATTTTATTCTGTCATTTGATTATTTCAAATAAAAGTGGATTTCTGTTGTCTTGAATTTTCCAGACAATTGCCTTGGTTCTTTTTCCCATCACAAAGTGAATTGGAATACTGCCCCTGTGAATTATCTGAGTAATTTTACCCTTATAAAAAGCCAAAATAGATAATTCAGGATATTTTCTCCCTTTACTTTTCTAACTACATCCACACCCAAGTTTACCAAAAATGTCACTAATTAACACTACTTAAAATTTATATTAAAATGTGCCTTTAAAAGAATATTCTTTATGAGAATGGTAAAAAATAATGTCATGATCTGGATTTAATCCATTTCATTGTTGTTGTTGTTGTTGCTTTTCAGTCATTTGCAATCGTGTCCAGTTGACTTTTCATGACTGAGTTTGGGGTTTTGTTGGCAAAGATATTGAAATGGTTTGCTAATTCCTTCTCCAACTCCTTTCACAGAGAAGGAACTGAGGTAAACAGGGTGAAGTGACTTGCCCAGGGTCATGCAGCTATTAAATTGTCTGAGGCCAGATTTGAACATGGGAAGATGAGTCTTCCTGATTCAAGGATTAGCACTCCATCCACTACACCATTTAGCTGCTCAATTTAATCTACACGGATTAATGTATTAAATAAATCATGCCTACAAATTAACCATATTTTCTCTTTTTCCCCTGTAACTGCTAACCAGTTTCTCATAATCATTTCAACTCTCTGAGGTAAGGGCAGGGCACACAATGTGCTTCTACTCCGACTTTTTTTTTTTCCTACATCATTATATGCCAATTGGCTGCATATACTGAGTATCTCCCTCTGTAGTCACTCTTCTGAACTGGGCTAACATTATCTACATCATTCATTTGTATCACATCATATACTAAGTCCTATTAGTCATATTTGCATATTTAATTGCATATTGTATATTTAATTAATTATTATCTCCTCAGCCTAACTTGAAGCACCTTGAGAACGAGAATGTGACCTCTCGGTTCAGTGTTCAGGAACACAATATAGTTGTTTAATAAACCCAGAGTGTCCCAAAAGTCTCAGTGCAGCTTTAAACCATTAACCAATATTAAGAACCATATTAAGACTTTTGAGATACCCTGTATTTGACGGAGATGCACCCTATACCATTAGGGTAAGTAAAGGTCGAGAAATAAGTGGAATAGTAAATATTTCATTTTTCTTTTCATAGCCAAGTTAAATATACATAGTAAAAAGAGTGTGATGATACAAATTCTCCATTTTAAGCATTCAAATGCATACTTCATATTAGCTTTTCCTATTTTTTCATTTATCTAATTTATGACCTTATTATTAAATATTGAACAGTTCTTTACCTAATGAGAGCTTTAGAATTATCCATCCAGTTACCTTCAGTCATCCCTGAGGAAAGATTCTACATTTTCAAGATTGTTTCAAAAAGCCTGCGACTTTTTCAATCTCTCTGCAGCTGTGAATGGTGCTGGCTTATCTCAATGAGAGCTGCCATATCCCTGAGGATTCCCAGCAGCAGGAGGTCCAGTCTGATGATTCTTTTTGAGACTTTTACAGCATTTACTCTCACTTAGTGTGATTATTTTTAAATACACCTTCCCTAATCATTGCAATTAAAAAAAATCATGAGGCCATTTCTATTCATGCTCAAAAGTATAAAATGCTATTTCTGCAGTACGGAAATCTCAAAGCCAAACTCACAGTACTCTCTCTTACAGTGTTTTAAAATAATTTTTATTGTTATTGAGAATTTGGTGGATAATTTTCAACAACTCAAAAGAGAACTGATTGTGAGGGTATCATGACAACTATGATGATTACTCCTGGGTAATTATGGGCTACTACAGAACCCATGAAGGGGTTGAACAAGACCATTTCTGCACTGGATAAAGTGGAGAATTGACAGTCAACCCTGGATGACCTTTTTTTGTTCAGTGATCTAGGGGGTGGGAGACAAAGCATTTTTTTGTTTTTTATTCATTTTTTTTTCTCTTGTGCCTTCTCCTGTGAAATATCTGAGTGATTGTCTCTAGGTGGACCTGTCCTTAGCCTGATGACCTAAGAGTACTATATACATAGACTCTTGAAAAATTATTTATGCATTTGGAAAAACAGAGATACTTAAATTGTATGCAGCATATGTTTGGATGATGCTATTTGAGTTGTAAATGAAAGAAAAAATATTTTTTCAGTGAGGCATAAAATCATCTGTTTAGGCTAGAGATGTAGGATTGTGGATAAAGATATGTCCTCACCTTCTCAGGTTAAATTGCAGACCTGTGCTAACTATAGAATTTATATAGAATTTAATGGTAGACTGACCTTATTCAGGGAAAATAGGATTGATTAAACTGAAGCAAAGATCATCATCAGCTATATCAGGATTAAATACATCAAGGACAGGAAAGGCAGAACCATAACTAGAATAGGATGAGTTGGGCTTTGCCCCAGGTCTATATAATTTAGAAGGTACAAAAATGTAAAAAATATGATCTTGAGAAATTATATAGTTTTAAGTTGTTTATATTAATATTTTGGCAGTACTTTCACTCTATTGATAGTGGAAAAACTACAGAAGAATGAGCTAAATTGGGAAGCTGCCAGATGGGGGACTTTATCTCATTTGTAGTTACTCACCAAGGGAACTCCTCACATTGGAACTACCCTGTTCCTGCCCAGCAGTGGCCTGAGAAGGTGGTGTGTTGGGGTATTTCCCTTACAGGTTGTTGGTGTATTCCTCACTCATGGTTGATTTGAAGGTATATCTCATGCTACTTTCCTCAAGTACCATTTTGTGTTATTTGCCTCATATGTCAAAATTGATAGTTACAAGTATGAGGAGAGTTACAGAAAGTGAAATTATATAAGAAGACAGACAGTGATTGCTAGGTGGCAAGGGATGTCACTAAAATGAAGCCAATTTCCTAGAAATACTCCAGGGTAGTCAATTATATGTGCTGAGCTCTTTGGGAAGATATATAAAAAATATGGGACCCAATCTATGTCTTCAATGAATTTCTGATCTGATCTTTGTACAGAGGATACCCAACCCAATATCTGTGCATACCAATGTTAGGCACATAAGACTCAATAATCTCTAAGAGACTTTCAAATTCAAAAGTTTTGATTTCATTTCTGTGGCTAATATAATTGAAACAATTAAAGGATATTATCAGATGGTGACTAACAAAATGTTTCTTATTCTGATGACTCTGAGTATAATAACCGTAAGAAGGAAGAAATATCTGGTGATGGAGTGATTGAGGAAAACTTCATGGAGAATTTTGAAATTGGACTTGGTCTTAAGTGAAGGATGTTCAGTTCAGGGAAGAACTGTATACATTTCAGTCTGGGTTGAGAGTAGAGGTGGAAGTACAATAGGAACAGTGCTGTATATGGGAATTAGGATGATTTGAGGTGGTGTTGGTTTGTAAAGAGACCAGCTTGGCTGAGTGGAGAGTTTGGAATGAAGACTGGGGGAAATCAAGTTAGACTTCTAGAATGCTCAGGGTTCACATTTTTGTTAGCATGCCAGAATGCCATTTGATGTGGGAAATAATCAGATAAATCACTTCATCAATTAAGATCAACTATATCCCAACACCCACAGAATTGAGAAATAACTATCAATCGATTAATCCTTTCAAAAGCTCCAGAAAGGGCAGCTTTCCAGCATAGAAAGTAGCACAGTCTCCTCAATCACATAGTGAGAAGATTCTTGATAATTGGTTAATCGACACGGAAGATTTGTTGGCTTAAGTTCTTTCCATGAAATGATTCTATTCTGTTTTCAGAGCATATTCTTTTAAGATACCCATTGTTCACTTCATATCTAGTACTCTGCTTCATTGAATGTCGGAACAGACAGCTTTTCAGTACAAATGCAGAAGCTTCTTAAGGTCTCAGAGCCAGATAATGATCCACACGGGAAGTCAAACCATGGAGTAGGATATCAAGTAGCAGAGCATTACGGTAACAGCTTGGCAAGTATAAGGTGGCTAAATACTTACAGTAATCAATTAAGTTTTATTTTTTCAATTTCTTATGATGGGGAATTTGAGTTTTCTGGCTTCAGAAATCCACCAATTTCAGAGCCAGAAGTCTTGGCCTTCCTTAAAAACTAGGAGACTGAGAACAAGAAGATTGAGAGGGTGATTAATTACAAAATATTGTTTCCTTCTCAAGATAGAATTGTTTTTGTTATATTGCATATAACATTTTGGTGATATTTATTAAATTGAATTATTTAGACAAGAGATTCTTGACCTAGAGTCTATGAACTTTTTTTTAACTTAACATCCATTTACAAGTTCCTAAAAGTCTTAGAGAAGTTTAAGCTTTAACAGCACTAAGACTTTTGGGAAATCCTATATTTTAATATCTTTACAGGGTGTCCAAAAGTCTTAGTAAAGTTTTAAGCTATTAAAACTTAAAGCTATAGTTCTTTGAAAACACCCTGTATTTCAATATAGTGAGTTTCCTTTGGAGTCTTACATATATTTTATGTATTTAAAAATGTTGTTCTAACATGGGGTCCACACATTTCAATAGGCTGCCAAAGCGATCCATAACACAAAAAGATTAAGAAACCTTGATTTTGATACTAGAATTACAACTATTTTTTTTTCTTTTGGAGGAATAAATACAGGGTTCTGTCTCCTAGGACCCCTATTTTTGTAAATAGTGGTGATTCATTATTGGTTTTGCATCAACTTTCATGATATGAGGAAATGGGGATGTTTAGCCTATAGAAGAAAAGACTCAGGGGAGACATGACAAATGTCTTCAAGTCTTTCAAAGGCTGTTGAGTAGAAAAGGGATCAGGCATTCTGTTTGGTCTCAGAGGGAATAACCAGGAGAAGTGGATAGAAGACTCAAAGAGGCTATTAGAGTTGTCTAGAAGTAGAATTTCTCATCCTGAGAGGTAGTGGGCTCTTATTTATTAGAGGTCTGTAAGAAGAGGCTGGATGACTGCTTGATTGGTAGTGAAGTTTCCTTTCAGGTTTTGGTTAGTTTGGATGACTACTGAGGTCCATTCATATTCTTTAATTCTCTGATTCTGTGATCTAAGAAATTACAGCACCAGCCCCATTAAGCTTTACTATAAGATTGAAAAAAAAAACAAACCTTTGGATTAGGATACATATGGGATATCCCTATATTGACTTGTTGGCATTTGAAAGGCATTTTTTCTATTCTATTCTATAGAAAATAAACTCTGAAATTTAACAAATTTTACCACAAATACTCTAAAATTTCCAACAGTGTTAATTGTAATAACAACATCAATAGCAGGATAACAATTTGTCCCAGGATTGTTTCTATTGGAATTCCATCTTATAAAATGTAAATGATTTTTCAATAATAATAATAGCTAGTAGCTAACATTTATATAGTGCTTATCATGTGCCAGACACTATGCTAAGTACTTCAGAATTATTATTTCATTTTATCCTCCCAAAAACACTGGGAGGTAGGTGTTTTTATCCCTATTTTACAGAAAGGCAAACAGAGGTTAAGTGACTTGCCCAGGGTCACATAACAAGTAAGTGTCTGAGATCAGTTTTGAACTCAGGTCTTCCTGACTTCAGGTCCTGTATGTTATCCATTGTACCACTGACCTACCTTTGTAATATTTTATATTTATTTATAATACTCTAAAATTTACAAAACTTTTCCCTTTCTCACCACAACCATAGGAAGCAGATTATCATGCAAGTAGCATTTTCCTCATTTTGCAGAAAGGTCGATCTGGGCTCAAACTTAGTTTTATCCTGAGAGTTGTGTGTTCACTTTTCATTGTATCAAGCTTAAAATACTCTTGTTTGAATCTGGCATCCACAGATCTTTTAGTTTTGCAATTAACAAGGGACAAAATAATAAGATCTTTTTCTCACATTTAATTTGGAAGTTGAAGCCCCAGATTTTACCTCTTATGTTACTGGGCTAGCATTTTTATGTAAAAAAATAGCAATGCTTAGTCTAGGTAGTTCTCAACTTAAAGTGGTGTATACTTACATTTTACTACCAGGTATACCCATGTTATTATTCATGGTACATATGTCTTCTAGTCAGCTTGTGACTTGCCATTTTCTGAAAAACAAGACCGTATTTACCAGGCTCTAACACTTAGATGACATATCTACAAAGTTTCTCTCTCAGTATTCTTTCTAGGTTTGGGGTTAAGCATATATCCTCACTCTTAGGTACTCTCACCATTTCTAGGCAGCCAAATAGAACCTCCCTCCGCCCTCTGTAGACATTCACCTGGGTAATCTACAAATAAATGAAATTAAATAAAAGTTCTGTGAATTGTCACTATATTGCCCTGCTTGATTTACATACTTATTTGAAAGCTATTTTATAGTAAATAAACAGGTTATTTATACTTGATATAATAATAATAATAATAATAATAAACATTTATTAAGTACCTACTACATGCCAGGGACTGTGTGCTCAGCACTTTTCAAATATGATGTCATTTGATAACCCTGGTAGATAGGTGCTATTATTACTTCCATTTTACAGATAAGAAATTTCTACTAAAAATTTGGAATTGGACCCTTAGTAAGGGCAAGAGGCTAATTAGGTGGTGTAGTAGATGGAGTGCTGGGCTTGGAGTCAGAAAGACCAGAGTTCAAATCTAGCCTCAGAAACTTAGAAGCTATGTAATGCTGGGCAAGTCACTTAACCCTGTTTGCCTCAGTTTCCTCATCTGTAAAATTAACTGGAGAAAGAAATGGCAAACCATTCCAGTATCTTTGCCAAGAAAACCCCAAATGAGATTACAGTATGTCAAATGCAACTGAACAAAAACAAAACCCTTAGTAAGGAATACAATCACCTATAATTATATTAATTCTTTGGGAAACTCAGATTTTACTTATATCATTTTGATTTTCAGCACCATTTCCATCGATACAACCTTCTTTTAGCTTGTAAACTATTTTTACTGTTAATTTTTCCCCTTTTTCATTATTTTTCCCAATACATTTTTATTTATTTCAATAAATATTTCTGTTACATGTAGAAAAATTTTTAATATTCATTTTATAAAATTCTTAGTCCTAGATTCTCCCTTTTCTTCCCACCACTCATTCCTCCTTGAGAAGCAAGCAATTTGACATAGATGTCAAGTCATACAAAACATGGGTTCACATTGGTCATGATGCAAAACAAAGCAGACAAAAAAAATGAACAAGAAAAATAAAGAAAGTTTGAAAAGGATACTTTGATCTGCATTCAGACTCCAGTTCTTTGTATGGAGGTGGATAGTATTTTTTCATCATAAGTCCTTCAAAACTGTCTTGGATCATTTTATTGATCAGAATAGCTAAGTCATTCACAGTTGATCATCATACAGTATTGCTGTTAATGTGTACAATGTTCTCTTGATTCTACTCAGGTCAATTTGCATCAGTTCATATAAGTCTTCCCAGGTTTTTCTGAAAGCATCTTGCTCATCATTTCTTATAGAAGAATAGTATTCCATCACAACCATATACCACAACTTGGTCTATCATTCCCCAATTGATGGGCATTCCCTCAATTTCTAGTTATTTCTCACCACAAAAAATAGCTGCTACAAGTATTTTTGTACAAATAGGTCCTTTACCCTTTGTTTTCATCTCTTCAAGATACAGACCTAGTAGTGATATTGTTGGGTCAAAGAGTATCACAGTATTATAGCCCTTTAGGCATAATTCCAAATTGTTCTCTAGAATGGTTGAACTAGTTCACAATTCTACCAACAGTGCTTTAGTGTCGCAATTTTTTTCCACATTCCCTCCAGCATCTGTCATTTTCCTTTTCTGTCATGTTAGCCAGTCTGTTAAGTATGAGGTGATACCTCAGAATTGTTTTAATTTGTATTTCTCATAGCTTTGATTTCTTCTTCTGAAAACCGCCTATTCACATCCTTTGATCATTTCTCAATTGGGAAATAATTTGTATTCTTAAAAATTTGACTAAGCTCTGTTTACATTTGAGAAGTGGGGCAGCTAGGTGGCACAGTGGATAGAACACCAGCCCTGGAGTCAGGAGGACATGAGTTCAAATCAGGCCTCAGACACTTGACACTAGCTGTGTGACCTGAGATAATTCACTTAGCCTTGATTGCTGAGATAAGTTACTTAACCTTGATTGCTGAGAGAGAGACAGAGAGAGAGAGAAAGAGAGAGAGAGAGAAAGAGAGAGAGAGAAAAAAAAGACAGAGAGAGAGAAATGAGACCTTCATCAGAGAAATGTGCTGTAACCACCAACCCCTCCCCGCCCACAGTTTCCAGTTTTCCTTCTAATCTTGGCTGCATTGGTTTTGTTTATGTAAAACCTTCTTAATTTGATGTAATCAAAATTATTCATTTTGCTTCCTGTGATAATCTCTATTTCTTGTGTGGTTATAAATTCTTCCCTTATTCTGACAGGTAAAATATTCCATACAAACCTTATTTGTTTATGATATTATCCTTTATGTCTAAATCATGAACCCATTTTGAGCTTCTCTTGGCATACAGTGTAAAATGTTAGTCTATGTCTAGTTTCAGCCAAACTGCATTCCAGTTTTCCTAAAAATTTTTGTCAAATAGTGAGTTCTCATCCTAAAAGTTTGGATCTTAGGATCTATCAAACACTAGACTACTATGGTCATTTACTTCTGCATATTATATACCTAATCTATTTCACTGGTCCATCAATCTATTTCTTAGTCAGTAACATTATTTTGATGATTAAAATTTGAAATACAGTTTGAAATATTTTACATCTAAGTCACCTTTCTTCACATATTTTTTATTTGTTCCCTTGATGTTCTTAGCCATTTTTCTTCCAGATGAATTTTGTTATTATTTTTTCTACCTCTATTAAATAATTTTGGTAATTTGATTGTATGGCACTGAATAAGTAATCTGGGTAAATATGTCATTTTTATCATATTGTCTCCACTTACCCATGAGCAATTAGTATTTCTCTAAATTGAGGTTTCATATAATTCCTGGGTTTGTCTTGACAGGTAGATTTCCAAGTATTTTATATTGTCTGCAGTTATTTTAAATGGAATTTTTCTTTCTATCTCTTCCTGCAGGACTTTGTTGATAATATATAGAAATACTGATTATTTATGTGGGTTTATTTTATATCCTGCAACTTTGCTGAAGTAGATAATTGTTTCAACTAGTTTTTCAGTTGATTTCCTAGGATTCTCTAAGTGTGGTATAATGTCATCTGCAAATACTGATAGTTTTATTTCTTCATGGCCTATTTTTATTCCTTTACTTTACTTTTCTTCTCATTGCTATAATTAGCATTTTTAGAACAATATTGAATAATAGTCGTTATAATGATCAACTTTGTTTCACCCTTGATCTTATTGGGAGGTCTTCTAGCTTATTCCTATTACAGATGATGCCTGCTGATGATTTTAGATAAATACTACTTATTTTAGGGAAAGTTCCATTTGTTCCTATGCTTTCTAGTGTTTTCAGTAGCAATCAGAGTTGTATTTTGTCAAAGCTTTTTCTGCATCTATTGAGATAATCATATGATTTTTGTTGATTTTGTTATTGACATGGTCAATTATGCTGATAGTTTTCCTAATATTGAACAACTTTGCATCCTGGTATGAATCATACCTGATCAGAACATATGATCTTTGTGATATAGTGCTGTAATCTCCTTGCTACTATTTTATTTAAATTTTTTGTGTAACTATTCATTGCAGAAATTGGTCTGTAGTTTTCTTTTTCTGTTTTTGTTCTTCCTGGTTTACATATCAGCACCATATTTGTGTCATAAAAAAGTTGGTAGGACTCCTTCTTTGCCTATTGTTCTAAATAGCTTATATAGTATTATAATTAATTATTCTTTAAATGTTTGGTGGAATTCACTTATGAATCCATCTGATCCTGAGGATTTTTTCTTAGGGAGCCCATAGATGATGTCTTCAATTTCTTTTTCTAAGTAGAGTTAAGTATTCTATTTCCTCTTCTGTTTATCTGAGCAATTTATATTTTGTAAATATTCATCAATTTCACTTAGATTGTTAGATTTGTTAGCATATAAGTAGGTAAGATCATTCCTAATAATTGCTTTAACTTTATTTTTATTGATGGCTAATTCACTCTTTTCTTTTTTGATACTGGTAATTTGGTCTTTTTTAAGTAAAATTAACCAGTGGCTTCCCTCCCCCCCCCCATAAAACCAGCTCCTAGTTGTATTTATTAGGTCATTGGTTTTCTTACTTTCAATGTATTAATCTCTCCATTGATTTCCAGGAATGGAGAAAGTGAAAGAAAAAATAAATGCTTGGTAATTATAAAAAAGAAAGAGAAAATGTAGGCAATAGTGAGGTCATTTCTCATGATCAATGCTACAAAAATCATTATACTTACGTGTGATGCCTAGAATTCAGACCATCAATCAGCTCCATCCAATGTACCCAGGACCTCCAAAATTTTCAAATTCACAAGATTACTTCCAAACCTAAACATATCCATATCAAGATTTACAGCTTCTCAGGACAGGAAACACAAGGCAGAAAAGGCAACAATGGGCTTGAACTTGCCTAGTTGAGACCCTCTTTTTGCTGCCACCAAGGAGCAGCTGCCATGATACCAGAGTGGGGGAAAGGGCACCAGTGCCTTCCCACCATCCCTCCCCCTCCTCTCTCAGTGAAAAGCTTGAAAGATATTCCTATAACCTGCAGCTAGGAAGAGAAGTGAATAAGCCAGGATCCTAGTACATTTTAATGTCCATTGGGACATCAGCTCTTTTTATTCATTGGCCAATATGGTGGTAGCTTCATCAAACCCAAAGTACCTGAGTGCTGAGTCACGGATGGCCAGTGAAAAGCATCCACATAGCTCATGATCACCAAAGTATTCAAGCTCTGGTCTAGCTAGCAACACATGGTCACTTGGAATCAGGAAAGGTAGTTTTGCAAATTTCCTTTGTGATCCCTGTTTACAACTGGAAAATACTAACCCCTACAGATCTCATTTTTAGGAGACTCAGCCACATATTTCATCTTTTCCTAAATTCCTCATCTAATATTCATAACTCTCCATAATTATCCATAACTTTCTCTTAAATATTGGCCATTGTGAATTTGCTAATCTTAAATGTGATCATTTTGTTCCCATTTAGCATCATGCCAGTTTGTTTTGAATCATGAGAGTTATTTTATACATGTTGTGTTTCATTGAGTTCTAAGCCAGCATGAACATTACAAACCCCATTCCCCAGGGATATAGTTAGTTCCAGAGCAGCTTCAGTTATGTGAGTCTCAGTTGTGTGGGTTTGAAGACCCAGTTTCAGAATAAGGTGACTATGGGAGTTGTATACCCCCATTCTACTTGGGCCCAGGAAACTCTAGCTTAAGAGGTCAGGTTATTTCTGAAATCACCCTTGACAAGCCAAGTAAATTCTAAGACTATACCAACATTCAGTTCTCTTCTGAAACATACTCAAAGGGTACTAGAATTAAGTGGTCATCCTGAGTGAAGCTTAGAGTGGAATAAAACTGAGTGAAAACTCTGGAATTTATTTGGCTTTTTTCTAAGCTAGCATTTATGTAGAGCTTTAAAGTTTGCAAATCACTTTATAAATACTATCTTACTTTATCCTTACAACAACTCTGAGAGGTAGGTTCTATTATTATCTTATTTTATAGATGAAGACATTGAGGCAGGCAGAAGTTAAGTAATTTGCCCAGGGTCACACAGGTAATACGTATCTGAAGTTCTATATCTTCCTAGCTCCACTTTCAGCATTACAACCATGGTAGCACCTAGTTGCCTCACATAAAGGATGAAGTCATGGCAAAACAGAGACTGATACTTTTCCTGAAATAGGTACCTGAAGATACCTAAGTCTAGATATACATCCTTGGAATTTCCCTGGAATTGATCAGTCTTCCAGTGTGTATAATATCTTATCGAGTTATGTTCCTAGTTGTAAAAGTACAAATATGGAATGCCCTCTGAACCTGTAAGGTAGTTTTCTATACCTTTTTTATGACACTTATGTCAACATGGTATTATGGAATGTCAGGTTCCAGAAATACCTTGATGAACTAAAACATTAGGTAAAAACAAATAAGGTTACATTTAACAGGCATAAATACAGTCTTATACTTGTGTTCAATAAAATCAGCTAAATAAGTTCAAGACTGGGGCTAGATAGCAGTACTTCTGTAAAGGTTCTGGGAATTTTGATGACTTTTGTATCCATTCAGACACATGATTGTTTTGTTTCCTGAGAGTAGTGAGCTGATTTGATATGAGCAAACAGTACGACATGATGGCCAAAAAGCAAATGCAATCTTAGGCTATAAGAGAAGCATGATGTTTAGGACTAGGTCATAGTGCTTCTGCACAATTCCTTAATCAGATTGTATCTAAAGGAATAGGTTTAGTTCTGAGGGCCACATTTTAGGAAGGACATTGACAAGGTGGAAAGTAGCCAAAGGAGGGTGACTAGGATAATGAAAGGCCTCCAGAGCATGCCACATAAGGATTAGTTAATGGAATTGGGCATGTTTATCCAGGAGATGAGAACACTTAGGAGCAACATGATACCTATCTTCAAGTATTTGAAGAGCTATCTTGTGGAAGAGGGATTAGACTTGTTTTATTTGACCCCAGGGAGCAGGACTATGCATCCATGGGTGAAAATTACAAAGAAGCAGATTTAAGCTGTTTATAAGTTAACTATTTCCTAATAATTAGAGCTATCTAAAAGTCAAATGGGCTGCCTCAAGAAGCAGTCAAGTCAACAAGCATTATGAAATGCTTACTATATGGCAGGTACTGTGCTACATGCTGGGAATTCAAATACAAGCAGAAGGAAAGATGGTCCCTGCCCTCAAGGACCTTATATTATGACTGGGAAAAGACAACACACAAAAGGAAACTGGAGAGTAGGGATGGAGGGAAAGGGATGGAAGCCTAGTGTATGATACAGAAAGTCTAGAGAATAAGAATCACAGACTGGAGAGGAACAAAGACATGGTTGACTTAGGTATTCTTCTTAAAATGGAACATCTGGGAGGAAGTTATTTCCAATGTGTGAAGTTCAGAGGTTGAATCAATGTCTTGGCTGAAAGATTCTTCCATTTTGTAAAGTCCATGGGTGGAATGAGGTTTCCTGGTAAGGAGGTTTCTAAGGTATGGTAGAGAAAGCCTGCAGAGGTAGGGGTACAGCCTGGAGAAAAATGTTTGGGTTTCCCCTCATGAAAGGTCTTCAGGCAAAGGCTGAAGGATTATTTATGGGGTATGTGTGAGGGGGATTCTTGTGCAGGTCTGGGTTATATTTGATGGTATTCACAATCCTTTCTAAGTCTGAAATGTCTGATTCTCTGAAAGAGTAGTGAATTTTGAATTAGAAAACCTGAACTTGATTCCCAACTTTGCAATGTATTAGAAGTGTCATTTTGAGCAAATCACTTGATTTCTCTGTGTTTGATTTCTCTTTTTCCTCATGGTTAAAAAGAAGGACTTGTACTAGATGATTTCTAAGGCCCTTTTCAGGTCCGAAATTTCATAATTCTTCTTTGTACTAGATTTATCTTCCTACTTGGTTACTAAACGAAAACTATTGTATTCTTTTGTTTCCTTCATAATTGATAGTATATTGTCTTGTACTTTGTAAATACATATTGAATTAAAGTGAATTTTATTCAAATTAAAATTATTGGGAACCACTGACAAATGTTTAAGCATGAGTGTTAAGCACAGATTTCCAGAGATGAGTGATACTTAGTCGCAGAATGTTTTTGGTATGACTGTAGAAAAATGTCAGTACAGCCAAAGGTAAACTAAGAGATTTGGAATCAGAAGATGTAAATTCATGTTCTGCCTCTGACACTTCAAGCTGTTTGATCTTGGGCAAGCTAATTCAATTCCTTCAGCTTCAGTTTCCTCACTGTAAAATGGAGACAGTAATAGTTGTACTACTTATTTCATAGCATTATTGTAAATCTGCTTTGTATGCCAAAGTTCTCTTCCTGTGAGATACTGTTGCTATTGACAATTCCATATTCTTTTCACAATTTATTCCATTCCATACAATGGTAAATTATTTTGTATATAGTTATACAAAAGGGGAAATGAGCATTTCATTTGATCGTCACAACAAAACTGTGAAGCAGGTGCTATTATTATCTACATTTTACCTTGGAGAAAACTGAGGCAGATAGAGTAACTTGCCCAGGGTCACACAGCTTCCAAGTATCTTAGGCTAGATTTGAACTCAGGTATTTCCTACTCCAGGCCTATCACTCTATCCGGTGTGCTGCACAGCTGGCTCTCTATATATGTAAATGTAATATGTATGTGTATATACATTTTATTTGCCTTATACATATAAATAAAATATACCCATTTCTATTTATGCCTATGATTTCATTTGCATGGAGAATTCAGAGTAGTGAACATCCTTTTGTCAATAGCCAATCCCAGCGTAGATCAACAAATGTCTTGTAACTTAATAGTCTTAGAGAGTTGCCTGGTTCATTGAGTACTTGCCCTTGGTCATTTAGGTATTATGTGTCAGAAGAAATATATGAACTCAAGTCTTCATGACTACAAAGCCCAGTCTCTATCCACTATACTATATAGTTTCTTAGAAATAAGTAAACAGTAACTACCTTATATCTGTGTTTGTATTCATGTATGTAGGAAAAATACCATTTCTCCTTCCACATTTGAACACTTCAAAGGCCACTTTTGAAAACTGATAAATATGCCATCAAGTATAGCACTTCTCTTTATTTTCAGTCATTTGAAACTGGACTCATTCCCTGTCTCTTGTATTCCCTCATTCTCTTCTGCAGAGTAGAAGTTTGATGACAGGTTACATTTTTTCTGTATCCCTTGAGATTAATTTTAAGTGGGTTTCCCTCTGCTTCTGAATGAAGAGGATGGATGGACACATGGGAAATCAGATTCTAGATTTTTTTTCAATGGACAAGTAACATCTGTGTTAGCCTCGATGACTCAACAGTCCTCTCAGGGGCCAACCTTGCAGAATTAATTTGGTTATGGATCGATCACACACATAGGATACAAGTTTAGCTTAGTCTTCCCCCCAGGCACGCTAATTCATAAAATTTGAAATATAATTTTGGCAATGAGGTAATGTTTTCCCTAACTAAATAAGTAAAGAGAAGGAAAAACCTAATAAAGCCAAAATCCCCAGCAGCTAAAAAGTTAACACCTCCATGGTGATTGCCAAACTAAGAAAGAGCTGACTGTTTGCCAGCACTTGAGGGGTCCCAAACCTGTTAAACCTTTTTCTTAAAACTGTGACTCTTTTCTTTCAAGTCATTCAACCTTTCACCGAAAAGGCCTCTTCCCCTGACCCTTGACCTGTAGTTATTTGTTTAGCATTGTGGCAACAGAGTTTGGAAATCTGAAAATCATTAGGTTAAATGCAAGGGTGTTGGAGAGGGGAGATTCCTGAAGTGGGCTGAAGAAAATTCCATTTGGAAGATTTTAAACTTTATTTTCCTGTAGGAATTAATTTGTAGGCATGGGATTATGAGCCTTTGGAAACATTTTCAATAGATTTTTTTCTCTTAAGAAAAAGAATTAAATTCAGCTGACAAAGTATCTGTAAACAAAATATTATATCCTTTAACAGCTATTCTAAAAGCTCATTACCAAAAAAGAAAAAAATTAAGCCAAATGAAATATTTTTGAAATGTGACATGTTATACATCTAGAAAAGATACCTTCATGTGATTTTGACTTCTTTGGATTTATTTAGAAAATTACCAGCAGAGAGAGGGGTATTAAGCTCCTGGGAGAAGAGCTGGCTTTTGGTAAACAGATTCTCCTAGTGAATCTAGAAAGTCAATTATGAAAACATGCTCAAAATCATAGAAATTCAGTGACAGTTATAAAGTAGAAAAGCAGTACTTCAGAGTTAGGTCAGATAGTTCCCTGTTTCACGTCTTTGTCTCTCACCTTCAGCAATAAATTGTTGCTAATTCCACTTGAGAGTTTTTCTTTCTTTGCTCTGATATGCTGGAGTCAGTCTTTGGCTCAGATATTCTAAAGTAGAAGAAAGGAAAATTATAACATCACTGGAGGAATTTTCACTTCACATGAGTATGGGCATGACAACCAAAATGTCCTGATTGTGGATGAAAATTTCATTCATCAGTATATTCTACATACATTCCACTAAATATGTGGCATTAAAAAAAATTCAGCCAATTGATTGAATTTTTTAAGTGTTCATGCCTATTTCAAGTAGAACGTTTTATCTTCCATGATTGCATGAGAAGTGGGGAGAGGGAGTACTGAGAGGAGAAGATGCTAGTGAGGATTAAGGGGGCTGGGGTGGGTTGTCTTAGAGTAAGTTTCTGATAGGTGGATGATGAGGGAGAAGGTGATAAATGTCAACTATACCTCCTTTTTCTCATTTGGAATAATTGTGAGTTATAGAGAAATGAGCAAAGATGTGCCAGTAAGCTTATAAATCCCATAAAGAAAAACAACTCTAGGAGATTGGTACAATTATTATCACCATTTTGCAGATGAGAAGACTGAGGCACTGTGTTGTTAAGGGACTTGCCCAGTCTCACATAGCTGTTGTTGTTTGTCATTCATTCTGGAAGAGTTAGTGTCTGAGACAGTATTCAAACTCAAGTCTTACAAACTCTCAAGTCCTGTGTCATATAAAATTTGCCACTTTGATGCCTGTAGCACCATGGGCTTCCCCTCACAATACTCACTCTTTTGGGCAAAAACACTGAAGGCTTTTATTAAACTCTAAATGCTTAGTTGGGAGGGGTAACACAATCATACATACATCAGTCACATACACATCAATCACATGTATTTCAGCTGAAATTAGTTTACCAGGCTCACTAGTTATATGCCGAAGGGGTAGGATGTAGGATAAGTGAATCTAATCAGAATGGTCTGGAAGGTGAGGGACTTCTCAGTAGATGTATTGAGCAATGGGAAGCTCTGGGCAAGGGGATGGGAGTGGGCTGTAGTCCAGGTTTTCAGACATTTGGGAAGCCAGTGAGGCTAAAAGGGAGTGCAGAAGTAAGACGGAAGGTGACTGAAGAAACATTTCAAGATTTTGCCTTGCATTGATCCTATGCAAATCCCAACTATTAACTTACTCACAAAATTGAAAGAATTAGAATTGTGGGACTGGACGAGCCCTAAGAGATTATGTATTGCAACCATTTCATTTTACAGCTGAGGAAACTGGAGCCCAGAGGGATTAAGTCATTTGTCTAAATTTCAGCCTGGTCTTCTGACATCTAATCCCGTTTTCTTTCCACTATGTTATGCTGCAAAGAAGTAAATTTTCCCATTTAATCCAATATGCAGGGGGAAAAGCCTTAGGATTTGAGATTGGCATGTATGAATCCAAAGGCATATGTGTATATTTGAGAAGAATCACAAGAAGTTTTAGGCACAGGGTGAAGGATGCAGGGATTATATGCTCCATCCCATATCATGCTTATTTTGTTGTATAAAGTGAAACATGACTGTGATATTTAGGCTAGCGGGAGCAGCAAACTACTGTGTGGCCTTCTGAACATACTGCAGATTTTGTCCGGTAATTTACCTTTATCACTTTTACATTTTATTGATTTACCTGCTCTCTTTATAAATTATAACCCCTTATAAGATTATAAACTTCTTGAGAGCAGGGACTGTTTTGTTTTTATATCTCTGTCTCCTTAGTACCTAGCACAGTACCTTGTCCATAGTAAGCACTACAGGACACTTGGTGAATGGTGACAAAACAAGCTTTGGCAAAGAAATGTAATTTACATTCTCAAATACATACCAAAAACTAGTTTTATAGCCAAAGACAGATCTCTATTTTCTATATTCTTTTTCTGCTAATTATCTGCCAATTAAATTGCATTTGTAATGTCTATATGGTTAAATATATATATGAATGTACAGTAGGGGAAAAATAAAACTTTGCCACCATAACATTAAATATATAGATTAACCATAAGGCCTTCTCTGTATGCATGGCCAGTTGTATGATTATGACTAATCTGACCAGGATTAGTCAGATTAGGAGGATAAAACTGATATGTGCTCATAAATGTAACTTGAGTTAAAGAAACAACAGTCCAATTTGAAATGCATCAGCTGGGAAGAAAGTGACTCTTTGAAAAAAGGCTTTGTAAGATCCATGAAGTGAAGAACCAAAGCTACTGCCCATGACAAGCTCTCCAAATTGTGCTTACAGGGCTGCTAACCCCATCATGGCAGATTTTGTATTCAACAGTTACGTTAGTTTTGCATTGGGCCTCAGTCACACTTGCACACATCACGGATTAGTGGTATGGATGGCAACACCATCAGTAGGGTCATTTGTAAGTGCTAAGCTCAATGATATGAGATCAAAGAAACACATGGCTTTCATTTTTTGCTTTCATTTTTAGTTTAGGTGGTATTTGATTGGTCATTCTGGAAAATGCCATATGCAGGAAGAAAATTTAGAAAGGTTTTTTAAAGTTTGCATTCCTTCCATGAGCTCATCCTTGAGATGGATTTTTGTGGATCTGGCTACAGTGGGAAAATGACTTCCATGCAGAGTCATGGTGACATCATCTTTGAGATGATACTGTATTATAAAGGTGACTACTCTATACATGTCTATATAAAAAAGGATGAATAATAAATTGCAAAGTTTTGTTCTTTTCTGCATTATTATCTAGAAAATAATGTTTTTATTTTTACCCTTCATATCATTAGAGGAATAAGATTTCCTACAGTTACTCTTTTGAACTTTTTAATATCTAGTCAAGTAATTGGTGTCTAAAGGATTTATGTCCTAGGTATCTCAACATAGCTCTCCAGTAATAAATATTCAACACTATTTTTCTATAATTTTACTTTAATAGAATACATGCAGGATTTTTTTTATTAATTTACTAGGATAAATTAAGAGTGAACAGAATTTTTCTTTCCTAGATTTTTTTTCCTTCTTAGTCTAAACTTTAAACAACCATCTGCCTATCCATTTTTCTCATGAGAGTTTAAAAAAAGTACAGCGCAGAGGAATTTCATTGATCCCATGTTGAATCCCTGAGGATTTGCTACTCTGTGTCTTTTTCCCAGCTGTTGGTCATTTCCCATGAAGCCAAAGCAAGCACCAGAGTACATGGGGTCCCTGTCCTGCTTAATCTCACCATGAGACTAGATATGTTTTAACCACAAATGGATTTTCTTCTAATGATTAATTCTAGCCTTTGGAGTATTCCTCAGTCTTCCTAATGGAAGGACTTAACCATGATGTATCAAGGGAGTTCACTGGTCTCTGTTTTTTTTCTTTTTCACTGGTGGCCAAGATTAGAGAGGTTGCGATTTTTAAATGTTTACTGGCTATAAATAGCAAAAGAGATGCCTTTGGTAATGAAACAGTGCTGGGTTTTGGATCTTCCTAACAGTGCCCATTGCTTGATTTTGTCCAAACTGACTCCACATTAAGCTGCTGATGCCTGTTACCTAGTGTGATTGGAATAGTTGTTCTGGGATTGGTTCCTTCTTAATGAGAATCCTAAGACCAAAGGGAGAAGAATTGTTTTAGTCATCAAGGTCTGGCCTTGTTGGTGATGCTTTACTTTTTGTTTTCCTGATAGCTTGCCCCTTCTCTTTCAGTTTCTGAAAATCTTCTGGTTGCTGACTGCTACCCTTGAAAGGTATGCTGAAGTAAGCCTTGTTCTGTCCTTTAGTATTTATGCGCTCCCATTTCTAGTTATACATCTTTTTTTTTTCTGATGTCATGCTTGTTCTGATCCTTGACCCCCAATTTATGCTCTAAGGATCTGACTTAAAGCCATACATTGACATTTGGTATGTAAATGTATGCCAGCCCTGGATTGCTGACTTAATTCTATTCACTTGCCTCTACTTTGACTTCCAGGTTTTTCTACTGGCCTTAAGTACAACTGTATCCATTCATTCTCCAGAGCTTTACGTTAGCTTTCTTTACCCTGGATCCTTGTAACCTGCTATTGAGTACATTCTCAGTCCTAACGCGCAGTCAGTTTAGGAGTTTAGGCATCAGAGAGGCTAAAGAGGGCCATCTCTCATTAGACCACCTGCTACCCTACTCCACCTAAAAAAGAATGCTATAACACAAGTAAGCCTGAGAGATTGCCTATATGAGCATATATCCATAAAATGGGAAACAGCAAATTCTTAGGAAAAAAAACTGCCAAAAGTTCCAGAGTCATGTCTTAGCAACCATTATACTGTTAGGTGGTGTGATGGAGAGATTGCCCAGCTGAGAGTCAGGAAGACCTGGCTTCTGACCTCTGTATAAGCATTTACCTCACATAAGTTCTCCAAAACATGTCCTTGTATCACTTATTCTGACCTCTGTATAAGCATTTACCTCACATAAGTTCTCCAAAACATAGTCTTTTAGGCAAGCATACATTTGGCATTTGAACATTGTGACCGGCCCATTGTAGTTGTGCTCCCTGTAATAGAGTTTGAATGCTTGTCAGTTCAGCTCAGGTTTAAATCCATTCTCAGACAGTTACTTGCTGTGTGATTCTGGGCAAGTCACTTAAGTTCTTTTTCCTTATTTGTAAAATAGGATGATTAATGATACTAATAATACCTACTTCCCAGTGTTGTTGTGAGGATCAAATGTATGGCTTTAAGCAAGGATGAAAACTGTAAATCACTTAGCACTTGGAACATAGTAGGCACTCTATGAGCTACTATTGTTTTTGTTATTATTATTATACTGTAAGACACATTAAATTCAGTCATGGCTGAAGAAAGTTCCAGTTTATTCAGATGCCTGAGACAATTTGTTGCATAGAATATATTCTGGGTGTGTCAGAACACCTAAGTCATGCTCTGTGTATACCTATGCTGTTGACATGGTCTCTTCAAGTCAATTCAACAAGCACTTATGAAGTGGGTCTTATGTGTTAGGCAGTGGTCTCTTGCTCCCATCCTTTATATTTATCTCATAATTAGTAGAAATACTGCTTGATAGAAATAAATGGTTCCACAAGCTGGAGAGATTCTTCCACATTCAAAGTGATCAAATCATGTGACTTCAGCTCAGTAAAATTTGAACTCAAGTCCTATTTGGAAATTTGAATCAGAGAAGGGAAGTGAAACTTCCTGGGTTCATGAGGCTAAATAAACAATGAGTAAAAGTAGAGAAAATAAGGTTAATTTTACAAAGTTATATTGAAAAAACCAGAAACTAAGGATCTACAGACACCCTTTTTAGTCCAGTGAAAAGTATGGATTCCATTTCAGAATAATATTTTTAATGTATAAAGTGGAATACATAGGTTTACAGAGGAAACCAATTTTATTGAATTCAGTTATTAAATTATTTTTTTAAAAGTTAATGGACCCCAAGTTGAGAACTTTGACATAAACAGATGGAGAACATTTTTTCTTAATTCTTTCTTCTCCATTCTACTCATTAGAGCCTATGTTGAGCTTCAAAAGGTAACTAACCCAAAATGGAAATGTTGGTGATGTTTTCTTTTTAAAGCCTTCAGCTGATACAGCAAAACTTATTGAAGTCAATAATAATAAGATGGATAATTTAATCAGAAAATATAAAAGACTTTAAACTGGATAAGTTAAGAACACCTAGAAAAATAGATCATTGGATATGCTGACATGAAGCAAGTGTATAATGTTAATAACAGGACAAGAACACAGATTTAGGTCTGGAAGGAACCTCAGAGGTCAACGAGCCCAAATCCCTCAATTTACAGATCAAGAAGCTGACACCTTAAAAGGTAAAGTGACTTGTCTAAGGTCAAACTGGTGACAGAACTGATATTCAAATTGAGTTCCTTTGATTTCAAATCTAGCAGATCTTCCACATACTACACTATACTCTTTCCCTCCCTTGCCTTTTATTTGCATTGTTCTTGATTCTTTTTGAAAAATTTTCACTGATGTGATATCATTTGATCATACAGGTAGGGCAAGTATGATTAGTATTCATACTTGACAGAAGTGTATCTAAGCATGGAAACCCATTTGCTCTTTTATATTCGTCTGGCTAACTATTTTATTGCTTATCTGGTCTATAGTGACAGAATAAGTGAACGCATACATACCTAGAACTTAATTTTCCCCAACCGCCCAAGTCACTCCTTAAATGACTTAGAAAAAGGCTGTATCAATAACAGACTATAGATGATAGGGTAAGAAATGTGCCCTATGTGTATGGACTTAAACTGTACTCCTAAATGACTAAATAATCAGAAGGGAGTCATTTTGGTAAGGGAGCAAAACTATTTCTGGCATGTTTGTCTGAGAGAGGTAATGACAAGCTTATAGCACAGGTGTCTGTCAATTACTTTAAATACTGAGTTGTATATACATACAAGAACTTTCTTGTGTGTTAGCAACGGGGATGACAGAAATGTTGTCATTCCTGCTTACCCACTAGTAATTTGGGATCTGGGTGCTGGCATGAAAATGGTGGCAAATGTGGGGGGAAGTGATCACTTGATCTCAGAGTTTGTGGTAGAGGAGAGGAAAACTAGCATACTGTGGCAGGTAACTTAGATATTTAGTGATATTTCAAATTATTTAGAGAAAGAATTGGACTAAAATCATACGGAGGAAATTAGACTGCATTGGATAGGAAACTGTAAAAAATGAAAATCTGGTCACAAAGTAAAACCCAATAAGCAGGAAAGGCAGAACTGTCTAAAGAAAGTCTCACACACATACACACACACACACACACACACACACACACACACACACATATTGTTATCATCCATGCTCAAAGAGGACCAAAATGACATCACTATGTTGGGGTCAAGGTACAGTGTGTCCGACTGTGGCTGATCAGACCAAGATAGGTTCAGAAGGCTCTACCACAAGTTGGGCACAAATAGTTCATATGAACATTTGGAGTGGAGATGTCTCTAAATTTGCACATCTTGGGTTTCTTTTGAGCTCCTACAATTCTGCTTTGCTCTAGAGCACAGTACCTTCTTTGATGTGGGCCTGCTTTGCTGGACAATCCTAGGGTAGTATCTCACGTCTCACAATTGATTCCAAAGGTCTGGGGCAGCTAGGTGGCACAGTGGATAGAGCACTGACCCTGGAGACAGAAGAACCTAAGTTCAAATGCGGCCTCAGACACATAACACTCACTAGCTGTGTGACTCTGGGCAAGTCACTTAACCCCAGTTGCGTCACCAAAAAACAAAACAAAACAAAAAAAAAAACAACACCCAAAGTTCTTCAGAGAAACCTTGAGAGTGTCCTTGTATCACTTATTCTGACCTCTGTATAAGCATTTACCTCACATAAGTTCTCCAAAACATAGTCTTTTAGGCAAGCATACATTTGGCATTTGAACATTGTGACCGGCCCATTGTAGTTGTGCTCCCTGTAATAGAGTTTGAATGCTTGTCAGTTCAGCTCAGTAAAGCACCTCAGTTTCTGGTACCTTATCTTGACAAATGATCTTCAGGATCTTTCTAAGACAATTCAAATGGAAGCAATACAGTTTCCTGGCATGATGCTGGTATACTGTCCAGGTTTCACAAGCACACAACAATGAGGTAAGTACAACAGGTCTGCAGACCTTCAGTTTGGTAGGCAGCCTAATATTTCTTTTTTCCCACACTTTCTTTCAGAGCCTCCCAAACACTGAGCTAGATCTGGCAATGCCTGCATCAACCTCACCATCTGTGTGGACATCCCAGGAAAGTACAGTACCAAATAAGTAAGCATTCAAAATCTCTCCATTTTCTGTAACCGATGGTTCCACATATGGATGGTGCAGTGCTAGCTGATGGAAAACTCTATAATCTTGGTGCTGGTTGTCAAGCCAAAATTAGCACCAGCAGCAGAGAAGCAATCCATACTCTGTTGCATCTCAGCCTCAGAAGCTACGCTGAGTGCACAATCATCTGTTAACAAGAAACTGGGCACCAACTATCCCTCCACGTTAATCTTCACTTGCAGCCTTTTCAAGTTAAATAATCTACCATCAGTGTGGTAGCTGACTTTGATGCTATTTTCATCCTAGTTGAAGGTATCTGACAACATTGCTGAAAATACTATGCTAAAAAGCATGGAAGCAGGCACACAACCCTGCTTCAATCCATTGGTAACTGGGAAAGAGTGAGAGCATCATCCATTATCCAGAACTTATGCAAGCATGCCTGTGAAACTGAGTGTATGCATGCATGTATGTATATGTACACATATGTGTATATATTTATTTGTATTTATATACACATGCACCTACACAAACATACATACACATCATACACATATGTACATATAGAGAAACATATACACATACACAGAGAGAGAGAACTGATCAACAAACAGCTTTCAAAAAAGACATTCACAGATGATGGAAACAAAGTCAGGTAACGGAGAATGAATACAAAAGCATGACATAGTCTGGTTAGAATTGTATCAGAAACATTAACGCCTGTGATTAGTTGCAGCTAGCAAGGATATCTAAAAACAACACAAAAAAGGTTTTCTTAAAACTAAATTTGTTGAAAGAGGAGAATCAAAGACAAGGCAAGCAATGCTTCTAGTAGAAGGAACTATGATAACTGACATGGAATGAATGGATAGCTTGTCAATGCTTATTCTACTTCTGTTTTTCCTGCCAAAGAAAACAATATTTGTCCAGAAGGGATAGAGTAAAAGTGGCTAGTGGGGAGTCAAAACCCAAGACAATAAGGGGGATGATAGGAAAACACCTCTCTGCCCGTGATGAACTCAAGTCACCAGGTGCAGATGAACTGAATTCTTGAGTACTCTAAGAATTGACATTTGTGATTGCTGAGCTACTGTCTTTTAAACCTTATGAGGAACAAAAAAATATACAACAGGCCTAAGAAGAAGTATTATTTTGATTTTTAAAGGAAAGAATGGAGTTTTCAAACTATTAAGCATTTAGTTTTATTTCATTTCCTGACAAAATTCTGTGAAGTATTATTTAAAGGAATTATTTGTGAACACTTAGCAAAGAAAGCAGTGATTATAAACAACATGTATGGCTTCATCAAGAATAGATTATAATTGGACTAATGACTGGAGAGTGCTGTAATTTCCTATATTTTAAAAAATCATTTAATAAAATTCCATGCTATTTTTCTGGGTGAGTTAGAGAGATGTGGCTTAAGTAGTTACACAGTTACATGAATTCAAGATTGTTTGAATGGTTGGACATAAAGAGTTGTTACAATTGGGTTGAACTGTCTAATGAACTCTTCCCCAAAAATTGGCCCTTGGTCCTGAAAAAAAAATCAATGTCTTGGTTAAAAGTATAAGTAGCATGCTTATCAAATATTCAGATGAGGCAAAACTGGAAAGAATATCTACATCAATGGCCAAGAGTCAGAATTCATAAAGATCCTGTCGAGAACACAGTCGGTGGAATAAGATTAAATTTAATAGAGACAATGCACAGCGCTGTTCTTCAGTTAATAAAAAAAATCAATCACCTAAGTACAATATTGTAGGATTATAGATATGGGGTGTTGCTAGAGACGGTTCACTTTAAAATGATCTTAGGGTTTTGGTGGACTGAAAGCTCAGTGAGAATCAACAGTGTGATACAGCAGCTCACAAAGGTAATGAGATATTAGGCTACTTTAAGAGATATGTGGTATCCATGACCATTTTGGACACAGTTCCTTTGTATTCCGAGCAGCTAGGTAGCACAGTGGATAGAGCACTGGGCTTGGAATCAGGAAGACTCATCTTCATGAGTTCATATCGAGCCTCAGAAACTTCTAGCCATGTGACCCTGGGCAAGCCACCTAATCTTATTTGCCTCAGTTCCTCATCTGTAAAATGGGCTGGAGAAGGAAATACTAAACCACTCCAGTATCTGTACCAAGAAAATCCTAAATGGGGTCATGAAGAGTTGGACACAACTGACCAAAAACTTTTGTATTCTGTTCTCATTAGACAACATTCTGAATATTGTGATTCATTCTAGGTGTTGCATTTCAGGAAAGACATCAACAAGATCTAGAGCGGATGTTCTTGACCCTTTTTGTGTCATGGACCCCTTTGTCAGCTTAGTGAAGCCAATAGGCCCCTTCTCAGAATGATGTCTGTAAGTGCATAAAATAAAATACTTAGGATTATGAAAGGAACCCGTTATATTAAAAAATAGCTGTTAAATTTTTTTCTTTTTTAAGTTCACAGATGTAAGGTTAAGAACTCTTATAGGTGGTCCAGCAGAGGATAGACTCAAAGATTATACCATATGTGGAGTGTTTGAAGGAACTGAGGATGTTTATCCTGATGAAGATAGTTTTGAAGGAAGGGGAAGGGATCCTATATGCCAAAGGAGACAGCTCTCATTAGATTCACCCACACTAGAGTTTTGTTTGTTTGTTTTTTTGGTGAGGCAATTGGGGTTAAGTGACTTGCCCACAATCACACAGCTAGTGAGTATCATGTGTCTGAGGCCAGATTTGAACTCAAGTCCTCCTGACTCCAGGGCCGGTACTCTATCCACTGTACCACCTAGCTGCCCCCAACACTAGAGGTTTTAAAACAAAGATGTGATGATTTGTTTGTTGCATATGTTGTAGAGGGAATTTTTACTCAGCTATGGGATGGCCTAGATCTCCTGTGAGGTTCCTTTCAAATGCAGGATTATATGATTTTATGAGAGTTGTCCCCCAAAAAATTGAGACACAACAGCACACTATCTAATGTCACAACAGAGTTTAACTGAAAAAGAGTTTGTGGATTTAGAAAAAAAAATTCATGGAAGTGATTCTTTTTCCTTCTCGTTCTTTACTTTTTTTTAGGGTTGATTTGTGTCCTATGAAATCTTCTAATTTTCTCATTTTTCTTCCCCTTTTTGTCCTGTTGGAGAAAATAAATTAGCACTCAGGGTGGTCTCAGGTGGAAATAAGAATATATAAACATCACTCCCCTTACCTCATCTATAGGAAAATTATCAGATAGGTCAACTAGAAACTAGCCTAACTGTGAGTAGACAGATTCAAAAACTTTTCCATGAATATAAATGAATGGAGATAGAATAAAAAGAGAAATTACAGAGTAGGGAGAATATCTCCATAAATATCACTAATAAAAATCTGATATGCAGGCTATAGAGGGAATTGACACAAGTACATAACACCAAGAAATATTCCCCTATTGGTCAAAGCATGTGAATAAGCAGTTTTCAAAAGAAGGATGGCAAACGGCAAATGAACATTTGAAAATGTGCTTCAAATCACTAATAGTGAAAGAAATACCAACTCAAACAACTTTGAGGTTTCATTTCACACTCTGCAAATTGACAAAGATGACAAAAGATAGGAACAGTCAATACCTGAATGGCTGTGAGAAGACAAACATATTAATCCATTGTTAGTAAAGCTATGAATTGGTCTAAGCACCCTGGATATCAATTTGAAATTTTCATGAAAACGATTTACCTCTTCTTACCTTTGATTCAATCTCACTATGGGGCATACATCCCAAGTAAATCAAAGACAGAAACAAATGTCATATTTGTGCGAGCAAAGAACTAGAACCAAAGTGAGTGTATATTCTTTTGGAAATGGCTGGAGAAAAAAAAAAAAACAAAATAAAACAAAACAAAACAAAAAAAAACTATAGCATGTGAACCTAATAGGACATTAGCATGTAGTAAAACAATGGTGATCATGGGGAGTTCAGAGAAATGCAGGTTAATTTGTATGGACTGATTAAGAGTGAAATAAATAGAATTAAAATAATAGTATGTGCATTGAATACAATAATTTGAATGAAGTATTATTACTGGACCTGTAATTTCATTAGTTTGAGGACCTCCTTGGATGAGGAAATTTCACCGACCTTCTCTAAAACTTTTAGTCTTAAAGAATTGCCTGAGATATTAAGTGTCTTGCCCAGGGTCACATAGACAGTATGTGTCAGAAGTGGGATTTGATCCCAGCTCTTACTGGTTCCAAGACCAGCTCTTTATCCACTTAATATCAATGAAAAATTCACTACTAGGAAATGGATCACTTAGTAAGTGAAAACCTGGAGATGATCTTACATGATAGATAATTAAACAGTAAGAGAGACAGCATGATGTAGTGGACTTTAGGGTCAGAGGACCTAGGTTTGAATCCTGCCTCTCATTTTCTACCTCTGTGACTTTAGGCAAGTTGCTGAACCACTATGGATTTTAGTTTCCTCCTATGCAAAATGAAAGGATTGGACTAAATTCCTTCCACCTTTGGATCTATGCTTCTAACTTTCCTCCTCACAACAGAAGTACTGGGGCCTGCGAGCATGGAATATTTAATGTGTGGCTGGATGCAGTCACAATATACATGTTTTTGCTAACTGATTCCCCCCTCCCTTATTAGAAAGGAGGATTTTATATGGAAGAGGTTTATCTTTTTTCAGAAATGGCTGTGATATAAAGACTAAAGTCATCAATGGAACATATTTTTTTTAAAAGAAAACAATCAAAGAAAATCCAACACTCTAATTCCCTGAGAAATATTTTTGTGGTTTCAGTTGTGTTGTGAAGAAAGCAACATCTGTGGTTAAATGAAGAGTCCATTCCTTCCTAAAGAAGATTGTTGCTTTTCTCTAAATGTGGACTGTTTGGTTCTAAAGTCAATAAATCAGCCTTCCCCTTTCCCAACCCTCCCACTTCTTCAAATTTTGAAAAGGTGAGAACTTCCCCCATTACCAGATGCTGCTAGGTGGCATAAAGGATACAATGTTGGACTCTAAATAACACAGAGCTGAGTTCAATTCCTGATTCATAGATTTACTAGCTCTGTGACCGTGGGTGAATCACTTAACCTCACTCAACCTCAGTTTCCTCATCTGTGAAATGATTTCTATGAAGAACAAATAAGATAATGTATAACATAATATAATGTATTGAATAACTGTGTATGACCCTTAGAGTTATAGGAAGAGTATAATAAAATGCAATGGTGAGAAACTAAATTGATCAATATTATAAAGAAAAGGATAATACTAAGGCAGGACATGGAAATTGAAGGGATTTTTTTAAATGATATTATTTTTATATCTATATAATATCAAGGAAAGTGCCTCACAGGTACACATGAAATATAGAAAAAAATCAGAGGAATATATTCAGTCCATTGGATGGATCCTCTGTGACCAACTTAGCTGGTGGCACAGTGGATAGAGTGCTGACACCGGAGTAGGGAATACCTGAGTTTAAATACAGCCTCAGATATTACTAGTTGGATGAATCTAGGTAAGTGACTTAACCTCTCTTTGCTTCAGTTTTCTCAGCTGTAAAATAAGAATAATGATAGTACCTACCTCATAGGATTCTTGTGAGGATCAAATAAGTTAATATTTGTAGAATAAACAGGGAAAAAAAACACTTAGCACAGTCCCTGACACATAGCAGGTGCTATATAAACGCTTATTTCCTCTATGGAGAATCTGGGGGAAGAAATGGACAATAATTGCAAAGGATGAGAAGGCTGTTATTTCTATCATTGGAGGGAAGAGGATGAGAACACTGATACATGTATACATAGGACAATTAAATCAATGAACATCTATTAAGCACCTACTAAATGTCAGAGACTATATCTATTAAGCACCAACTACATGTCAGGTACTTGTATCTATTAAACCCTTACTACATGGTGAAGATAAGTGCTAGGGATACAAATAGAATTAATAGAGCAAACCCTACTTGCAAAGAGCTATAAAAAATATTCTTAGCACAAGTGAGTTCCCTGAAATCTATAAATGCAGATAGTGTTGGGGGTAATTATTTAGAAATTTGATGATACAGAGTCTACATGGGTTTAGAAGAGAAGAGAGAAGAACAAAGTGAAAATAGGAGGAACCTACAATATCTTAATTATTAGAGACTCGTTTGACCAGAACAGTTTTTGGGTCTGTGTGCCCTGTTTACATGAAAGATAATCTAAAGATTTTTTGTGGGCAAAGTTTATGAGATTTCAAAAGAATTAGTGGGTTTGAGTTGTGATAGCTTGGGGCAAATACTTGGTTCTGAAGTTAGAGTATCTGAGTTTGAATCCAACCTATGGCACTTACTACATATATGACTCTGGCAAGTCACTTAACTTCTCTGGGCTCATTTTCCTCATCTGTAAAATGAGTGAAGTGGTACTATATATCCTCAGAAAAGTCCTTTCCAGCTCTAGAGACATGATCCTAAGAACAGAGCTGGAGAGGAAGGGCCTGATCACTAAAAGTGGAATGAAAGATGAGGTAGATTAACGTTTTAACGTAGGGTTTTGGAGTTAGAAGCAGATTTAGAATCAAAAGACCTAGGTTCAAATTCCAGTTCTATTATTTATAAACTATGTGATGTTGGGGAAGCCCCTTAACCATCTAGGCCAGGGTGGGGAACCTGTGGCCTCTAGGTCCTCAAGTACAGCTCTTTGACTGAAGACGATCTAGAGGACCACATGTGGCCTCAAGGATGCAGGTTCTACACTCCTCTTCTAGGCCTTTACCCTTGAATCTTTGATTCTACAGTTGATTGAGTTACAACTAATCTACTTAATCTATATTTAATTTGGTTCTTCAGATTCTTCCATATTGTAGTAAAAATTGCGACTCAGTTGTGTGTGTGAGTGTGTATCTGTGTGTATGCACATGTCTGAGTGAGGGAGTCCAGAGAAAAAACACAAAATTTACTTTTCTCAGGCATGTGGTTATTAGAACAGGTATCTTATGTGGTAGCAAGGGGAAAGTACCACAAAGAACAGCTCTTAAAAACAAGCCAGGAGTCATGCTGAGAACTGTCTACTTTGATTTCTAATTGGAGCAGAGACTGTGGCATTAGGACTTGAAGAGCTCAACTGAAGTCAAGATGCCCTGGGTCCAAGTGACACACATTGGCTGTGTGTCCCTTGTCAAGTCATTCAACTTTTCAGTGTAACTTTTTAATTATTTTTAAAAAATACTCTTATTTATTTTGTTAAACATTTCCCAAATAAGTGTAAAAAAAATTTTAACATTCATATAAAAAAAATTTTGAAATGTACTGTCTTCCTCCCTCCCCACACCCCACCTTGAGAAGGCAAGCAATTTGATATCACTTTTTCATGTGATACATCGGCAGTTAAGTGGCACAGTAGATACAGCACCAGGCCTGGAGTCAGGAAGACTCATCTTATTCAGTTCAAATCTAGTCTCAGACACTAACTAGTTGTGTGACCCTGGGCAAGTAACATAACCCTATTTACTTCAGTTTACCTATCTGTAAAATGAGCTGGAGAAGGAAATGTCAAAACACTCTAGTATCTTAGCCAAGAAAGACCCCAAAAGGGGTCATGAAGAGTTGGACCCAATTGAAAAATGATTCAACAATATAATGTGAAATCATGCAAACTATATTTCATATTAGCTATGTTGTAAAAGAATGCAGAAATAAAAAAGACTAGAAAAATAAGTTGTTATTTTTAAGTATCCCTCAATTTGCATTCAGAGTTCATATAGAGGTAGATAGCATTTTTCATCACACATTCTTTGTAATTGTCTTGGATCATTGTATTGATCAGTAAGTCTTTTATAGTTGATCATCTTTACAATATTGCTGTTACTATGTATAATGTTCTCCTTATTCTTCTCACTTCATTTTGTATCACTTCATTTAAGTCTTCCAAGTTTTTTTTTCTGAAACCATCCTGCTTGTCATTTTTTCTAGAATAGTATTCCATCACAATCATATACCACAACTTGTTCAACCATTCCCCAATTAATGGACATTCCCTCAGTATCCAATGCTTTGCCACCACAAAGAGCGGCTATATATTTTTGTACAAGTAGGTCCTTTACCCTTTTCTTTCATCTCTTTGGGTATTGCTGCATCAAAGGGTTTGCACAGTATCATAGCTATTTGGACATAGTTCCAAATTGTTCTCCAGAATGGTTGGACTAGTTAACAACTCCACCAACAGTCCATCAGTGTCCCAATTTTTCCACATCCCCTCTAGCATCTGCCATTTTCCTTTTCTGTCATGGAAGTCAATCTGATAGGTGTGAGGTGGTACCTCAAAGTTGTTTCAATTTGAGTTTCTCTAATCAGTAACTATTTAGAGAACCTTTTCTTGTTACTATTCATAGCTTTGATCTCTTCTTCTGCAAACTGCCTGTTCATATCTTTTGACCATTTTTCAACTGAAGAATGGTTCTTATTTTTATAAATGTGACTCAGTTTCCTACATATTTGAGAAATGAGACTTTTATGAGAGAAGTTTGCTGCAAAAAAAAAATTCCCCAGTTTTCTGTTTTCCTTCTAATTTTGGCAGCATTAATTTTGTTTGTGCAAAAGTTTTTTTTTCATTTCATGTAAACAAAATTATTCATTTTACTTCCTGTGATAATCTGTATCTCTAAACTTATCCATAGATCTGACATGTAAATTTTTTCATGCTCTGTTAATCTACTTGTGATATCACTCTGTATGTATCCATTTTGAGTTCATTTTGGTATATGCTGTGAGATGTTAGTCTATACCTACTTTCTGCCAATCTGCTTTCCAGTTTTTCCAGCAATTTTGGTCAAATAGTGAATTCTTGTCCCCAAAGTCTGGATCTTTGGGTCTATCAAGCACTAGATTGTTATAGTCATTTACCGTGTCTTGTGTAACCTAATCTATTCCACTTATGCATCATTCTATTTCTTAGTCACTACCAGATTGTTTTGATGACTACCACTTGGTGATACAGTTTGAGATCTAATACTATAAGTCCACCTTCTTTCACATTTTTTTTCATTGTTTCCACTGATATTTTTGACCTTTTGTTCTTCCAGATGAATACCACCTGTTCATAGCATTTGATCTTTGTGATATATTGCTGTAATCTCCTTGCTAGCATTTCATTTAAAATTTTTGCATCAACATTTGTTAAGGAAATTGTTCTATAGTTTTCTTTTTTTCTGTTTTTGCTTTTTCTGGCTTAGCTATCAAAATCATAGTTGTGTTATAAAGGGAATTTGGTAGGACTCTTTCTTTACCTAATTTTTCAATTAGTTTATATAATATTGGGATTAATTGTTCCTTAAATGTTTGGTAGAATTCACTTGTAAATCCATGTGGTCCTGTGGATTTTTTTCTTAGGGAGCTCACTGATGGTTTGTTCAATTTCTTTTTCTAAGATAGGGTTATTTAAGTATTCTATTTCCTTTTTTGGGCAGTTTATATTTTTATAAATATGCATCCATTTCACTTATATTGTTAGATTTATTAGCATATAATTGGGCAAAATCATGCCTAATAATTGCTTTCATTTTATCTTTATTGGTGGTTAATTCACTCTTTTCATTTTTGATACTGGTAATTTGGTTTTTGTCTTTTAAAAAAATTAAAATTAACCAATGATTTTTATATTTCATTGGCTTTTCCCCCCATAAAACAAGCTCCTAGTTTTATTTATTAGTTCAATAAGGCTTTTTTTTTACATTTAATTTTATCAATCACTCTGATTTTCAGGATTTCCATTTTGGTGGTTAAATGGAGATTTTTAATTTGTTCATTTTATAGTTTTTTTTTAGTTGCATGCCCAATTCATTGATTGACTTTCTCTCTCTTTTACTGATATACATGTTTATAGATATAAAATTTCCCTTAAGTATTGCTTTGGTTGCATGGCATAAATTTTGGCATGTTGTCTAATTGCTGTCATTCTCTCTGATGAAATTAATGGTTGTTTCATATTTGTTTTTTGACCCATTCATCCATTAGGATTATATTATTTAGTTTCTGATTAATGTTAATCTATAATTCTATAGCCCTTTATTGAATGTAATTTTTATTGTATAATGGTCTGAAAAGGATACATTTAATGTATCTACTTTTCTGCCTTTGACTGTGAGGTTTTTATGCCTTAATACATGGCCAATTTTTGTTAAAGTGCCATATACAGCTGAGAAAAAGGTATATTCCTTTCTATTCCCATTCAATTTTCTCCAGATGTGTATCATATCTAACTTTTCTAAAATTCCATTAAATCTCCTTAACTTCTTTATCTGACTCTGAAAGGAGAAAGTTGAGATTCCCCCATCAGTATAGTTTCACTGTTTTCTTCTATAACTCACTTAACTTTTCCTTTAAGAATCTGGATGCTGTACAATTTGGTTCACATATGTTTAGTATTGATATTACTTCATAGTCTTTGATGCCTTTTAGCAATACATAGTTTCCCTGCTTATCCCCTTTATTTAGGTATATTTTTGCTTTTGCATTGTCTGAGATCGTGATTGCTACCCCTGTCTTTTTTCCATCAGCTGAAGTGTAGTGGATTCTGTTCCAGCCCCTTATTTTAACTGTGTGTGTCTCTCTGTTGCAAGTGTGTTTCTTGTAAACAACATATTGTTGGATTTTGATTTCTAATCCATTCTGTTATCTACTTCTGTTTTATGGCTAAGTTCATCCCATTCACATTTACAGTTATGATCACTAACTGTGCATTTCCCTCTATCCTATTTTCTTCTGTTTAATACTTTTCTCTCTTCTTATCCTGTTCCTCCTCTAAAGTCTGTTTTACTTCTGTCTACTGTTTTCTTTTATCCAACCTCCCTTTTATCACTTCCTGTTTCTTTTATTCCCTTCCCCCCCATTTCCATGCTTGATAAGATAGATTTCTATTACAAATTAAGTATGTATACATATATATATACATATGTATATATATATAATTTTTTTCTTCTTTGAGCCAATTTAAATATGAGTGAGGTTCAAGGGTTGCTCTCTCTCCCAGCATTTTCCCCTCTATTGTAAAAGCTCTTTCTTGTGCTCCTTTTTAATGTGAGATAATCTTTCCCATTGTTCCTCTTCCTTCTGCCTTCTCCTCCATGCATCCCTCTTTCTTGACTATCCGTTTTTTATGTCATCCCAAAATAATTTGCTTACTCCCACACATCTTTCTATATAGAATCCTTCCAACTGCCCTAATAATGAAAACAAGTTAAATGTATGATCTTCTCACATAGAAATATAAACAGTTTAATCATATTGAGCAGCTTATGATTTACCTTTCTATGCTTCTCTTGAGTTTTGTATTTGAAAGTCAAATTTTCTATTAATTTCTATTAAGCTCTAGTGTTTTCATCAGTAATGTTTGAAAGTCCTCTTTCATTAAATATCCATTTTTTCCCTCAAAGGGTTACACTCAGCTTTGCTGGGTAGGTTGTTTGTGGTTGTAATCCCAGCTCTTTTGCTCTCCAAAATATCATCTTCCAAGCCCTCTGCTCTTGAGTTTGTTTCTTGTTGTCTCATGAAATCATTAGTTTCCACTTGCCCATTTCTAATTTTTAAGGAATTATTTTCTTCAGTGAGTTTTTGTACTCTTTTTCTAATTGTTTAATTTTTTTAAAGGATTTATTTTCATCAGTGAAGTTTTATACCTCTTTTTCCATTTGGATAATTCTGTTTTTTAATGTGTTATTTTCTTTAGTATGTGCCTCTTTTACCAAGCTGTTACTAGTCTTTTCATAATTTTCTTCCTTAGCTCTTATTTCTTTACCTCATTTTTCCTGTACTACTTTCACTTGATTTTGAAAATTAATACTTTTTGTTCTTCCAGGAGTTCTTGTTGGGCTTGTGTCCAATTCACATTTGTTTTTTTCTTTGAGGCTTTGCTTGTAGGTGTTTTAATTTCATTGCTTTCTTCTTAGTTTGTGTCTTCCTCTTCCCTGTCACAATCGTAACTTTTTATTGTCAAATTCTTTTTCATTTTTCCACTCAGTTTCCTGGTTTTGAACTTTATGTTAAAATTAGGCTCTGTTCTCAGTGTGTATTGGGGTAGGGAGGGTGAGGGAAGGTGGGAAGGATACAATCTCAAGCTTTGTACTTTTTCACATAACTGTTTTCAGCATTAGAAAAGGGGGCTTGGAAGCTTTTAGTGCTTCCAAGTTGTTGTGATCACTGCTCTCCTGGTCTGCACTTTAGTACTTATTCTGGAAGGTCCGGTTTCTTGGGATTTCAATCAACATTGCTCCCTAGGGCCCCTGCTCTGCTCCCTTGGGACCAGAAACAATACTGTTCCTCAAGGTCCATGATCATTTGAGACCAGAAGTGATACTGCTCTTCAGGAGACCTGCTCCCTTGGAACCAGAAGTGACACTATTCCTCAGGGTCCCCAGTACCTTATGACCAAAAGTGATACTAATACCTAAGACTCCTGCTCCTCCTTGACTGAAAGTGCTCCTCCCTGTCCTTGAACTATGACCCAAAAGTGAATATAGGCAACAGAGATGCCAAACAACATCTGGTCCTGCATCCAGTGCTAGCACAGCGGTCCTCTGAAATCTCTTTCTGGCCAGTTGCCACGTCCTTTACTGTCTCTGGCTTGAGAGCTCCCAAAACTGCTGCTGCTTCTGTTGCCAGCACCTAATCCTACCGGTGCTGTTTCATTTACATGGGCTTTAGGTCAACCTCCACCCTGATGTCACAGATCTTGTTTCTGACCTCCTAAGTTATCTTGGACTGGAAGAATGTCTTGCTCTGACCTTTTGTTGGCTGTGTCATTCCAGAATTTGATTTAAACCTTTATTTTAGTTGTTTGGAGGGGAAGGTTGGGAGAGCTCAGCTGAGTGCTTCATTTACTCCACCATCTTGTCCACATAACTTTTTAAGACTTTGTGTCGCACAGAATGTGCCAACCTACATTGGTAGAAGAACTTTCCTCAAATATGAGATTCTCTATTAAAAAGAAATAGCAGGTCCAGTCTTTATTCTCTAACTGGCATTGGAATGGCAAAATCTAGGATAAATCTCAGGGAAGTGATTTTCGAAAATGATCATCTCCCTTACTCTTCTTTCAGATTTAGTTTTTAAATGTTAAGATTTGGGTCATGGAGAAGGATCTTTGATATTTAAGACATAGCCTCCAAAGAAAGTATTACTTTCTAAGTAATTTTCAAGTACAATGAATTAGAAGCAATTTTCTTTCTGTAGGGAAGATTATAATATGATTAATGTTTCCGGCTGTAATGAAAATAATCAAAATGGAGAGTTTGAAGTTAACATAAACTGAAATCTGAGGCCAATTCTTTGTAAGCTTTGATAAAGGCCAAAGAAGCCCAAAACAAATAAACACTGTGTGGGATATGAAAGCTCATCTCTAACCTCTCCTGAGATAGTTTTGTTTGAGTTACTACCCTTGGAAAATGTAAAAGAAAAGCAGGAAACCTGTCCTTAGAACAGAAGTCTAGATACCAAAGACTTGTCCTTTGGGGTCCCCAAAACTCTGTACCTCCTAGTCAAAAATGTATACTCTGTATAGATTTAAAATATATCATGTATTTAAGAACATGACAAATAAGTACACAATACATGCAATAAAGATATATTGTACATGTATGTGTAAGTATATGTGTGTTTATATGCATATCCGTGCATTTAATATATTTACGCATGTTTATGTATATATACACACATACACAATACACACACATTTACACATATGCATACACACATACAATACAAAAACTACTGGAGAAAAGGAAGTTGAAAAATCAAATAAAATATATATGTATAATATATGCATGAATGCACACATATATTTGTATGGACATATAAATATACATTTATATATTTATTTTTATAGAATATATAGAATAGTATTAACTATTCCATATATTCTACAAAAACTATTGGAGGAAAGGAAGGGGAAAAATCAATTCAAATGACTTCCAAATTGCTCAGTAGGCTAACACAGTGGTTGTTCCTTCCCACAGCCCTATGCAGGATTATAAAAAGCAAAAACTTTTATAAATTTGTCTTGTCAAAAACAGAGGAAATTTTCTTATTTGGTCTGTTTATTTGATTTGATCAAACTTTTCTAGAGCTTAAAAGGCAGTAATAAAAACTATTTGTCTCTCTCCATCTCTTTACTTTTCTTTGCCTTGGTTATTTGGAGCAAATAATTTCAATCCATCTGACTGAATTGTAGGAAAGGATGTGTGTGGATGTGCATATGTGTGTGTGCGCTGAATAGCGCCTCAATTTTCCACTGCTTTTTAGGAACACTCTCCCATTCCATCACCCCAATGATTATTAGTATCCCCAGTGCTTATTTATCACGGCCTGGTCAGTGGGACCTCAAAACTCCTTCTCTGACTCTTTGTTTTTGTTGTTCCCAGAGAGGAAAGCAAGTTTTGAAAGTGTCAGAATAGTGTAAATGCTGATGTATTGGCCACAGTTGTTTGTCTCTCAAAAAGCCTTCAGAGCCCTCCCCTCTCCTCAGTTCCCTTCAAGTTGGGAATGATTCATCAGCTGGCCTTTAGCAAGAAAAGAGGCCTGCCTTGGGTCTCAGGCCTTTGACCTTTTTGAAGAGAAAGGTCAGACGGAGAGCAACTGTGCAAGCACGACTGCCTCAGCTACAGGGCTTGAAAACACAAGGGAAAGGTGCCTGAAAGAATGGAGGGGGACGGTGGGAAAAAGTGGGAATTTATAAAAGTTAAGAGTACATTTCTAAGAGACTCAGTGGATCAGCTGACAACTCGGGTCAGGGGCCATATTTATGCTTGATTCCTTGAGCATGTTACAGTAACATCTGTTTGTTAAGAGTCTTTAGGGACAAAACATAGGCATCAAACGTTTTCTGACCTCCCTCCACAAAAAGGGGACAAACGGAGAGATTAGGTGTTCCCATTAACATTTGTGTTTGACTTCAGGGCTCCCTTCTCTGGGGCCTGATTTGTCTGCTGCACCCCATTTCTTTTTATAATCCCACTAAATATTTAGCTCAACCACATAGTTATCTTCATGTCAGCATCTGAAACCACAGAGCAGAAATTAGAATAGAATTGGTATAGGGCAAACCTTACAGAGAGTACAGAATGAAAAGATTAAGCAAAAATGGACATTTAATTTATCACATGATAGGATAAAAAGATTTCACAGAAATGCCTGTAGTAGTAACAACAGAGAGGTTTTTGATCATGCAGATACAAGGAAATAATCATATTAATTGATATTCCGTTCCCAGTTTGGTGAATGAGATAAAAACTTCATTCAGAGTTTAGGTCAGCGATAATATTGATTCCATCATTCATTTGGTCTTTCTAGTTTGATCATTTTTACAACACACAATTACAAGATTCCTTCCACTCAATCTCATGTTCTCCTTTTTACCAAATACTGTAGCCCTTGAGCTTTACCTGGACCTATACCCCAAAGCTGGTGTAGTCAAACTAAAATCATCAAAGGAAATATTAAGCAGTTTCTGGGTTAAGTCCAGCGTATGAATTCAAATGCAACGTGTCTTCCATGTTCTTCCTGAAATGACATTTGCTAGATGACTGTTGTCTGGTACAGTTCATATGTTGCATCTATTACAAAAAGCCAGCTCCTCCTCCCCCATTTCCCAAGATTCTTGCAGTGATGTCATGTGCAGAACTGATAAAGGAAAACTGTCACTTCTTAGTATGTTGACAAAGGCACTCAGATGACACGTTAGGCATCTCACTTCTGTGCATAGTTGATGCCCCGGCTCCTGACCTTGTCCTCAGAGGCCACGTTAAGTTTTGTTTCAGGATAAAAGCTCCCACAGTGGAAACTTTTGAGGGGTGGCGTTAGATATTTTTAACTAGAAACAAGCTAAAAATAAGGAAGCATGTACAATCACGTAATGTAACTCTCTTTATGTTACATATCAAGAACAGCAAAGTTCATACAACCCATCCTTCGATTTAACTCTATGAAAAAGACACGTTTGGTATTTGTAGAGAATTGTCCAGGGGAAATTAACTGCTGGGGCTCTTTGCATTGAGAGGAAAGCGGATTGTTTTGAAGCAAACATGACATGAGGAGATAGGGCCTGTCTCATTAATAGTAGGGGCTTGAGTGTGTGTGTGTGTGTGTGTGTGTATGTGTGTACATGTGTGAGAGAGAGTTGTGTGTGTGGGGAGGATGATGTGAGCTGTTCACAACTACCTTTGTAATTATAAATAATAAAAAATTTCATTCGGAAGTACGTTCTGCCAAACTTCACAATAAACCTCCTAGCAGGTCATTGAAGTTTTCTTAATCAGGGTCAGAACCCACAAGTCTGAGGCCAATGAAGTTCAGTGGGAAAATGACTCTTCTTCCCAGTCATTTTTTTCTTTCCTTTTCTCTTTCATTTGGAAAGGACCTCCTCATAAACATGCAGAGCAATTTTCCAGTACATTAACCCGGGAGGGATCCTCTCTCCCTCTGTGCAAGAGAGGAAAAAGTTGAGAAACAGGGCCAGCCGAAGATGGATGAGCCTGGGATATAAGACAGGGCAGTTTTTCCACTGTCCTGCCCTATACACCTCGGACAAAGACTTCATTGAGTGAGATGCTTGACATAAGCCTCATAAACTAGTAGTTGGGTACAAAAGGTCTGACACTTGAAAGTACCAGCCCCTGCCTTCCTTCTATTGCAGCTGCGCACGGGGGTTGGGCCTAACAGTTGTGTCCCATTGTCAGTCCTCAGGACAAGAGGTGAAGATAAATAGTGTTGACTTTAGTGCAGTCACACAATTTTGGTTTTCCCCAAAAGACACCATTTCCTCCCAGGCCATACATTGTTATGCTGGTAGATAGAACACTCTTTCCTTTCTGCATGGGGGAAGGGTGTAATCTGCTCAGAATATCAAGGTAGATTGAAGAGGTTACATGTATGTGTATTGGGGTTGGGAACAGTGTGTGTGTGGGGGGGGTATGTGTTTATGGAGGGTGGTGGTGGAAAAGAGGCAAAGGACCAAGGAATCTGTTATTCTTTCTCTGTGAAGAAGTAGGATTTCCATGCATTTAATTTGGTCTCAGTGGTTTCATTCTTCAGAGAACACTGGAAATGGTAGTTACAAGAAACAAAAGGATATATGATGCCAAGCAAATTAAAATATATAATGACATAATTTAAAAGTTAAAAAAAAATCCACCATAGAGTATCTGTTTAATCATCATAAAGGCAGGATATAGACACTTACCTAACTATAACTTTATTAATGGCTTTTCAAAACAAATATTTTAAAGCATTTTAAATCCTTTTTACTTGACGGAGAATATGTCAATAGAATTTTTTTTCTCCACTATTAGGAAAAGAAAAATTGAAGATATCTAAAGCTAAATCTATTTGTGTTTGTTGGATTATAGCCAAGTTAAATTAACTAGAGAAGAGCCCAGCCTGACTACAAAATGCTTTCTTGGGATCTGTCTCATTGCAGACCCTTGCCCAGCTATCAGAATCTTTCTCTAAATAGACCTCTCTTTTCTGAGTGGATTCAGAAATGGCAGCATGCTGGCTACTCATTACTATCAAAAGTCACTTTTCAAGAAATTAGCTGATAGTACAGAAGCCCATATAGTCCCAGCCCCATTTTATACATTCAGAAGAAAAGTCAGAATTCAAGAAGCAAGGAGCAACATCCTATTGACATATCAGAAATTGAACCCAACTCAACCATAAGTTTGCAATAGACAGAATTTTACTATTTTATCACTATTTTCAGTGCTTCTTATATTTCTTTCCATCATATATCAAAATACTGTTTGAAGCTAATTAGGCTGATCTATTTGGAGAATTCTTCAATTGGATACAATTCATGTATGATTACCACATATGATAGATAACACATGCCTGCTAGCAAGATTTTGTATATATTTATTTGACTGCGAAACATTTGAGGTTAGATCCTACTTATGAATCTTCTTTGCAATGATTTTTTTTCTTAAATAATAATTGCAAATTAGAAAGTAAGGGTCTTAAAAATAAGTAGTTTGCCAATGTTTCATACTGCCTTAACATCCTCATTTAGAGGGCTTCCAGAGCTGATCCATTTTGGGGGGAGTTGGAAGGATGGGGATTGCAGTAACTATTTTGTTTTTACTTAAGCCTTGAATATTACATGGTAAGAATAGGAAAGGATAGAGGTGGTGTAAAGAGTGGCTTCTTTACTTTTTTTTTTGTTTCTGAAAGATGGGGGTGGTGGGAGGTACTTTCTTTTGCCTATTCAGCCCAATGCATAAACCCATTAAGGACTGCCTGCCATGAGTTTATGGCTACTGGATCACTACCTAAAGGATGGAGGAATGAACTTTTCTTGAAAAGCACTTAGGCATGAGCAGTCAACAATACAGCACAAAGAAGGGATTGCATTAGGGACAAGGCATAAAGGATAATATTTAAAAATATGACAAAAATCAGCTATTTTTTTTATCACAAATGAAGTAAAACCTATAGAAATTCCAGGGCAAATCTAAATATTAAAACCTGAGAAAGGTTCTGAATATAAGGCTTTACTAACTGTGATAAGAGTCATGAGGTAAAATGGAAATGAGCCAAACAGGATAGGCAGGCATGTAATTTGTACAATTTGGGGAGGGGGTATACACATCTATGAGGTCAGATTTATCAAGAAGACAAGTAAAGTAATTAATTAAAGGAATAAATATTCATTTCCTTGAAATGATAAATGTACATATCTAAAACCAAAAGCTACAATCACATGTAACAGAGTGAAACTAGAATACTTTGTCATACAATCAGAGGTGAAACAAAGATGTCCATTGTCACCATTTGAGATAGTACTAGAAATGCTTGCTATAGCAATAAGAGAAGAAAAAGAGATTGAGGGAATAAATATAGGCAAAGATGAAACAAAATGACCACTGATGATATGATGACATACTTAAAGAACTCTGAGTCAACTAAAATTCACTGAAGTAATTAATAACTTCAGCAAACTTGTGGGATATAAAATAAATTCACATAAATAATCAGCATATTTATATAATATCAGTAAAACCTAATAGGAATAAATTAAAAGATAAATTCCATTTAAAATAACTATATAACTAAAATTCCTGCAAGTCTGACTAAGAAGATACACATAAAAACTATATAAAAGCAACCAGAAACTACCGTTTACAGGAATAAAGCCTGACCGAAATAATTGGGAAAATATTAATTGCTCATTGGTAGAATAAGTCACTGTAATAAAAATGCCAATGCTACCTAAATTAATTTACTTATTCAATGTCATACCAATAAACTTCCAAAAATTACTTTATAAAGCTATAAAAATAATATCAAAATTCACACAGAAACAAAACAGGTCAAAATCCTTTAGGCAAGGAAGTCAGAACAAAGTATGCCAAGTCTTGCTAGATCCTAAACTGTAATGGAAAGCAGTCATTCTCAAAACAATTTGGTCAGAGGCAGTGGGTGGCTAAGCCTAGGGTCAGAAAGACCTAGGACACCTGAGTTGAAATTTTACCTCAGACATTTAATAGCTATGTGATCCTTGGCAAGTCTCTTAACCTCTTTGTCTCAGTTTCCTTAACTATATAATGGAAATTATAACAATACCTACCTTGAAAGGTTTTTATAAGTCTCAAATGAGATAATATTTACAAACCACTTAGCACAGTGCCAGGCACAAAATAGGTAGCATATTAATGCTACCTATTAATTAATATTAATTATTAAGGGTAGCTACATGGCACAGTGGATAGAGATACAGGCCTGGAATCAGGAAGACTCATGTTCTTGAGTTCAAATCTGGCCTCAGACACCATCTGTGTGACGTGGGGCAAGTCACTTAACCCTGTTTCTTCAGTTTCCTCATCTGTAAAATGAGCTGGAGAAAGAAATGACAAGCCACTCCAGTATCTCGCTAAGAAAACCCCAAATGGAACCACAAAGAGTTGGACACAACTGAAAAACAACAGAATAACAACAAATGTTTATTCCCTTCCTCTTTCCCTTTCCTACTGGTTAAAAATTAAAGACATCAATTGATGGGACAGTTTAGCTACACAACATACAGAAGCAATTTTATCTAGTGTCCTAGTATTCAATAAACACAAAAACCCCAGCTATTGGGACAAAGACATACTATTTGACAAAAATTGCTGGGAAGCAGTATGGAAAAAGTTAGATTTAGACAAAGACTTTACACTTTATATCAAGATATGTTCCAAATGGATATGTGATTTAGATAAAAAAGGTCACATCATAAGCAAATTATAGAAACATTGGAAAAATTATTTTTCATATCTATGGATAAAAGAAAAACTCACAACTAAAGGTGGGACAAAGAGGACCAGAGAAAATAAAATGGATAATTTTGATTAAATAAAATTTTAAAGTTTTTTTTTCTTTTTACAATCAAATCCAATAAAGCTAAGAATAGAAGGGAAACAACTGGGAAATCTCTGCAACAAGTTTTTTTCTGATAAAAGTCTCATTTTCAATATATATAGGGAACTTATTTGAGTTTATAGGAAAAAGATCCATTCTCACAAATAGTTGAAAGATATGGACTGATATTTCAAAATCCAGGCTACACATAGTTATAAAATATTCCAAATCAATTCTAATTAGAAAAATATAAATTAAAGCAATTATGAGACTCTGCCTCACACCAATCAGAGTGATGATGATAAAAAAGAGAAAAGATAAATATTGGAGGGACTGTGGTAAAAGAGACACAATAATGCACAATTGGTGGACCTATGAATGGTACAACCATTCTAGAAACAATTTGGAATTATACACATAAAGTTACTGAACAATGCATGCATGCCTTTTGATTTAGCTATACCATTAGTAGACCTATACCCATTGAGAAAAAAGAAATTGAAAAAGGTCCTTTATGTACAAAAGTATTTGTAGCAACTCTTTTATTGTTGCAAAATAACAAAACAAAACAAAAAACTTTGGAAACTAAAGGGTTGCCTATCAATTGATAAATGGCTGAATAATTTGTATATGAATTCAATTGAATATTATTGTTCTATAAGAAAAAATAAACATGATTTGAAAGAAACGTGGAAAGAAACATATGAACTGATAAAGAGTGAAGTAAGTAGAGGCAAACATTTATTCTGTACTATTAAAATGAACATTTTTAAGATTTTTATAAATTGATGAAGAATGAAATTATCAGAACCAGGAAGACAATTTATATAATAATAGCTAACATTTATATAGTGCTTTACATGTTACAGAATGCCTTATATGTGAAAACAAAAGCAACAATGTTATTGAAAACTGTAAGAACTATGAGCAATAAAATAACAATCCATGATTCCATAGGAATGATGATAAAACTTACTGTCCACCTTCTAACAGAGAGGTGATAGATTTAGGGTACAGAATGAGACATTCATGTATTTCCATACAACCAATGGGGAATTTGTTTTGCTTGACTATACATAGGTGTTACAAGGAATGTCTTTCCCTTTTCTTTTTCCCCTCAAGGGGTGGTAAGAGAGAGAGAAAGTAAATTTCTACTTTTTTTTTTTTATAAAGAGGTGGGTAGGATGATGCAGATGTTTAATGTTGTCAGTTTCAAATGAAGTCACTGCATTTTTTGTTTGTTTGTTTTGCTTAATACTTTACTTTGTTACAGAAAACCTCTCATAGAACAGAGATAATCTGTAAATATAATTCAAAAACATGACATATCAATGGATTTTCAGAAAAGTTTTTAAATGAATCTGGTTTATGATAATGACAAGTCTTTCCCTCATCCCCTTACCCTGAAATTTAGTTTTAGCATAATGTTCCAGAATTGGAATTGAATAATCATTGTAATTTTATTAAAACATATTAGAAAAATAAGACCACATGATTTTTAAAATATACTATTAAGACCTTTTCAAACAGGGTCCGCATTCTGTGGCAATGTCTTCATAGTTACCATACTACTTTGCCTGGATTTAGATAACTTTTTAAATGTAAATAGTCGAAATAATGTTTGCTGTTCTTGCTAAAAATTCTTAGCCATTGACACATTTCAGAACAATTTACATTATGTAAGACCTTCACCTAGGTGAAAATCAGTATTTTAGTACATGTGACTTGCACACATAAAATATGTATTATTATGAGCTTAATTCAAGTCCTGAAGGGCTAGAAATGTTTTTTTTTGTGATGTCACCCACTCATTTTCATTCTTTCTGTAATGCGTATGATTGCAAGAAAGAAAAACACCTTACTGAAGGGCTATGCATAAGCAGTGCTACAGTCAATATCCACCTGTTCCAGTATTCTCTTTCTGACAGTGTTACTAAGGTACGTTAGTGGGCAGGATGGGAGTGGGGTAGGGAGAGGGGTAGGGAAAAAATATGGTACTACTCTATAATACAAACTCTTAAAGGCCAGGAATATACTCCCAATATTCCTTATTTGCCTTAAAGACTGAATTTATGGACTTCTTGAAAGCCACCTCAGATTTATTCTTGTGGTCATTCTGTGCTATTTCTGAGTGACAATTTGATAACATTGTGTAATGGATCCAGTAATGCATGACTACTGACCTTGATGTCAAGAAGACTTGGGTTTGAATCCTTCTTCTGAGACTTATTCGTTATGTGACCATGGGATCAATTACCATTGAGCCTTTGTTTCCTCCTCTGTCAAATACCTATAGTGCCTATCTAACAAGGGTACATGCCTCAGGTATCATGACAGAACTGAGAGATCTGGCTTCAGAGCCAGGAAGACATAGAAATTATACAATGGATCTAATAAAATGTGCCACAAGGCCACTGGACTTACTGTCAAGAAAGATACAGCTTTGAATCCTATCTCTGATGCATACTGGATATGAAATTCTAGGCAAATCACTTAACCCCTTCAGTGCTTTGGAGTCTGGGCAATTCCCTCAAACCCAAATTTAGAGAGAAGGTACTGACCTAAACTGGTAACAGGACTTTCCTCATCTAGGAGTTCCCTAAATCAATTAAACTACAGCCCTATACCTTGAAACAATAGCAAGCATCTATAAAGAGTTTTAAACTTTGGAAAGTGCTTTATATATGTTATCTCATTTGAACTTCACAACAACCTAGTAGGTAGATATTTTTTCCTGCTTTACAGATAAGGAAATCATGACTGAGCAGTATAACGACTTGCCCACTTAAGTAAATGTCAGAGGCAGGATTTGAATTCAGGTCTTCCAATTCATTGTACCACCTATTTGCCTCAGTTTCTAGAGTGTTTAAAGCACTTCAGAAATGTCAGTTATCATTTTTATTATTACTCCATTTTTTTATTTGATCCAAAAATAAAATTTCATGGAATGATATAATATTTTAATATATCCTAGGACTTATTGGACAATCTCATGTTGTGGTTTTTTCATCAATATCTTCAGTTGACAAGATTTGGTTTTCACTGCTGAGTCTTCATCTTTTTCGTCTAACATGCCCCAGTTTTTTTAGTCTATCTCTTATATAGAAGCTGTCCCATTTCCATTGTCTTATCCTTTTTCTGAGTCCTTTCTCACTCTATTATTTCTGTCCCAGAGTGCCATGATCAAAATGGGATTTCTTATCATGGGTGTAAGAGTAAGACTATACTCCCTGTATAATTTTAAATTCAATTGGATTCAGGGCACGTTTATTAAACACCTACTATATTCAAGGCACTATGTTAAACATTAGGAATTTAAAAAATGAAATAAAAATCTCTGCCTTCATGGAATTTACAGTTCAATCAAGAAAATCTTAAAGATACAAAAATAACATGTTACAAGGTTAAGGACAAAGGAGAGATACAAACTACTTAAGGTCATTTGAGGAGGGAGAGATGATATTTAGCTAGGGGAAATCAGGAAAGACTTCATAGAAGATGGTGGCACCTACGTTTGTCTTTAAAAGAAGAGAAGGCTTTTCCCATAGATGCCTTGAATAAAGCTAGAAATTCTAAGAGCTAAAGGTGAGGAAGGATGTATTCTAAACATGAGACTCTTCTTGTCTGTGTCTCAAAGGCACCAAAGCAGGAGCTGGGATGCTGAGCCTGGAGAATGGCAAGCAATACAATTGATGGAAGTTATAGGGAGGGAGATTGTGTTTCAGCTTCAGGGATAATTTCTTAAGTCCAATAGCAAGTCAAATCAAGTCATCTCTCTTTTTACCCTGTACCCCCTCCCCCAATGCCCGACAGGTGAGCTATACAACATATTTCTTCAAAAATGTACTCATTTCTGAGTTGACTTTTAAAGCTAGAGGGCAGCTTGGTGGTGCAATGGATAGATCGCTAGGTCTGGACTCAGGAAAACCTGAGTTCCAATATCACTTTAGACACTTACTAGCTGTGTGACCCTGGACAAATCAGTTCACCTCTGTTTGTCAAATCTGTAAAATTAAGATGATAATAGTCCCAATCTCCTGGAGTTGTTATAAGAATAAAATGAGATATTTGTAAAGAACTTTTTGTAAATTTTTGCAATCATTTTTATTACGTTTATAACATACATATAAAAATTATTTTGCAAAATATTGTGTAAATATTTGTAAAGCATAACATTTATTTTTTAAATAATATTTTATTTTTCTACAATTACATGTAAAAACAATTTTTAACATTCATTGCTTTTTTTAAGGTATTGAGTTCCAAATTCTGTCCCTTCCCTTCCTCCCTCTCCTCCCCTTTCCCTGAGACAGTAAGCAGTTTGAAATAGGTTATGTCTGTGAAATCATATAAAACATTTTTGTATTAGTCATTTATTTTATTTTATTTATTGTCTCGGCAATGGGGTTAAGTGATTTGCCCAGGGTTACACAGCTAGTAAGTGTTATGTGTCTGAGGCTGGATTTGAACTCAGGTCCTCTTGAATCCAGGGCTGGTGCTCTATCTACTGTGCCACCTAGTTGCCCCTGTATTAGTCATTTTTTGCAAGACAAGAGAGAAAGAAAGAAAGAAAGAAAGAAAGAAAGAAAGAAAGAAAGAAAGAAAGAAAGAAAGAAAGAAAGAAAGAAAGAAAGAAAGAAAGAAAGAAAAAGAAAGAAAGAAAAAGAAGGAAGGAAGGAAGGAAAGATAAAGGAAGGAAGGAAGAAAAGAAAGAAATAAAGAGAAAGGAAAGAAGGAATGAAAGGAAAGAAGAGTATGCTTCAGTCTGTATTCAGACAACATCAGTTCTTTCTCTGGAGGTGGATAGCATTTTTCGTTATGAGTTCTTTGGGGTTGTCTTGGATCATTGTATAGCTGAGAAAAGCTAAGTCATTCACAGTTTTTCATCTTACAATATTGCTGTTACTGTGTACAATCATCTCGTAGTTCTGTTCACTTCACTTTGTATAAGTTCATGTAAGTCTTTCCAGGTTTTTTCTGAAATCACCCAACCTGTCATTTCTTATAACACAATAATATTCCATTACAATCATATACCACAACTTGTTCAGCCATTCCCCAATTGATGGGCATCCCCTCAATTTCCAATCTTTAGCTACCACAAAAGAGCTGCTAATAAATATTTTTGTATTTTTTTTTACTCTCTTTGATCTATATAACTAGTAGTGGCATTGCTGGATCAGAGAATGTGCACAGTTTTCTAGCCCTTTGGGCATAGATCCAAATTGCTCTCCAGAATGGTTGGATCAGTTCACCATTCCAACAGTGCATCAATGTCCCAGTTTTCCTACATCCCCTCCAACATTTATCATTTTCCTTTTTTGTCACATTAGCCAATTTGACAAGTGTGAGGTAGTATTTTAGAGTTGTTTTAGTTTGCATTTCTCTAATTACTAGTGATTTAGAGCATTTTTATATGACTATAGATAGCTTTGATTTCTTTCTCTAAAAATAGCCTTTTCATATCCTTTGACCATTTATCAATTGAGGAATAACTTGTATTCTTATAAATTTGACTCAGTTCTCTATATTTGAGAAATGAGGCTTCTGTCAGAAATGTTTGTTGTAAAATTTTCCCTTTCCTTCTAATTTTGGTTGCATTAGTTTTGTTTGTGCAAAATCTTTTCAATTCTATATAGTCAAAATTACTCTTTTTATATTTCATAATGCTCTCTATGTCTTGTTTCATTTTAAATTATTCCCTTTTACATAGATCTGGCCAATAAACTATTCCATGCTCTCCTAATTTGCTAATGGTATCATCCTTTATAAGCAAATCATGTACCCATTTTGACCTTATCTTGGTATATGATGTGAGATGTTGGTCAATGCCTAGTCTCTGCCATACTATTTTCCAGTTTTCCCAGAAGTTTTTTGTTAAATAGTGAGTTCTTATCCCAGAAGCTGGATTCTTTCGATTTATCAAACAGTAGATTACTATCGTCATTTACTACAATGTTTGTATATACCTAATCTATTCCACTGATCCACCACTCTTCCTTAGACGGTACCAGATTGTTTTAATAAATACTGTAAAGCATAATCTTTAAGTGAATTATGAGGATGAATAGAAATAGATATGTTCTAAAATAGACTTCTAAGATAGTGAGTCTTCTATCACTGGCCTTGTTTAAGGCAGGTATTCTTAACCTGAGATACATGACTTTTTAAAACAAATTATAGTATATTTAATATAATTGGTGTCCTTGCTAATCCTGCACATTTTATGCATTCCAAACATTATTTAAAGAGAGATCCATGTGTTTTTGTTTTTGTTTTTTTCAGCCAAAGACAAGGTTTTTTAGAACATCTGTCATATTGGGCAGACTCTTAAGAAGTCTGAACATTAGTGAACTATTCGCTAGAATATGAGCACCATAACAGAGACAAGATGGACCTTATATACAGAAAGACTGTGGGAGAGATCTAGTAGTGGCCAAGTGGTCTGCAGGGACTGTGAGGTAATAGAATGCCAGGGACCTGGACCATGTGGCCAAGGGAGAATGGAGCCTAGGTAGGATTAAGGGTGGGAAGTGGCCTGGGGACATAGGGAGGTAGAACAATGGAGGGCTAGGCTAGATTAAAGGTAACAGAATGGGGAAATTGGGTGTAGGCAATAACAAAAGGCCAGAAATTATAGCTTCAGGGTAATGCCAGAGATTTGGCCAGGTGGGAAAGTCTAGGGGTTTTCCTTTCTGGGGTCCAGATCCCAACCCCATCATTCTCCCCTCAGACAAATGGGACCCAAATTCTTTTGGGGTAAGGGACAAAGGTCTTGGCTCCTGAAACTGCTTCCTGTTGTCAAGAGGTGTAGAGCTATCCCTGCCTCGAGGGGGTCCAAAGAGGAGCCCGAACCCGAACCGAACCCAGGCTGCATCCAGGGAGCTATAGGGGGGACATTGGCTGGTATCTGCTGTTTGCTACCCACTGTAGGTGAATAGCCTGTAGTCTGGAAGACACAATTCTGACAGAAAAGACTGCAAGGCCCAGATATGACAGGATAAAACATCCTTAGCTCTGTTTGGATTCAGATAATTCAGTTTTCCAACCATGCAATATCAAATCCACCTCATAGCCAGATTCAGGAATAGCCAGGTGGGTAACATTCCTTTTCAAAGAAACATAATGGAGAAACTGAGCCAGGAGGATCCCATCTTAGACTGATGCGAAAATTGTCCCCTCATCTTTTCCCTATGCTGACTTCTCACCAGTATCACATTCTCTGAGTAGCTTGTGGCATTCCTCTCAGATGGTAGATTATCGATTATTGATATATTATTATGATCCATCAGACAACTCAAAATAAAATTCTATGATCTTTTACTTCGCACAGAAAATTTCACTAATCACAGCTTAGGAAAAACTTTTCCAGGATTTACATCTCAAACTTAAATTTGTCCTGGTGTAAAAAGCCAATCATTAGAGATTATTTCTATATGCTTACAAATTCTCAACAAGACAAAACCCAAACAAACTTTTTGGCAAGTTTGCACATTAAAACAATAACCAACAATAGCCAAATTATTTTAACGGCAACCAAATTATGAAAAGTTGCTTGACCTAACTGATAGAAAAAGTTCACTAATTTGAAACATGAAACAAACTCATTATCAATCAGGTGACTTCAATTTTGTTAAATGCATTTCCAAACTACTTTACACAGAGAATCAACATCTCATCATTAACAGTTATAACTACAACTTTAAAAGAGTGTGCTTACCCAAGTTCAAAGGCCAGCTTCTTTACCTTGAGCAGGATGTGCTGAACCTGAGTGATTCTTCCAGGCAAAGGTTGCCCTAGGGCCCAAGGCCATTGCCAGGGGGGCCCATGCTTTAGCTGCTGCCCCTCCTCCCATCCTTCCTTTCCCTAGGTGGAGGAGGGCAAAATCAAAGGTGAGAGGGAAAGGGTGAAACTCTCTTCTGCTATGAGAGGGCTTAACAGATACCCTCTTGACTCAAGGGAAGGGAGTAACCAGGTTGTATGGAGTTTTGAAACACTCCTTAATGTTCAACCACAAAACCTCCAGAATCTGCTAAGATATTTTTAACTATTCTAACTTTTACCTGTAACCTCCATGAAGGAGGATTCAGGTGTGTAGAGGGAAAGGAGTAAGTAAGCCTCGGGGAACCAAAAAAGCAACTGCAGTTTTCCAATTCTCTAGCACTGAGAGAATTGACAGAATTGGGCATATGCTTCCTGATAGGGTGTCTGTCCTTGCCCTCTATGCTGTGGAAGGTGTACCCAGGTCCATGGCCTCAAACTGAACTAGTGGACTGACAGCCTGAGAGAATCAGGCTGAGTGTGAGACAGCTTCATAACTGTCTTCTGAAAAGCACCTCCAAGTTTAGGTGCTTGGAGAGTGACCCCAACTGCAGAGCAAGAAAGGGGGAGAGAAGGCTTACATACCTTCCATCTTGGCTGGAGAAGAACTTGGGATTAGGCAGTTTCCCCATATAGGCCGCCAAAATGTTGAAGTCTAGGGGTTTAGGGATACTGGGACCCCAAAATCACAACACGCAGGTCCTGCCCAAAAGAATTCGACCCACGCCTTCTTTCAGCCAAAGACAAGGTTTATCAGAACATCTGTCATATTGGGCAGACTCTTCAAGAGTCTGAACATTAGTGAATTATTGGCTAGATTATAAGAATCTGAGCCCATATGTTTTATCATATGATGAATGGGTCCATGACACAAAAAAAGGTTAAGAACTCCTGCCTTAAGGAGAGGTCAGATGTCCATTTATTTGAGATCTTGTAGATTCATTCTTCAGACAAGGGTTTTACTATATGTACTCGGGTGATCTTAAAGATCTCTTCTCACTCTCAGATTCTATTGTGCTACTAGATGGAAATTCATCACTTCACAGATGTCAGGAAATAAGAACCAGAGAGATTTTAATCCTCTCAAATTTAGTAAATGGCAGGACTGGAACTAGACACTAGGTCTTCTCTCCTGACTTAATCCTGTGCCTTTTCTGTATAACCTGTATAACCTATTGACTCAAAAACTATCCTTTTATGAGTCAACTTCTAAACGTTGTTTAAGCACTCTTTCCAAAGGTCATGGCATCTACACAGATGAAGGAAAAGTTAAATTAGTGGGAGGGATAACTAAGCAGTAAAAAACCTAATAGCTGGGAACTCTTTCATAGAATAGGGCAGAAAAAAATTTCTAGTATTTTACAGCTCTAAAATATTGGAACCAGAATTTGGGTTTTGCTGGCTAATTGTGTGAGTGTGTGTGTGTGTGTGTGTGTGTTACAAAGTAATAATTGATTTAACTGACGAGTAAATATAAAGAGAAAAAATGTTTTCTACTCTTGCTCAGTTGTTTCTTCCATGGGCAAAAGATTTGCATTTTCCCTGAGAACAAACTGTCATTTGAACAAAAACCCACCAAGGCTTTCTAATCCTGAAAACAATGCATTCATGATTCCTATTCATAATTTCAACCCCACTGACATGCTTGTGAATACTTACAAGGTAAAAATTATAAGTTTCTTAAAATTGACCCTTATTGTCAAAAATTCTTTTCATTTCATCTTTCTTCATATTTTAGAGTTCTTCATGGTATATAGGCTAGTTGTTTCTCTCTAAAAAGTGATAAATATTAAGGGAAAATATCCACAATATGAAAAAAATAAGAGTCAATAGAACCTTGCCACCATATTTTGCCATTGTGCCCCTCCATGACCAGCATACCCAGTATAAACCCCAAGTTTTGTTTCCCTAATACCAAAGGACAACTGGATGACAAAGCAGGTGGGAAGGTTTGTTATTGTACACACAAAAACAAAAGTTCTTTAACAAATTTTTCACTTTTCAAGTGAGTTGTTTCGGCAGCACGTGATGTAGCCTAATTTTTTTTTGAGTTATAGTTGAAAAATAGTAATGGTGAACTCAATTCTTGGACCTCTGACTTGGAAAACTTTTTCATGGAAAACTGTGGAAGTTAGCTCTCCATGGGTTTGCAAAGAGAAGGATAAAATATCACTCTACTCCAAGCGTGAGTGGAGTAGTTCTGCATGTACCACTTTCACCCTTGTTTTCTCCAGGGTTCCTGGACCTATTTGAGCAGATAGTCTGAGGCCAGAATGAGAGTGGCCCATGACCCCCCACTCCCCCACATTCTCCAAGTTACATAACGTCAGATCATATGCACCTGCTTCTAAATGGTTCAAATAGTTCAAAACAGTGCAGAACGGGGCTAGCTAGAGTCTATACCCCTGTTGTTTGCCAGCTGTGGGGAAGCAATTCAAGATAAAACTGGATATTGGGGAAAATGCACATTCTTTTCCTTCTATGTGGAAAGAATGCACATTCTCTGGACAGAGTGGAAAATTGAGCTGGATGGTTTTTGATAATTGTTTTTTGTTTTAGATTCATTTTCTGTTTGGATTATTTGATTAGATATTGTAATTACAATCTATCTCAGGTCAGTTTTAATAATCTCATGACAATATATTACAAAGATGGGCGTGTAGAGCTAAAGCAGTTTATGATCTCTTAAATCACTGGCAGGTTAGTGAATAGGATTTCAGAGCATAGTAAAACATCAATTTGGAATTTGAGATTATTTGTATAAAGTTTGAGATAAGTTTACCAATGTATTTTTTCCATTATAATGAGATAATGGAAAGTAGAATTCAAGTAAGTCAGAAGATCTGAGTTCAATTACCAGTTCTGCCATCTACTAGCTTTGACCTTTGGCAGATCATTTAATATCTTTGAGCCTCTGTTTCTTCATATATAAAATGAGTATAGCAGTACTTCCACTATTTACAGAATAGAATTATTGTAAAGATCAAAGAAAATAATGCACATGATATATTTTGCAACAGTAAAGTGAAATATAGTTATTTTTATGAAGATGATGAAAACTTGCTAAGAAAATTAAGCTGTATGAACCAGATTGTCAGAATAGAAAACATATTTATACTGTACATATTTTGATACTTCCATGGGTCCATGTTCTCAATAGAGGTTTTCTCTCTATTGTTGTGGATTGTTCCTATCCATGCCCTCCCATTCTGTGCTACTTAAGAAAGCACATTTTGGACACTTTAGAATGATCAATTTACAGAAAAAATATTAAACTCCTACACTAATTACAACCTATCAAATCAATAAGCATACTGTACTAAGTACTAGGGATACAAATATAAACAGTGTCTATACTCTCAAAGAGCTTACATTCTAATCAGAGAATTCAATACATAAATAAAAGTTGAAAATGGAGGGTGAGCAGGGAGGTAGGGGTATAGCAAAGAAGTCTAGAGAATAAATGATGGCTGGTCTGGGCTTTCCCTCAAGATAGAGAGTCTGGGAAAAACTCACTAATGGGAGAAATAGTATAGATGGGTAGAGGGAGAGAGTAGCTCAACCATAGTGGCATAGTCCAGAGAGTGATACTTGGCAATGCTGGGTCCTTCTTCAAGATGGAATCTCTGGGATGACACTGAAGTTGCAAAGCTAGATAACTAGAAGGATGGTAGTGCCATTGATAATAATAAGGAAGTTCAAAAGAGGAGTGTGTTTAGGAAAAATCGTGATGAGTTGGTTTTAATATGTTGAGGCTGAGAGGCCTATAGGACATCCAGTTGGAAATATCATATGGATAGTTGTTGATCACAGGATTACAGGAGAGAGACTAGGACTATATATGGATCTTGGAGTTACTTATGTAGAGATGATAATTGAACCTATGGGGGCTGATGTAATTAAGTGAGAGAATATAGATTAAAAAGATAAGAGGGCCAAGTGTTTGGTGTATACCAACATTTAATGGAGGATAGTATTATCAAAACACAGAAAATGGAGTATCCAGGAGGAAAAGGTGTTTAACAGTGTCAAACATTGCAGATAGACAAAGAATGATGAAGATTGAGAAGAAGACTGCTTGGCAATCAGGAAATCATTGTTAACTTTGGAGAAAGCAGTTTTAGTTGAAGTAGTAAGGTTAGAAGACAGAAAATGGGGCACCAAAGGAAGACAGCTTTTTCTAGGTGTCTAGCTAATAAAGGATGAGGCAGAATATATAATGATAGTTGGAGGAGATGGTGTAGTACCTAATAGGATTTTGAAAATGAAGGAGGCTTGGATGTGTTTGTAGACATCAAAGAAGGATACAATAGGGAGTGATTGAAGATTAGGAGGTGGGGGGAATGAGAGTGGGGGCAATCTATTGGAGAAGACAGGAGAGAGTGAGATTAAGGGTTCATGTAGAGGTGTTGGTCTTGGAAAGGAAAAGGGCCATCTCTTCATCAGAGACAACAGTGAGAGAGGACATAACGAGTGATGATGCCAGAGCTGTGTGAGATGATAAAAGAATAGAAGAAACTCACAGTGAATAGTCTCAGTTTTTCTAATTGCCTTATACAATATTATCAACTGAGAGGTGAAAGAGGGGTATTGCTGGAAGTAAGAAGAGACAAGAGGTGTTGAATATCCCCTGTCATGAGTAAGGTAGTGAATCAATCATGGAGAACTAGAAGGGTTACTTTGCTTCAATGAGGGCCCCGTTGAGATTAAATAGCCTAAAGTTAAATTGAACCTAGTCAAAATGGCTACACGATTTCCTCTAGATCAGGGGTGGGGAACCTGCAGCCTCAAGGCCACATGTAGCCATCTAAGTCCTCAAGTGCTGCCCTTTGACTGAATCCAAACTTCACAGAACAAATCTTTAGATTTGTATGGATTTCAATCAAAGGTCCACACTTGAGGACCTAGAGGGCCACATGTGCCCTCAAGGATTCAGGTTCCCCACCTTCGCTATAGTTCCATTCAGCAACACACAAGAAGGAACATAGGGGCAGAAGTGGGATAAAACCAGGGTTGGAACTTGGCAAGGCATGAGTAGAAATAGGATAAGGAATTTGAAAGTAGAAGAAAGTGAAAAGTTGAACTTGTATATTAGGAGATAAGGATAGGGAAGAGAGAAAAATTTACTCAATGCAGGGTAATATGCTGAAAAATTCTTGAAAGGTAGAGGGAATGGGTGTTATAGAGAGGACAAAGAATATGTTTACAAGTAATAAAGCAAGGGGAGAGACAGTATGATAGAAATTATGAACATATAAAGGAATTTCAGAGTTTTTTTAATATGAAATTGAAACACTTTTGGGTGATGGCATGATTAAGGGTATGAACATTCCTGTACACAGGTGTAGGCAGAATAGAGGAACAGATCACAGAATCTGAGTAGACTGAGGGACTAGAAAGTTAAGGTATTGAAGGAACTTAAATGCATACTGAAATCTTCTAGTAGGGGGCAAGAGTTATGGTAGAGAGCCAGACCCTGAACTCATTATAAAAGAAGAGAAACTATACTAAGGGTCAGTTGATAATAGCTATCCAGATCTAGATTGGGTGGTAAATCTGATTATAGTCATCCTCAAAGAAGAATAGGTTGCCAAGTGATAATGATAGATGCAGGGAAAGCCTGGAACTGGCAATGTGGAGCAGCAATGGAATAATATTCTGACTTCCCCATTGGTTTTAGTGAGTCAGGAGATATGACATAAGATGTGACCACTATTGAAAGGAATGGCCATCGATGTAGGGAGCCAAGTCTCAATGAATGTCAAAAGGTGGAAAAAGAACAAAAGGGAGAGATGTAAAAGCAAGAAGGATTATCTATTCAATCACTTTATACAAATAGGCTATAACCTTGGATTTAGCCTCTAAAATTATTTTAGAAGCATATGGTCAAAACAGACCAGAGCTGAGAGAGACAGAGAGGAGGACTATATGGAGACTCATAAGCAAAGCCTGCACATGAGCCCTACAATAAAACACAGACTCTGAGACACCAGTGTATGAAGACAGCAAGAAAGCAATGGAAATGTTCCTGAAGCAAGACTCAAGGACCAAGTGAAAGAGTTATTTTTCCAGTAGAGAAATTCTTAAATCAAATGTGAATGAGAGCTGAGAAGCAGCAAGGACACAATATAAAAGAGCACACCTAGACCTTGCCCCCTTAGTACTGAAAATGTGGAATTTAAGGGTCCCAAAATAAGATTGGGTCTACCAAAAGGGAGGATTGTTTGCCTCTCAAGAAACTTCACATCCTTTCCTTTCTTTGAAAAGGCTTCAAACTCAAGGCATTATTATAAGTTTTCTAGGTCCTTGGAAAAGGTGGAACTCATAAGAAGGTGAGTTGCTTGTTTCCTTAGTATTCTCAAATTTCTTTTCTTTTCTTTTTCTTTTTTCTTTTTTTTTCTTTCTTTTTTTTTTTTTTTGCATTTTTCTTCAACTTAGGGTTAGCCTACATGACAAATACAGTTCTTAGGATAGGGAGGGGGAAAAGGAGGATCGCATTGCTTGGCTTTCCAACAACTCCAAGTTATTTCTCCTTATTGAATACCAAAATGACAAGCATTTCAGTGGGCTCAGCTTAGGGTAATACTATAAGTTTGGAGGATTGTACAGGTCCTTGAGGGAGGTAGTTGATAAAGATAGTTGGGTTACTCGATTTTTTTTTTGTCAATACCAAATTCTTTGTCCTTGCTGAAGGAGTAGTAAGCCTAGGGTAGTGTTATACATCTAGAGAACAGAGATTATTTAGTTCCCTTGGGAAATGAGGTTCATAGGAGGCGGTAGGAAACATGGCTTTAGGTGTGAATTCTTTTGCATTTTTTTTGTCACGTAAATAAAGCCTGCCCTATATACGATGTTTTGTTACCCTGCATGGGTGTTTAGACATGAGCCAAATGGCCACATTCTGACATCACCATGGGAAGGAATGAGAGGGAGAGAGACAGACATAGGAGAGACAGACAGACACAGAGAGAGAGAGGGAGAGAGAGAGAGAAAGAGAGAAACAGACAGAGACAGAGAGAGAGAAAAACAGACGGAGACAGAGAGACAGAGACAGAAAGACAGGGACAGAGAGAATGAATTTTGAGAAGTTCCCAAAAATTGATCTCTGTAAATCTAGTTTTAATTTTAGACCACATGCCACATATATTCTAGACTACAGTCTACATACTAACAAATCTATTTAAAATGAACAAATAAGTTGTTCTAAGTACATGTGAAGAGACATTTTAAGTGTTTTCTGAAGGTTTATGTGGAAGTAGGTTTCTAAAGGAGTGAGTCCCTTGCTCAATCTTAGAAGGTAGAGTAAAAGCAATGGGAAGTGCCAACTAAGACTCATATTTATTCAACCACAAAGTTGATTTGCTTTTGCTTCCTACCTTTGGGTGTATATTTCACCTAATCTTAGAAGTCAGCCTATTTTGAAGAAGGGATATTTAACTATAACAAATTATTTATTAGCACAGTTGCCTGTTGCACATTACCAGTAGTTTCTTGTGTGCTAGACATTGCATAAAAAGGCATGTCTAACTAGAAAATGAGGTGGGTGAGCTGGTTATGCACTTTCATACAAAGTGGTTCAGGGTAAAGAATGCTGAATTTGGCATCAGAGATATTAAAAGAACCAAAGGAAGGCCTCCAATGTACTCAGTAGATCTTCTATGGAGGATTTCTGGAAGGACATAAACAAGAATTAGACAGAGTGAGGTGTACATAGATTGGAATATACACTGGTGCAGGGAATACCCATTCACATTGAAAAGATCATGGAGCCACTCAAATATTGCTTCACTGAGTGCAAAAATACATTCCTTTAAGTAGAGGTCTGTTTACACAAGCCTAGTATGTGTCCTATAGAAAATTAGGTTTTTAGCGCATATATCTATGCATTTAACATCCCCAGAATTGATAAGAAGATCCATTTGTCCCCTCCTCATTAATATGGAGGTGCTATGAAATGTGCTTTTTGAGAATGGCTTTCATTCACACCCAAATCGTGAATGCCCCTGTTGGAGTGAATTCACTCTATCAGATGCGAACGATTTTCACCCTGATTTGTGTTTGAAACATGAAAACAACATAACAGCTGCATGCTGCATTGAATAAAGAACATACACATGCATTTAAATCACTTATATCTTACTTTTTTATGATGCAATTGTGAATTATGTTCTTTTTGCATCTGTAATTAGAGGGCAGAACAGATGGTGAAGGCTTCGTTTAAAGTGATGTGTCCATTAAAAGAACCTATGCTGCCAAATGATTGCTCACTCTAACAGGGCATTCATTCACTAGGGCAGGCATTCTGCTCCACTGAAATACGTTAGAAAGGCCCCTGGACTTTACACGCTGCTTATTATTTTTAAGGGCCTCCCAATAAAAGGGTTCACTGTAGCCGGGCCTACTCCGTACCTCATTTATCCTCTGAGCATATGTTTGATTGTATTGTTCTAATTAAGAAGTGACCTTGTGCATAATGATCAGGATTCAGGCCCCTTGAGTGAGTCATGGTGGAACCGGTGGCAAAGCAGTCAGAGCAATATTAGGGGGTGGGGAGCTGGGGAATGGCCTTGTCTGGGATCACAAGTACAATGAGGGTAGAAGACCTACTTTGTTCCAGGTCACATTTACTTATACAACCTTTGGAGAAGGATTTTGGGAAACATATAGGGAGTAAGGGCTAGAATAAAGGTAGAGTTAAAGTAACTCATGCTGTGTGGACTTGCTTCCTTTTAGATAAGACCTACATGTTTATATGGCTTGATGAAAGTCATTGAGATTACTTACCAAGTTGTATGAATATTCTCTGGTTGTATGAGTACTTCCTGGTACTGGTTATGCCCAAAAAAAGGATGGAGTTAAGACACCTAGATTCTAGCTTTAGTTTTGTCATTAATGCTCTATATTCCTCTTAGCAATGTAGTACAGAGTGGAAAGAAAGCTGAATCTACAATCAAACTACATGGGTTCAAATCCTGGCTTTGACACTACCAGTGAGATGTTGGGCAAATCAGCTAAGCTCTCTGGGTCTCAGTTTCTTCATATGAGGTGGTTTAATCATAATGGCCTTTAAGGTACTTTCTGGCTCTAAATCTATGATCCCATGATCTCAAATCTTTTATCTGTACCTAACTTGCAGACAATAATATTCATATTAGTTTACTCGTTGCTTTGAGCATCAAATGAGCTAATAAAGATGAAAATTCAGAAAAGGGATTTATGAATTAAAATAAATCTATTATGCCATGTAATTTTATACTCTGTTTGATTCTTCCAATACTTGATTGTGATTTGGAAGTGACCTTGAGTATTAAAATTTATTGCAGTAAAGGACAAGCTCTAGTCCCTCCTAAGCTTAAACTTCAGGTCCAGAAAGGCTAATTACTAATCTGAATATCTATCTATCTATCTATCTATCCATCTATCTATCTATCTATCTATCTGTATGTATATATAAATATATACATATATAGTAGAGCTATAGCAACCCATGAATCTGGTCAAGTAAGGTTTAGAGGGATTGTAGTCTGTTAGTAAAGGAAATATCAGCATTAAAGACATAATGAATCTTTAAGTATTTATCAATATCAGGAACTCCAAGCTTGGAAATTCCCTTCATCAGTGCAGATTAACAACTCTTAGGGAGTTGTTTGGGGCAAGACATGTTAAGTGATTTGCCCATTGTCACATAGCTGGTGTCTGTCAGAGGCAGGATTTGAACTCATGTGCTCCCGACTCTAAAGCTGGTCTTCTTTCTCCTATATCATATTGTCTTTCCTAGTTGCCTCTTCTATGAGTAAATTATATTATGTTATTTTTATAATGATGATGGGAATGGTAATGATAATTGTGATAATTTTTGCAGTAGCAATTCATGTGATGAAAATGTCTTGTTAAATTTGAAGCAGTAGGTATCCATTATCTAAAATTACCCAGTATGGCTTGAGGATGGCACATAGATGCTTATATTAATCAAATAATCTATGAATAAAGGAAAAGTTGCTCAAAGGCACTGAGAGTCTATAGAGCACATTCTAGAAAATAGTGAGTGTGCTTTCTAGTTCTTTTGCTCTCAAGTATAAAAATTGATAGTTATTCCTATTAAATTTTACCATCTTGGCTATGGTCCAATGTTTCGGTCTGTCCAGATCTTTTTTAATCTAAATTATGTCATCTAGTATGCTAACTATCCTTCTCAGTTTCTTGTCATCATCAAATTTGTTAAACTTAGCACCAATATCTTTATCCAAGCTATTGTAATATTTTTCCATTTAATGACCATTTATCCAACGTGATGCGTTTAAACAAATCACTGACTCTGGAAAATGGGAAATGGATAAAAGAAAAGGCATTGCCTATGATGACTCTTATCTTAGAAAAGTTTAACACATATAAATTAATTACCACAAAAATGCCAGAAATTACCTTAGCCAACAAACACTTAATTTCCTTGCCAAACAGAGATACAAAGCTGCCAGAGTCAATGCCAGTTTATAATACAAGTCAATTTGGTAATACATTTCAAAAGAAGATGAAAGAAGATTACAAGCAGCATTGCCTGGCAAAACATTGAAAAACACTGTGGGGGGGGGGAATAAAGCTTGGCATAAGAGTAATAATACTGAGAACATTAATAGCAGAAACTGGAAGGACAAGAAATAGTTATGATATGAAAAAGATGCTCCAGCATTTCCATAGTAACTTATTCCTATTATTGTTGATTATGGAAATATTGTTATTGGACTCAAATGCCTCAGTATCTGATATGGTATACTCAATTCAATTAACATTGATTAAGTATTTTTTTTATGTTCACATCCTTGATAGACAGTAGGCATAAAAAAGACAAAGTCAGAAATAAGTCTCTAGATTGAAGGATCTTATACTGTACTGGAGGATACAATATTAATTCAAATAAGCAACAAGAAAATAATTGGAAGAATAAAAAAATACTAAGAAATGGAAAGAATGGAAAAAGGATTGTTGTAGGAGCTGAACCTTGAAGGAACCTTAGGATACTAGAAGGTAAAGGTAAGAATGGAATGTGTTTCAAGCATAAAGAGATGCCTGTGTAAGGACAAGGAGATGGGAAATGAAATGCCGAGTTTGGTGAACTAGTAGGCTAGGACGGCTAGAATTTGAGTGTGTAAAGAAAAAGAATTTGAAATAAGTATGAAAAGATAGATTAGAGCCAAATTATACAAGGCCTTATATATATCCTTAGGATGAAGTATTTTCATTCACCCTCCAAGCAATAAGGAACTGCTAAAGATTTTTAAGCAGCAGAGTGACATGGTAAGACCAGTGCTTTTCAAAGATTCTTTTATTTTTTATTTTTTTGGCAGCTTTGTGAAAGCAGGATTAAAGTGAAGAGAGACTAGAATACATGAGATCAATCTGGAGGCTATCACAGTAATCCAAGCAAATAGTCAAGTAGCAATGAGAACTTGAACTAGGGGTGGTGGCCATGTGAGTGTAGAGAAGTGGATGGATTTAAGAGATATTTAAAAATTCAAGAAGTTGAAAAAAAATAAAGTTGGCCAAAAAAAAGAGTCAAATTCAAGTGAAAATAAGTATATATGAAATCCATTTTTGAATTGACACAGTTTTAAATGTACTAAGGGGATACATTTTTAGGATATATCAACTGGGGACAATTTTTTAGGAAGTCAAAAAAAATCACAAGAGACCACCAAAAAGCAACTGAGAAGTTAGTTACTACAAATTATTCTGTCTATTTTATCTTCTTTATAAAATCTTTATGGGGATCCTTTATGATGACATGGAGGGTAACCTGAATGAAAATTTGAGAGACGAACAAATGTGGCTCTAGAACAGACCACATCCTCACCACTGACTGAGAGGTATGCAGAATACAGCATTATGTTACAGTTATTGTTAGTTTCAATAACGTATTTGAGTCAGTAGGGCAAAATGTAGTCTTAAATAATATCTTGACCAAGTTATCTTCTTTATATATTAAAATCAAACAAGATCCCCTGCTATATTCAACCACAGATAAGTTTGTTCAGCGATCCTGATTATCAGTATTTGTATTATTACAGAGTAATTTAAAAACACTAATATCTGCTCTGATGATTATGAATTAATGAATTCTCCCACAGTAGTAAATGAGATTAAGAGAAAGAAGATTCTTTACTACAACTTATGTAGCATGATATATGTGTGTATAAAATGTGTCTGTGTATAAGTATTATAAAATAATTATATAATTATATCATAAATATATGTATATATAATTAATTGTAAATAGAAGAATAAAATTATAAATTATTTTTAAACTTATCTATTTTTATTTTATAGGTAGGTTATAAATCATGTCACATTCTAAGAGTAATAAGAAAAGATCTACACCAAAAGAACACAGAATTTTTTCAGGTAAGGTAGGAGTGAGATTATTTCTTTTCGGAAGTAAGAAACAAGATTTTATAGTTAATTTGTAGGTATAGTATTAGTGTCTCTAAGGAATACAGTTAAAAATGTCACTATGAAACACACTGTTCTGAGTATGATCAGTTTTTAGATAAAATAAGAGAAGATAAATTGATAAATTTTAAATCTTCACTTAAAAAAACAAAAAAAATTTGCAAAAATACATGACGATAGTAAAAGTGTGATCAAATCTAGTTATGTAATTTCAGAACTTGTAGCTAAATATTCAAAGCATTTCAGTGAAGGTGAATTTGTGAAAGTCAGTAAATTTTTTGTCCCCCAAAATTGAAAACCTTTCATATTTAATTAGCATGAAACACTGTTAAGGAAATAATTAACAAAATTGCCACTGACATCAGGGGAAAACAAATCAAAATTGGAATATTGTCCAACTTTTTTCGAATTACAGCTGATGAAAGTACAGATATTAGTCAACTTTTAGAAATGCATAATCCTCCATTATCAAAACGAGTGTGTGTGGCTACAGATGGTACAGCAGCAATGACAGGGAAGACAAATGGATTTGGAGCCAAATTATTGGCTAAGGAGAATGAAATCGCTCCTGATACTAAGTTTCATCATGTTCACTGTATTATATACCAGGAAATGTTGTGCTCAAAAGCAGTGAAAAGGGAACATGTGCTAAAGTTTGTTAAGAAAACAGTGAATTTTATATATTCTCAAAGACTGAATCAATAACAGTCTTCTTTATCACTCTTGGAAAGTGAAAATGATCAGGATGTTTTACTTCATTACATAGAAGTTTGCTGGCTTTGTTGTCATAAGATTTTGAAGTGATTTTGGCAGCTTTACCATGAAATCAAAAAGTTTTTTAGAAATTAGAGTCAGCAGAACAACTTAATCATAAGAGCTGGTTTTAGGATTTGCCTTTCATTATAGATATGATGGGGCATTTAAATGAAATGAATTTAAAACTTTAGGGTTGAAATCTGGTGTAACATTTAAATGTGACTGCATTAAAGCTTTTAAGATAAAACTTGGTCTTTGGGAAAGGCAACTAAAAAAATTGTGATTTGACTCATCTTCCCACATGTACAAATTGTTAAGATTCATTTGATTCTTGTAATTTCAACAAGTATTCCTCAACATTTCAGGAATTACTATTTGAATTCAAAGGCAATTTGAAGGATTAAAAATGCATGAAAACATTTTTTGACTATTCAGCGTTCCTTTCTCTTGTGTTGTTGAAAGTGAAAGGTAACATTCAAATGGAACTTGTTGAAATTCATTGTAACACAGTAAAAGCAATGAAAAATCAACTTAGTGTTCCAGATTTTTATTATTACTTGCCAAATTTTGTTGAAATTGGCATGGTTGCCATAAGAATTTTAGTAATATTTGATATTACATACCTATGTAAGCTAGGTAGCACAGTAAATAAAGCTCTGGGCTTGGAATCAGGAAGACTCATCTTCACCAGTTCAAATGTGGCCTCAGACACTGACTAGCTATATGACCCTGGGCAAGTCACTTAACCCAGTTTACCTCAGTTCCTCATCTATAAAATGAGCTGGAGAAGGAAATGGCAAACCATTCCAGTATCTCTAATAAGAAAACCCCAAAATGAGATTACAAAGAATCTGACATGACTGAACAACAATAAACTATGTGAGCAATTATTTTCACTTTTAAAGACTATTCAAACTTCACATAGTTCGAGATTTAAAAAAAATAAGCATTTATTATCCATACTGAAAACTGCAAAAATCACATTTCCGATATTGGAAAAAAAATGTTTCTGGCCAAAGGTGCCAAATTTCTAGCAAACAATATAAATTTAATTTTGAATCTTCTTGTAGTGATTTTTTGGTAATGATTTTAATATATTTTATATCAAAACATAAAAGAATATGCTTCTTTTTATCAATAACTCATTCCTACCTGGTTTGCATGCTTAGTTTCCATATGAAGTCCAATAGATTACTTGCTACTGACATGATACTTTGCCAACATGAGTGAAATTTCTTCTTGAAAGTGAAGGATGCCTAAACCACAGCATGATTCAATAAATGGCAGCATAAGCAAGTCTTTAGTGTGCCACAGTGTTTTCAGTCAAATGAAAATGTATAATACATAGCACCACAGTAACAATTACCATGCAAAGAAAAATTGGTATTCTATTTTTTTTACTATACATGGACCAAAAAAAGGTTTCAAAATACAGAGAGTGGCAAAGAAGATGAAAATCATGTGAGGACAGTGTGATGTTCATTTCATCCTTGTATTCCTGTCTGCTACGATTTTCATTTTGTGGATGCTTTCAGTAAGCCCAGAGAAGATGAACTTACATATTAATATTTTTATTCAACTAAAAAGAGATTCTTTTTTTTCCACCTGTGAAGTCCTTAAACAGAGGTTGGCTGGATCCCTTATTTGTAATAGTTTAGTGGAGATTTTTTTTTTTGAGTAAAGGTTGCACAAAAGACCAGCTGAGGTACTTTTCAAATCTAAAATGCTCAGTTTCCCTGATTCTGGTTATTAGTGTCAAACGCTGTCTGCAGAATATTAAATATAAAAGAATAACAGTAGTAGGGTAATTATTTGTCTTAAGGCCATTTTTATCTGAACCCCACAAAGAAGAGGAATGGTGATGATAAAACAACAAATTAGCAGGCAGCCTTCCTTTTGATGCAAGTTTTTTAACAGAAGGCATTATATATTTCTTAACAAAAAAGATGAGAATGACTGTGATCTCTCCAAATAGAGCCTAGTTATGTGTATTATAATTTATACAAAGCATTCTTTTTTTTGCTTAAAAAATCTATAAACATTTTCAAGAAAATAATATTGTCTGAGAACAAAATGTTCATGGCCAAAATTTCAGATGTAAAAGAAAAACTGTTTACCAATTCAACAACTATTGAACAATATGCCAGAAAGCACTGTAACATTACTACTACCTTTATCATCATAAATCCTTTGACTCTGTTTTGCACTCATAGCTTAGTCATGTACTCTAAATATACAAAATGTCCAGGTCTAGGGAGAACATTAAAGCATTTGATTCCATGTGGAAAACTACTATCTGTTAAAGCATTCTACCAGCCCAATAATGTCAAGAATAACTGATATAAAAGTAGTATTATCCAGAGAAAAAAGTTTGAACTTAATGATTCTGCTTAACATTAAATCTATTATCAAAATTCTTTAATAAAACTGAGTATGAGTTTTGAGTCAATAAAGGAGTCAAATTAAATATGGTAATCACTTGATAATATCAATTTATAAGACTCTACAAAAAAGCACAATAAACAAATACTTCATCTTTTGGAAAATTTCTCCAGCAATATCAAAAGGTCATTTGAACTTAATAAGTATAAAATTCTTAATATGAAATAAGAGACAATACAGAGTGAAGGTTTTGAGCCTGAATTTAGAGATCAAATTGAACTAATGGTTTTGGTCCTCTATGGTAAAGAAACTATGAAATATAGGGCTATCAAATTGGAAGATAAGGTTTTTTTTTATGTTGAAAGACTAAAAAGGAATCTTGAAATTAAAGTGTAATAGTAAGTACACATGTGAAGCAATTAATCCCTATGCAATGTTAATTTATTGTTTCCTTTTGGTAAGGTAAAATAGACAACAATGGATATAGAAGGTATCCAAACTAAAACCAATACAATGCAAATAAAACAGAAGGCTCATCTCTCCAAGACAGTTATACAACTATTAACATTTCCTCGTAAAAAGGAGGAAAAGGATTGATAGATATTCTCAAATAATATGATACACAGAATATAAATGTACAATAATACTTTTGAAACAAACAGACCTTCCTTCACAAACCAACAGTAAAAGTGGCAACAATTATATATCACTGGATTTGCTAAAAGTGGCATGTTTTGGTAGTGCTTATGAAGTGACTAAGGTCCAAGCATGGAAGCAAAGGGCTATTCATGAGTGATAGTTTTGTGAACTCGATCTAAAATATGTCTCCAAACAATCATAGAACAAATGGATGAGATATGAGAATTTATATATATACTCAAATGGGCTTGTTAGAATAATTCAGGGTTAAGTCATTGTCACCAGAAATCACAGAAAGGTTATATTTAAGGAACCTGGTCTTATTACTTTTTGAAGATTATTCAATGAAGTTTTTGGAAATTATGCAATGTGTCACTTTAGATTGAAAAAATAACATCTATAGGATACCTAGAGAGACACAATCAAATACTTGCTATTCTTTATAGACTAAAAGGCAACAAATCCCTAGACAACAAATATACATGCCAAAATATCTTTGAGAAATCAGCCAATACATTGATAAGAAACCAGAGTATCATTGGATACAAAACTGCTACCACAAGCACTCAAAAGTAACATTGATCTATTTTTAAAAATGAAGAGCAACAATTTTAAGAGATGTAACCAAAATAAATACTCACATTCTTCAAAATATATGGAATGAAAAGCTTTCAAAAATATAAAAACCTAGGAGAAGAAATCATGTGTAAATCAAAAAAAAAAGTAGGAAAGAAAAAATTTGGGAAAATTATGAGATATATGTCCACCCAGGCATCTTGTCTGTGATGGGACTTATTCTGAAGATATTTTCAGCAATCGTACAGAAAATGGATTTACATCTCAATTATTTTATTCAATTACAAAAAGCAATGATTTTATCCACCTCCTTAAGAATATTCAGAACATTAAATATAGAAGAAGAACAGGATAGCTAGCCTCTTTTCCTTGGACCATTCGTATTTGGACTCCATCCAAAAAGATGAAAAAATGATGTAACTAATAATAATAAATCCTAAGTATAATAATTGCATTTAAATAGTATTTTAATATTTCTTTTTTTGGTGAGGCAATTGGGGTTAAGTGACTTGCCCAGAGTCACACAGCTAGTGAGTATTATGTGTCTGAGGCCAAATTTGAACTCAGATCTTCCTGAGTCCAGGGCCAGTGCTCTGTCCACTGTGCCACCTAGCTGCCTCATGTTTTAATATTTCAAAGTATTTTACAAACATTATTTCATTAGATCCCTTTAACAATCTTGTGAGAAAGGCATTATTATTATCCTTCTTTTACAAATGAGGAATCTGAAGCTCAGCAAAGTTATAACATGTCTACTAGTAAGTGTCTGAAGAGTATTCAACCCAGATCTTTACTCTATCAGTAATGAGAGTCATACATGTATACATACATACACACACACATATATGTATACACATATGTGTGGATTGGTATATATCACTGATTATAGAGTACACAGATGATTAAGGAAAATAAACTTCTTAACAAAAATGGAATTGGCCAATGGAAGTAGTGATTTTCCCCTCTTCACTCACCTCTCCCACCAGAAATCTTTAAGCAGAGACTGGATGGACTTCTTATTTGTAATCCTGTAATGGAGATTCTTCTTTAATCTTTAAGTAAGGATTGCACAAAAGGGCAGCTAAGGTACCTCCCAACTCTAGAGTTGTCTGTTTTCCTGATTCTGGTCATTAGTGTCAAATGCTGAAGAGAAATTGATGGAGATTAGAGATAGCATGTTGTGGAAATACAAATACTAAACCTGGAATCAGGAAGGTTTGGGTTGAAATCCCACCTCACCCGTTTAGTGATCATAGGCAAGTCACTCAATCTCTCTCAACCTCAGTTTTCTCAGCTATAAAATGCATATTTGTTTTTATATTTGTTTTTTCCTAGTTGGATGGGGGATAGGAGGGAAGAAAATACATTTATTAATTTTTTTAAAAAGAAAATTAAAAGTAGAAAAGTGGTGGGTTGGTACAGATGTGGAATGTTGCAAGCACTTTCAAATGAGGTCATCATATTATTAGTTTTGTTTAATTGTATTATTTTGTTATAAGAGTTCTCACAGGGTTAGAGTAATATGTAAATGTAATATAAAAAAATGTTAATAAAAGCTGAAAAGAAATCCTAATCAGGGAGGGAGACAACTTTTAAACAACCAGGTAGATACAACTTATATTGAGAAAGGACAAAAGGTAGTTTGAGGAGGGAAGTCATTATTAGCAACTGAAAGAACCAGAGGTTTTAGGGGGATGTGAGCTAAGTCTTGAAGGAAGTTAAGGAGATTAGTAGGTAAAGGTGAGGAGGCAGAGAATTCTAGTTGACTTGGGATACAGTACAAAAGAACAGGGATAAGAGATGACTAAAATATGTTAGATTTGTAAATGGAGTAATGTAGCTTGATATAGAGTATGTTGAGGAAAGTAAGGTGTTAGACAGATATAAAGGTAGGAAGGGGGCAAGGAGCTTTAAATATTGTAGAAAAAAGTTTATCCTGGATCATGGAGGTATTATGTAGCCATTGGAGCACATTGATAAGAGGAGTGATGTGGTCAGTGACATGGTCAGTCCTCCACTTTGGACAAGTCACCATGCCAGCTGTGAGGAGGATGGATTCTAGTGGGGAAAGACTTGGAGCAAAAGAGTCCAAATGGTCAATGATGAGTGCCTAAACTAGGCAGTGATTGTATGAGTTGAGAGAAGGGAATGTGTATGAAAGTATGAAGACAGAAGCAACAAGATTTCACAGAAAATTTTATATGTCCAGTCACTAAGACTGAGGAGTTGAAGATGACGCTGATGTCGTGAATCTGGGTGACAGTGACAATGCTGGTGCCTTCAAGAAAAATTTTTAAAAATTGGGAATAGGGTAGGTTTGGGGGGAAAGATAATGAATTAATGAATTTTGTTTTAGAGATATTGATGTGAATGGGACATCCAATTCAAAATGGCTAAAAGCATTTGGTGATAAATGATTTTTGCTCTAGAAACAGACTAGAGTGTGTATATCTATATGTATATAAAAATATAGACATGTAAATATATGTGTGTAAATATATATATACATCCATATAAATATGTAGACATATAAATATGTGTATGTATGTGTAGTTTGTATGTGTATTATTTGCATGTCTATGTACTTACAATGTACATATAACATTATATATATACAGGTATATATATGTATATATGTTTATGTGCATGTATATGTGTATGAATATGTGTGCATGCTGGATCTGAGAATTAGGTAGATACCATAAGTAAACCCACATCAGTTGATAAGATCACCAAACAAGACGGTATAGAGAGAGAAGAAAAGAGAATCCAGGATAGAGCCTTGAGGGATTCTCATGGTTAGTGGGTATGACATGCATGAAGAATGAGCAAAGTAAGCTGAGAAGGAGCAATTGAACAACTCAGAAGAGGACCAGGAGAGATCAGCATCATAAAAACTTAATAACAGAGACTATCCAGAAGGACTAGAGTACATTATTAAAGGTTAATGTGAAAATAGTTGTTATTGCTATTATGTCTGTGAAAAAGCCTTTGAATTCAGTGGTTCTACCTCCTGGATTCTGTGGTTTCCTTCAGTCCTAGTTAAAATCCTACCTTCTGCAGGAAGCCTTTCCCAATCTTTCCTAAGTCTAGTGCCTTCCCCATATCAATTATTTCCTATTTATTCTATGTATAGTTTGTTTGTATATAGTTTGTATATAGTTATTTTCATGTTGTTTCCCACATTTGATACCCTTCAAGGGTAAGGAATGACTTTGCCTTTCTTTTTTATATACAGTGCTTGAAATAATGCCAAACACATAGTAGGCACATGATAAGTGTTTATTGACTGACTGACTGATAATGTCACTGATAGGGATTAATTAATCCCTTATCTATTATTCATTATGAGCAGATTTGTGCTATATCTACCTTTATATTCCTAATACCTCATTCAGTGCCTTATACATAATACTCACTTAGTGAATATTTTTTTGAATCAAATTCACCTCTATAAGAACAGTTTCAGCAGCATATTTGTTTCAGAAGACAGACTTCAATTGGCTGAAAACTGTCAAATAAGCCATCCTGGTAAAGATAGTGTATATATACTTTCCCCAAAAGTTTGGTTATGTAAGGGATGGAGTAGTGGTATTAGTAGAAAAATTTACGAATTTTCTATTTTCTTTTTTAGGAACTGAAGATACCTGAGTATATTTGTTAGCAAACAGGAAGAAGTCAGGATATAAGAAGAGATTGAAGATTCATGAGAGAGACAGTATGACTTATGGATCAAAGTCCTGGAAGATGTGGATGGGAATTAAATCAGGAACGAAGATGGAGAAATTAATTTGGTCTGAGAAGCAAGGTGCAGGTTCATAGATGTAGCACTGCAGTGTCCTTCAGGGGCTATCTAATCCAACCTCCTCCTTTTGTAGATGAGGAATTTGGGCCCAGGAAGCACAACTTTGTTTCCCAAGGTCACCCAGGTAGTAAGTGACATAGATGATTCTGATCTCCTATCCTTTGACTTCAAAGCTCTTCCATTTCTCTATACTTTGCTGATTTCTATTCTGAGGAGAGAGAAGCAAAATGAGGAGGGTGGTGAGAGAATGGGTGAAAACACTGGGAAGTGTTGATGTGCGGAGGAGAGTTCAGGGCTGACAAGTCTGATGAGCTCAGGATTCTTCTTTGAGGAAGAAAGCAAGGTCATTTGCTATGACTCATTTTTTTTTAAATATCAATATATTTTATGCTTTATTTTTAAAACTCTCTGAATAAGCTATTTGCCATCATTTGAACTATATTCTTTCAGCCATTGTTTAGAAGTTTTTACATTCTGAGGGAAATTTTTTGTGATCACTCTTTTGCACCAAGTAAATCTATCTTTCTGCATTAAGATTTTTTTCCTTTCTTTCCTAAAGGGCACGTCTATAATAATTGTGTTACCCTCCCTGTCAGTGGTCATTTCTCAATTACATTAACTCAACTAGCTGTGGTTTTAAGACTACACTTCCCATTTCGGCTATTCCACAGCTCTTGGCTTAATGAATGCCTGTGGTATGTTTCCTTTGCCCCAGAAAATGAGAGGCCATAGATCAGAGGAGAAAATGCTAATCCAAAGGTTGATTATGTCATTGTTCAAAGCTTCTATCAGTCAGGTGAGTTGAGTTAGATTTATAACGTTTGTTCAAGGCACTTCTTGCACATATAGGTTTCAGTCCATTAAAGAGGTCATATTAATCTTTCCTTGTTTGGTCACCCAGGTAAACTTAAACTTGTGTGTGTGCATGTGTATGTGTGTGTGTGTGTGTGTGCATTTGTGTGTGTGCATATGCATGTCAGATGAGACCTTCAGCAGTGTTAATTTAGATTGTAAGCAGAGGTGATGAGTGACATGTTTTCACAGAGGACAGTTTTCAGGTCCTGAAGAGACCTGTTGGAATAAACACATTCGAGGTAATAGCATCAAGGCAGGACAAAGACAACATTATTGTAAAAATGCCATCAGCCTGAAACATTCTGATGGAAGTATGCATGAACAATGGACACAAACACTGCCTAATGTGCTGTGTAAAGACAGCAATAACCCTTAATGGCAACTGTAAAATGAAGCATTATGTTAGCCAGCAGAAAGGAAAATGCAAATTGATTCTCTTTTTGTTTAGATTTAAGTGCATATCAAGGTTAGTAGGTAGTCCAGATCTGTGAGGCTGGAATAATTTGTTTTATTATAATACATGTAAAAGGAGTTTAGGGGGAGATTTGGGTTTTTTTCTGGATGTCTCCGAAGGCCAGACAAAATGCCATAGTGTAGTCTCTTCAAATTATTCTGTACATTTACCATATTCTGATGAGCAAAATGAATGTTTGAGCTGAAGTCTTTCCAAGCAATATGACCGACTTCACACTACTAGCGCTTCTACGGAGCATTCGATGGTGTGTGGAAGCTGTCTACACTGATGTAGATGGGCAACTAGTCTATAACTTACAGTATCAGAGAGCTGACTAGGGTACTGAGTGGAGAAGTGATTTGCCTGGATAAACACAGCCAGTGTCTATGAGAGATAGTATTTGAATGCAAGTATTTCTGGCATCAATGGCGGCCATCTCCTTCTCCTCACAGGAGCCTGGATGAGCCCTAGCTTGTTTCTTTAGGGAATATAGAAATGAAACTTATTCAGTCTTAAACTATTTTATGACACTATCAAATGCCATGACTTTTCAAACTCTATCACCTTAGACACACGCACATTGACTTGACATTGACTTGATTTTAACCAGTTGACAATACCTCCTCAAGAAGGCTCATCACATAGCAGAGATTAGGGAATATAGGAACCAGTTCAGCTGGAATAACAACTAACTTCAACCCACCTTTACTTTGTCCTGTCACTGCCCCTGGGTAGCACCTTAATCCCTGGCTGCTGTTACATAGTGACACCCATTGTCCCAGGATACAATTTTGATTTACTCTTGGAAGTATCTTACCCAGGTAATGGGTGAGAACCAAGGAATGCTTGGAGGCAAAAAAGGATGAGCTGATAGATAAGGCTCTTACCAGGGACTATTACAGTTACTGGATATCTTCAGCAAAAAAAAAAAAAAAAAAATATTCATTTTATGCGATAAAAACAGCTTGTGAAGATGTTGACAATAGGTTGGAAAGTCATAAGCACTTCCTTTAAGCAGTCAGGTGAATGTAAAATGCTACCTGTAATTCTCAGGTCCATTGATAGAACGGACTAAAAACTACCTCTTTGTAGGAAGACTTGCAAGCCAACAGATGTCAATCAATTTATCTGATTTGTAAATGAATGATTTAAATAACCAATGGTAATTAGATTTTTATTCATGGCATTTGAATGGTATTTTGGCTAATTATTCATTGGTCATCACACTATAATATAATACTTACTTTGGAGGGAGATAACAAAAACATAGAAGGCACAAATTTTGTCCTCCAGGAGCTTACAATCTAGTTTTAGACATCATTGTGGCCTGCTAATCTTTCTACTTCTCTGAGTCTGAATTACTTACAATTAGATGACAGTTATATTTTCTGCAAATTAAAGTTGCCCTTTAATTTATGCTGCCACATAAAACAAATTATTTGTAAAATAAAACCAAAAAACTCTAAAAATCACTTTTCATGGGAAAAAATTTAATTGTTTGCAAAAAAGTAGTCTACCAATTACACTTATTTAAATAAATTTTAAAGGCATGCCTATATCTTACTAACAAATATATCTTACTATATCTTACTAACTTCACTGTTTTGTAAATGTAGATCTCACTAAATCAGGAGGAGTGGTATTCGTAAATAGTGCTAAATTTCAGACTAATAGAAATGGTTGAGCTGGACCAATATAATTCAATGAGGACAATAATTGTCCAAGTTATAGAGTACTCTTCCTGCATGGAACTATCTTTACCATTTTTTTTTGTTCCTTGATCTTTATTGCTCTGTTTAGCAATGAGGTAGCTATTCTTATTTTATATGATTAGAAAAGGTCATTCCATATGCCCATGAATTGGTGGTCCTTATGGGATCAAGTGATGGAAGGGATTTGGTGAGGGCAGTATGTGGTGTGTAGGTAGTCATCCCCAGAAGCATCTGTTTCCCCAAGAGCTGCCAAGAATTTGCCAGCTGCTACTTGGCGACATGTCCTATAGCCCATAGGGGGCAATGTGAGTTTTCTTTCTCAAATCCTTTTCTTTTTCACAGGTCTGATGGTAATGACAGATCATTTCATATCATGCTGTGGTTGGAACCTGACCAAAACAGGAATGGTGCTATATACTCTTTGGTCATTCTCAGCCTTGAAAGGTTCTCCTCCCCCCACCTGGGGGGGGTGGTTATTATAAAAGAATACAACTTCTATCACATATTCCTTAAGTCATCCAATCCAAAGGAAGTTTTTGTTTGCTGTCATGAAAAATTCAGTAAAACCTGTAACATGACATAATTTGTCCACTGTAAACAGACCTTGACTGCTTCTCTCTTGGAATACACACACATATGTGCACCCATCCCTCCTTCCCGCCCATGCCCTCTCCAGAAGCATTGTGGCAAGTTACAAATGAAATAGGAAATGAAAAATGTTCCCCAGTGCCTTATGTGGGCAAAGATAAGTCATCACTGAGAATAGTGATATTTCACTTAGGAATGCCAGAGCCAGAAGTCTTAGGAAAAAAAGATTCAGAATTAGGAACCAGTGTTTAAAATGAGAATGAGCATGGATTTTTCTAAGTATTTCGCTTCTTTCTGTTAATCTAATGCACCGCATCTATTTTGCTAATATTTGGCTACCAACAAATGGGGACAGAGAGGCCCCTTTTCCATTTCCATAGGTTGTTGAATTTGGGATTAGAGAAGAAGGTAGAGAGATGTTTACCTTTCTTCTAAATAAAGAAAGGCCATCTGTTAAGATTATCTAGGTAGGCAAATCCTTTTTGATTCATCTTCTGTGACAACAGGGTTAGAAGATAACTATTAGACCAGTGTTATTCACATTACCTAAGAGAAATACACTTTTTTTTTTCTGAAATCAAGAATGTGCCCATGAGTTAATGTTAATGAGAAGAAAATGAAAGAGTAACTTGGCAGGGAACTCCAATTCTGCCTCAGACTCAAGTCAAGTGATCACAAAGGATCAAGTCTAACTGTAAAGAATACTTTTCTTCCTCTGATCAGAATGACAACTGGGGTGACTGGCAACGAGAGGGCAAGCTTCATTCTAGCAAACAAACACCAACTTTCGTAAGTGCCTTTTAATGTGTAGGGAGTCTTTGTGGAGGAAAAGGATGCACAGTTGGCAAGTACAGAGCTGTAAGGGGATAGTTTTGACATTCTGATAAAACGTCTAGGTTTACTTTGGATTTGACTTTATCATTTACTGAAGGATATTATTAGTGTGAAGATGATAGCCATTCCCTGACTTTCTAAACTGAAGACAGTGAAATGTATATGAACAAAAGATCTGTTATTGAGACTTCTACCCTGTTTACTCAGTAACTTCTATTCCTAATCATTCAACTTTACAAAGAGATAAAGCATGAACTAGGAGGAAAAAGCCACCCAGTTCAAGGGGCCCCAGATAGAACGGTGAAAAAAAGTCAGGTTAAAAATGGAAGCTCAGTAAACCCTGAGTGTGCCTCTTTCCCTTATTGCAAATTCTGCTATGTAAAAATACGTTTGTTCTATTTAGTCAGACGGCACCCTGCATGTCGGAAGTTAAAATTGATATTGTAGCAATAGCCGTGATTGAAAAAAATAAACAACTTTGAGTCTGAGAGCAGAAGACGAGGGTGTAACAGTAAAATACCTTGGGCACAGTGAGGCAGCAATATAGTTTCCTGGCAGCTTTTTGAATGGAGAGATAAATGATCTAACTTGTCAAAAGTCAGAGTCTTAAAAATTAATTTCCCTCCTTGATTTTTAGACTATTTGATTTTTAAAATGTTTCACTTTTATTTAAAAAAAATACATGATGAATAAAAATAAATTGATATCACTAGGTTTCATCTTATTACTGATGTCATTATTTGAAACCAATTTGGAAAAAGACTTGATTTTGTACACAGGAAAAACAATGAATGTTAAGTGAATTGAATGAGTTGAAGAAAAGGTCTCTATAAGTTATTTAATTGCCTGCTAAAGTTAATTCTCACTCAGTAGAACAAGGAGTTGCATCTCTAGTTTCTCAAAATCCAAAGTTATATGGAGTTTGGTTGAGGATGGGTAAATGTGTTGTGAATAAGCTCAGCTGCAAAATTGAATTGGGCAGCCATAAGCTGGAATTAATCATCACTTCCATCATTTTTCATTTCCCTATGTCTGATATATGCTGTGTGGGGGTTCTGGAACAGTAGGAAGCATGACCGAGTATCAAAATTGCTGTATATGTGTACATGTTATCTCTCTTAAAAGAATATAAGCTTCTTGAGAGTAAGACCTATTTCATTTTTGTCTGTTCTGGGACCATGATCAGACAAACTCCATCTTTGTTCTTGAATGGGATGTGCCACTCCCTTATGGCCCCACTCACCATCCCTGTTGCCTTGAGAATCAGTTGCTTTCCCTAGCCGCTATTACTCTATGTATATGGTCTTTCCCACTAGAATGTAAGCTCCTAGAGGGCAGGAACAGCCTTCGCTATTGTGGTTATATCCTAGCACATAGTGAAAAGCTTGACATATAGCAAAAATATAATTTTTTAAAAAATTTCTTCATTTATAGAGATGTCTTGGGTATCTCAAAAGCTATGCCAGCAGAGTACAAATTCTGGCAGGTCTTACCAAGAAGGGAACATTTTAGGTATGAGCTAGCTTGCTTCTCAGGAAGTGGTGGAAGTGTAATTTAAGTGTCTTAGAGATACCCTGGAGCATGGGTAGTCATTTACTCATTAGTTTGATTCTCTTAACCATGTGGTGCATGGTAGTCTCTGTTGACTGGCTATGTAACTAGACTTATGGTTGCCTTCAAAAAGTACTAGCTAACCAGAGGTTTGGTTATTCTTTTTTATTTACTACTCTCTTTTGGTTTTACTCCTTTACTCAGATGAGAGACAAGGGGAGAGAGCATAGATCTTCTCCCTTCTAAGGCTGACACGTTAAAACAGGCCTAGATCCTCTTACTTTACTGTATATTCTTTTCCATTTTAGGTAAAGGAGATTAATCTAGAGCCTCTGACCTTGTTTGTTTTAAAGGCTAGGAAAGCAAGCCTCAGAGAGCCACTGAAGGGCAGGGGTTTCATGAGTCTGAGCCTATGTAAGATTTTGTAGCCATCTGGGCATCATTGCCTATACGGTAAGGAGTGATCTTCAGGAGAACCATTCAGACTCAGGCTAGTGGTAGCTGAGGGTAGGAATCATTTGGCAATAATCTGCATTTGGACATGAAATTGATGGGAACAATGCTATGTGGAAACCATCCTTAGTCAAAGCCTGCTTTCTTCAGAAACAAGGTAGCATATGTGAAAGTGTGCTACCAAGGTGCTAAGGAAAAGTGCTTGTGCTTCTGTTCTTGCTATATCTTTAAAGCAAATATTATTTCTAAAAGTGAATTGATGTTAAGTGGTTAAATGAAATTGGAGCTCTGGTCACCAGTGAGTAACAGCAGCAGGAACATAACCCATTGGGGCTTGATCCAATGAAATTGGAAGAGAGAGACCCCAGAACTCTTCAGAGTAGACATAGAATCCTAAAGCTGAGCTGTAGCAATCTGACTCTAGGATCATGAGTACAGAGTATACTTTCTACATAAGTATACACAAAAGATGTACAAAATTAATGTGCAGTCATTTTTGGCATGAAGGGCACTAGTAACTGAGGGATCAGGAATGACTTCATTTAAGAGAATTTGGTGGTACAGTGGATAGAGTACCTGGCCTGGAGTCTGGGAGATTTATCTTTCTGAGTTCAAATCTGGCCACAGACACTTTAGCTGGGTGACCCTGGGGAAATCACTTAACTTTGCCTCAGTTTCCTCACCTGTAAAATAATCTGGAGAGGGAAATGGCAAACCACTCCAGTATCTCTGCCAAGAAAATGTCAAATGGGGTCATGAAGAGTTGGACATAATTGAAAAATGACTGAACAAGAGAGTTTTGGAGATAACCATGGTTTCTAAGAGACAAATGTGAGGAAAAAATTCATTTTAGGCATAGGAAACAGTCAATGTGAAGGTGTGGAGTCAGGAATATTGCATATGAAGTCTGTCTGGCTAAACTATAGGCAAGGAAAGGGAACTAATATATAATCAAATTTCAAGTGTTGGTCGAAGGCATGCTATTAAGGACTTTAAAAGGCAAACAGGGAACTTATATCTTCTCAATAGGCATCCATCAATTTGCTGAGTAGGGTAACTGTCAGATTTGCCCTTTACAGAAATCACATTGGTATCTTTATAGAGGGTGGGTTGATGTAAGGAGACACTTGAGGCAAGGAGGTCAATTAGGACTTTATTATAATAATTCAGAGGAGAGGTGATGAGGGCCAGAACTACCTTAAGGAGAAGAAACAAATACAAGAGGTACTGTGCTGGTAGACAAATTTGTCTACAACTCTAAGATAGCAGCTAGCCAGGTATTGCTCAGCTGAAACTTCATGGTACTTATCCCTGTCCTTTACCTACCCTTGAAGTTTTCCCAGGTTCAGCTGGGGAACTTGACCTCTCCAAACTGGAGGGAGGCTCCCCATTCTTGACGTTAGCTCATTAGATAGGACTGTTAATTAGCTTTTTCACCATTTTCACCTCCACTTCCTCACAGTCCAATGAACACCAAGTGAGGTCTTCTTTTCTAGTGTTCTCTCATTCTTCAAATGACTTTTCCTTTCCACCCTTCTCAATTTGTGCTGGGGTATTCAACTGCTTCAGTAGCCTGCTGCTTTTTTTTTTTTTAACTCAGGAAGAAGAAGATGACAGCTGCCTTTAAACCCTGGGACCCACTAGACAGAGAGTTGCACTTCAAAACCAACCAGAAGAGGAACCTGAGCAGTGCTCAGGGATCTGAGCAAGTCATTTTATTAGTATATCCATGGAATTCCAATTTGGCAGTCAATTAAAATGTATTCATCAACATGGTATGAATGCAGGGATGGACTTCAGTCATCTTGAACTGACTTGAAGACTGATTTAAAAAATCAGGTTTAGCAGCTACACTTTGGAAATGAGAAAATGCTACAAGTCAGGGCTTGATTTATTTTCTTATTGATTGTTTATTCTTTAAAAAGTTCAGAGAAAATGTTAATAATGCATTTTAAACTTAAAATATTTTGAATGTACATTCCCCTCCCCACCATGAAGCTAGTTGTTAACTATTTATCAGCATAGCCCTATATGAATCTTTGAGACAAGATGGCTGGCAAAAATCGGTCAAAGTATATCTGTTCATGCTCTGAAGTGAGGGTGGGAAAGGGACTCTCCATCATGCATTCCTGAAAGCCGGACCACCCTAAGCTACCATGCACTTACTTCTAAATAAGTACCATGAAGCTTCAGCTAAGCAATGCCTGGCTAGCTGCTATGCTAGATTAGTAAACAATTTTTTCTTACTTCTTGCATGTTGCAAGAGAGACCCTAAGAGACACTCTCGGTCAGCGGCCGGCGCCATTGTGTTCACACACTGTGCTCCTTTCCTGCCCCTCTCCTTTCCTGTCCCACACTCATTTCCTCTTCCCAGTTCCTCTTCCCGGTCCCTCCCACCACCTCCATGGGCTTCAGAGATCTCATAACACCCTCGGGGCTGCAGAACCTCAATAACTTCCTGGCGGACAAGAGCTACATCTAGGGGTATATACCATCTCAGGCTGACATTGCAGTTTTTGTAGCAGTCTCAGGCCCATCACCTGCCGACTTGTACCATGCTCTCTGTTGGTATAACCACATTAAATCTTATGAGAAGCAAAAGGCAAGTTTTCCAGGAATAAAGAAGGCTTTGGGCAAGTATGGACCTGCAAATATGGGATGTAGAAAAAATACCACAGGAGCTACCGATAGCAAAGATGATGATGACATTGATCTTTTTGGGTCTGATGAGGAAGAGGAAAGTGAAGAAGCAAAGCAGCTAAGAGAAAAACGCCTTGCTTGGTATGAATCAAAGAAATTTAAAAAAAAAAAAACCCTGCAATTGTTGCCATGTCTTCGGTCTTACTGGGTGTAAAACTTTGGGATGATGAGAAAGATATGGCAAAATTGGATGAATGTGTCAGAAGCATTTAGGCAGATGGCTTGGTATGGGGATCTTCTAAACTAGTTCCAGTGGGATACAGTATCAAGAAGCTTCAGATACAATGTGTGGTTGAAGATGATAAAGTTGGGACAAATATGCTAGAGGAACAATTACTGCCTTTGAACACTATGTGCAATCCATTGATGTTGCTGCCTTTAATAAGGTCTAAAACCTACCATCCTCAAAAATTGCATTTAAATAAAAATATTTGTAAGCAAAAAACAAAAAACAAAAAACAAAAAACAAAAAACAAAAACAAAAAAACCTACTACACCAAGATACTGGAGCAATGTGATCATTGGTGACGGTGGGAGTGCCCACGCTGATGAAATGATGAATGTGTTGTTGAAGTGTTTCAGAATTTTTTAATAACTTTAAATATTAAAAATAGTATTCTGAATTGTTGCAAAAACTATTCATAGGGTTCATATTTCCATAATGTCTAGGAATCCCAGTAATTACCCTCAAAGCCAGATGAACCTTGTGTCTGTTGTACCTCATACATAGTAAGAGTTAATAAATGCATGTTATAAAATGGGGATAATAACAACACCTACCTTCCATGGTTGTTGTGAGTGTCATATGAGAGAATAGTTGTACAACACTTAGGACAATATTTGGCACAGAGTAAATGCTATATAAATGTTAAATTATTATTAATTAGTAGTAAAATCATATTGTTCATTAGTAATAGTGGTAGTAGTAATAGTAATCACCTCTAGAAACATGAAAGAACAGAAACATGAGGTAGATATCTGATATCAGCTGCTTAAACACATTAGAGTAGAGAAGGAAAGTAGAGTGGTTGGACTTCTTTATGGTCTTTTTTTATTCTGCCTTTAATTCTAGGATATGGCTCTTTAAAGAACAACGTCACTTGCACACTAGAATCTTGCTTATCTATCCTCAGAATTCATTGTAATGCGGATATGTGGTGAACATAAATCAAAAGATCTTTAGTTACTAATGCACTAAAAGGATCTTGCTAGAAAGTGATGATTGGACTCCTGAATGTTGCATAACTGAGTTGGACCAATAAGGATATTGGGTAGTCTGGTTTTGCACTAAAAGTTTCCGTTATCTGATTTTCCATAGTAACTTTTCTTCTCTCCCAAATCTCTCAACTGCACTTGTGAATGTCATATTCATAATGGATCATTTTACCAAGTTCTTTGCTGACAAGATCAAGGCCATCCAAAATGAGTTGCTTCAACTTGCTTCCTCTAAGCTTTGAAAATTCTCAAGTTTTATCTATTCTCTCCTTTTTTTCCTCTTGTCTAAAAAGGTATCCCTGTCCCTTGTCATGATTCATTTTGTGCCCTTGACCACCTCCCTTCCTGTCTCCAGGACTTTGTCATATCAATCATCCAATCTCTCTGTTGACCTTCTTGGGGATACTGCCAGGAGCTCATGTAATATATGTGTGCACCCTGGATAACTGAAATTGGTTGCTATCTCCTACTTTAGATAAAGATAGAACATCCATAAAGGGAATATAAGTGATAATATGACCTAGATTCAGCCTTACACTGCATATGTGATCCTCAGTTACTAAGCTCAGTCATATTACCAGAGGGCTACCTGGTGACCCTTGTTCTAGGGTCTAACAATATTCAACTTACCTTATGAATAATACAATAAAAGTTTAACATATTATCACTAATAATAATAACGCATTTACAATTGCATGTCAAAATATCCAAAATATTTCTTCAAAACAATCTTGTGAGGTAGATGATGCAAGTATTATTATGTAAATTTAACAGATCAGGAAACAAAAGATCACAGTGATTAAAATATTCATTCTGTTGGGATTATAGCTATGGAGACATTCATCTAAAGACGATGATGATGATGATAGCAATAGCCATTTCAAGAACTGGCAATTGGCAATTTAAAGATGGCCTAATATGTAAACATTTTACAGTGAAAATAAATTTAAGACATGCTTATACTTTTGGAAATAAAGCTACCTATAACCTAAAGGAGGTGCTTAAATCAGAGGCCAAATTTGTCAGCAGATAATAAAGCATAGGTTGCATTCCTTTTGCTTCTAAACAGAGAATGTCTGGAATTTTCTACCACTGAAAAGAAATTGAATATTTAAAGGTAATTTGACCTGTACAGTGTGTACCATGAATCTTTTATGTGACCTATAGCAAATGTATTTATATAGTATTATTCTGAGAATATTTGTGTTATTCATTTTCTGGATATTATTTTTCCTGGTATCCTCCACTATCCATTTAGCCAGAGATGGTAATAAGCAGCTTCTTGTGTGTAACCCCTTAAAGTAAAAAGATGGGTCTTCTTTTGCTTTATTCTCACTGAAGAGAAGAAGACAAACTGACAGATACACACATAGAGACAGCCAGAAGATGAGATACAGAGACAGAGAAAGACAGAGAGAAGAAAAAAGGAACAAAAGTTCCATTGAAAATCAGTGAAACATCATTGCATTTTCCCAGAGACTATATTTTGGGATAGTCATAACCATAAAAATGTAATTGGGATAACATTTTATATATGTTAGAAAATGTAAATGGAAGTACTCTTTTTATGTTGCATTAAAATTTTTGATAAGTTCCCTTTATAATACCTCATTGTGTTAGTGCCTAGAATGATCAGGGAGTCCAACTTTCACTTCAGTTAATAGTCTAAGAAAGTTTTTAATCTTGAACTTTTTTTTTCCTCAACTGCCCTTGATATAATTGGAAACAAAATATTTGTATAGAAATGCTGATGCCCTGTTATTTTAGCTTGAATCATAAGATTAAAAATGTAAGTTTTTAAAGGGCCATGTCCAGATAGTACTCTGAATTATATAAGTTAATTTCTCTAACCCACTTTTCTTTTTCAGAAGTAGACAAATTATGGTTCATCTGATGATTTGTTTCTTTTCTTTGTCCAATAAATGCTGTATGTGACAGCTTACGAGATTATAGAAAGATTGATCAGAATTTCCAAGTCCTTACTATTTTTCTATTTTGATTTGTAATGATTGCCATCGAGGGAATCTACAAGCTTGCAATTTCAAGCTATCAATACATGGATGCTGTGCAATCAGCCCTCTTGTGCTTCATAGAAGAAGCATACTAGAAGATGATGTACAATATGAAATTCTTTTTAATTTGTGATTATTTCAGATGGCAAATTAACTGATCCTGTGATAATTTTCTTATGCAGCTTTTGGTAAGAACATGAATGCAAGTTTTATGCAAATGCAAATCTTAAAGTTTGAATTTGTGTCAAACTTATCAACTTACCTTTCTTTAAATAAAAAAAGAACAAAGCCAAAAAATTTCCAAAAAAAATCATTTTGCTGGCTAATATGAAGAAAAATAGCTTTAAACTTGGAATTTAAGCTCCTTGACTATTTAAAATGTAGCAATTCTAAGGGTTTTAAAAATGAGCGTATTGTTATTTATGAATTGGAACCCAAAGGGAGTGATAATGCATTTCCTGCTAGATTCAGAATGTTGGTTCACATAATATGTAATTATAATAGGCACCAAGCACTGTGCTGACTTTCCACTGACCTTCATACTCCAGTGGATCTTAATTCTAAGGTCCAGGGAGATAACACCTGTTGCCTATGGATTCTATTGAAACATTATATTCCCGAATAGCTATCATCTGATTGCTAAAAAGCACCTTTTTAATCTCCCTGTACCAATGGGGCTAGGGAGGGATGATTAGGGTGCTGTGTGCCTGAATATTAGAGTATCTGTAACAAAATGGGAAATTCAACATAAAAGGAGAACTCCCATTAAAAGATCTTTTTCATTATTCTTTGTTTAACTGTCCACTGTGATCATACTCCCAAGGGGCCTAGCATTAAGCATGATAAAATTTCAAAATCTTTTTCTGCCTGGAATCCTTATGTCTACCATGTTTCTAATTTTTAATACCTTTTGTTAATACAGGATGCTAATTTCTAAATATAGGAATAAAATCAGTTTAATAGAACCAATATCATCTACAGCTGCAAATATAAGCAATACTACACAACTATAGTACCCCACCTCAGCATTAAAAAGAGAGAGAGGTATGTATTTTCTTAGCTCTTTTGTGGGGTCAATTTTGGTCATTTAAAATTACACAGTTTTCAGTTTAGATCTGTTATATTTTTTAATTAACATAATTGTAGCCATTGTATCTACTGCTTTACTGGTGCTTCTTCCTTTACTTTGTATCAATTCATATTAGTTCTATATTTCTCTGAATTATTCATACTAACTTCTTATGTTGCAATAATATTCCATTACATTTATATAACAAAATTTGTTTAGCTATTCTCCATTTGATGGACATCTATATTATTTCCAGTTCTTTCCTATCACAAAAATTGCTGTTATGAATATTTTAGTGTGTTTGGCAAATTTTGTTCTGTCTTTGACCCACTAGATATGCCTAGCAATAGATCTCTGAGTTCAAGAGTATGGACAATTTACTCCCTTTTTTAAAGCATAATTCCCAATAACTTTCCACAATGATTGCACAAATTAACAGATCCATCAACAATATATTAATTTGCCTATCTTTCCACCACTTCTCTGATGTTGAGCATTTCCATTTTTGTCATTTTTGCCTATTTGCTGATTATAAGGTGAAATCTTAATTGTTTTAGCTAAGATTTCTGTTATTGTTAGTGATTTGGAGCCATCATTCATGTGGTTATTAATAATTTGTAATTCTTTTTGGGGAACTGTTTGTTCAAATCCTTAGACCACTTATTCATCAAGAAATGGATATTGACCCTATATATTTATCTTAGTTTCTTACATATTCTATATCTTGGATATTGGATTTTTATCAGAGAGATTTGAAGTAGATAGTTTCCCCAATTGACAGTTTCCTAGTGGCATTAATTCTTTGCAAAGGCTTTTCAATTTCATTGAATTGTAATTATGTGTTTTATCCTTTGAGATCTTCTTTATCCTTTTATTGATTAAGAATTCTTCTCCCAATCACATCTGTAAAAAGTACCTGATAACCTTTCTCTTCTGATGTTATGTTGTGAACTTAAACATTCAGGATTTGTATCCATTTTGACTTTATTGTGATTTATGATGTGAAATGTTGATTTAAAGTTAATTCATATCAAACTATGTTCCATGTTTCCTCTCTGTTCTTATCAAAGAAGGAGTTCTTCCAAAAAGTAATAAATGTTCTCAGGTTTAACAAAAAAAAAAAAATGGATCATTGAGCGTGAGTCTTCTCATTCTTCCCTATCTATTCTCCTTTTCTATTTTCTAGTACTCTTTCATTTCTTCTTTCAAAGATAGGGTTGCCTTATCTCACCAAGGCTGGAAGTACAGGGACTCACAAGCCCAATCCCTCTGCCGATTTTCACAAAAGCTTTGACCTGAATTTTTTTTTTCACCTTGGGCTGGCTTGTTTCTCTGCAGACAGGCTCTTGGTCTTCTCCGACTCCACTGGGGCTCACTATACTCTCCTTGGACTTAGTGTGTCTACCTCAATTGCAAGCAGTCTGCCAACCTCAGCCTCTCTTAGAATGTGCCACCACTCTCAACTTTACCAAATAGTTTTGATGATTATTGCTTTTTAATATAAAGTATAAAAACATTTTGTTCCTGCTTTTTTTCATTATTTCCCCCAATATTCTAGATCTTTTGATCCTACAAATGAATGTTATTATTGTTTTGTAAATATTGTTATTGTGTCTCTATGGTAGTTTGCTAGGTAAAGGACTAAGTATATAAGTTAACTTGGGCAATAATATCATTTTCATAATATTAAGATGACCTAAAATGATTAATGGCTATCCATATGATTATTTGTCATTCTATTTTTTTTGTAAAGAACATTTTCTCAATTTATGTATCTTTAATGTGTTTTGGTAAATTGATCCCACGTTATTTTATTTTATAGTTATTACTAAAGGGATTTACCTGCCTATTATTTTTTCCTTGGATTTTGTTCAATTAGTTTCTTTGCTATTTCTCTGAGTTATTCTAAGCATCTTGTCATCTTTAAATAAGAATAGTTTGTTATCTCATTTTCCAATATTTATGCCTTTAATTTATTTCCCTTGTTTTATTACTATCACCAGCCTTTCTAGAACCATGTCAAACAATAATGGGAGAAGGCATCCTTGCTTTACTATGAACTTATTGGTAAAGCTTCTAGTGTTTCTCCATTCAACTTTTCCACCACCTGACTAGCTGCCTTTTCACCTTGAGGTCATTTCTTCTGATTAGTGAATTTCTGGCTCTCACTATCATTTCATGAGATGCTTGGGGAATGCATACCCTCACTCTTGGCTCTACTCCTCACTCTTCACACCTTTATACCTCCTTTCCAGCAGCCTGGCCCCCTTCCCACCTTCATTTCTTCTTCCCTTTTATATATTGCCTTTCCCTATTAGAATCTAAGTTCTTTGAGGGTAGAAATTCTTTTTTTTTTTTTTGCTGATATTTGGCATTTAGCACACTACCTGTACATGTAATAAGTGATTTTAGAATGTTCTATTTTTATCTCTCTCTCTCTCTCTCTCTCTCTCTCTCTCTCTCTCTCTCCCCCCTATCATTTGTCTTTGTGAGGGAACTGTCACATTCTTGGTCTTGACCTGATTTTTTTTTCGTAATTTCTCTGTTTGACATAACATGCTGATTTGTTTCACTTCTACTCTTCATTTTTCTGTTTTTTAAATTTAATTCATTGTTAAAGACTTTCTACTGGATTTGAAATGATAAGAAGGTGAGATGCTGTGGAGTTGAGCTTAGGTGGCAGCTCAGTTTGCTAATTCGAGCCATTGCCACCAGTCTGGTGTTAAAGAAAAAGATAGAAATTGAAAGGAAACAATTTGTTCAGCTGTGGTTTGAAACTGCTTTCTAGACCAGGAGCTAAAAAGATAAACAGAAGGGTAATGGAAAGCTTCAGAAAGTTATCTAGGCCATCCCTCCTACTCTCAGGACATAACTTGTGTAATTTATCCTGGACTGATAAAAATCTTAAGTATTTTCAAAGACCTTCAGAGCCATATTCACAGGCTACCTAGTTAACTTATTCCAATGTTTAACCACACTTGCCAGTGGCATAGTCTTCCTCATATCTCAATCTCTTGGGTTATACTTTAAACCTTTTGTTTGAATCTAACATTGATTGTGAATAACTTGTCTCTACACTCTATTTAACAATCTCTCTTATCTTGGGGGGAAAATCAACACCTCAAAAGCACCTCTTTTCCAGGTTATGTAATGTCAGTTCCTTTAACCTTTGCTCTCAAGTGTGATTTTCCACTACTTCAATCATTTTCATAGCTCTAATCTTTAACATTTAAAATTTTTGATGTCCATCTCATATGGAGCACAAAAAGGGGTCACAAAATTCTCATAAGTATATGATCAACATTGAATGTAATGAAAGGGATGATCTTTCTTGCTAAGCATTGTACTAACATTGACACTTTTCAAGACAGCAATATATTGCTGTTTCACATGTAGTCAGTTGTCAGGGTTTTGACATAGTCGTACTTGAGAACATAAGGAATGGTTCCAAAAGTGTTTTCAAGGACACTGGTATCATTGGCCTTGTGACATGGTAATCATTGCCAAATGGTTTGATATCTTTGTGCCGAATATAAATATACACCAACACTGGGAAAACCGTTCTGGAATACCAGAACTCTGGAGCTGTTATTACTCCACTATGAAGAGTTTATTATCTCTCTTTTTTAACTTAAAAGACAACCAGCTTTGTAAATTGCAGTGTAATTGGACAGCCTTGAGCACCAGATAAAAGTTGTACTTTTCAGAGATACCCACAGCATGGGTGAGAAACTGTACCTTCATGAGGGTCAGTGTTTGACATTAAATAGATCTGACCTTTGGCAAATCTGGGCTTTACTTCCCACATCTATAAAATGAAAGTATTGGATCATATGACATCTAAGGTAATTTCTTACTCTAAAATTCTATGGATATTTTCCAGTCTGTCTTTTCATTGACTCTTTGTGGAAATACTTGCCAAAATGGTTTGAAACATCTAATATATTTTTAAATAATTTTCCTACTTAAAATATATATGGTTACAATGATCTATTTTTAAAAAATTCTTATGTACAGAAATAGAGCCAGGCCCATGTTTTTTTTTTTTTTTTGAGTAATTTTTGGCTTTTTTTCTTTCCTCTACTATCATTTCTCCTTTCCTTGGCTTGATATTTTCTGGTTAAGGAGATGTGAATATTAAACCATTAGCATGCCTTTCATGTGTGGGGCAACCAGAAATACCACTCCAGATTCAAGGTATTCAGTGGATCTATATTCACTCAAAATCATATTTCACAAGCCTCTGCCAATATGGTTCCTTTAAATATTAGGTTTTGTTGTTGTTCTTGTTCAGTCATTTCAATCATGTGCAACTCTTCATGACCCCATTTGGGATTTTCTTGGCAAAGATATTGCAGTGGTTTGCCATTTCCTTCTCCAATTCATTTTACAGGTGAGAAAACTGAGGTAAGCAGGGTAAAATGGCTTGCCCAGGATCACATAGCTAGTAAGTATCTAAGGCTGGATTTGAACTCAGGTCTTCTTGACTCCAAGTCTGATGCTCTATCCACTGAACCACCTAGTTGCCCCAAAATTGCCAGGTAGAGGAAATAATCAGTTCAAAGCACAAGCATTTATTGAAATTGGATTCTAAGAAAAGTATCAATAAAATATCTCTTCCATAAATCTGATACATGTTGTCCTGCAAATTCATATATTATCAATAAGAAGAATAGATACACCCATGGGATACATGTAGAGAGGCAAACATAGATTCTCACAATAAAAATCACATTTTTAGAACTAGAAGGGAACTTAAAGGACATTTTACAGATAAAGAAACTGAGGCTTAGAGAGATTAAGTTACTTGTCCAAGTTTACACAAGCAGCAAGTATCAGAGCTACTATTGAAATCTAGATCCTCTGCATCCAAATTCAGGCTCTTTCCAATATACCATATTCTTCGCAACATATATGGAGCATGCAAAGAGGGACATTTCACAACTCTGTTATTACAGCCCCATTGATGTTTTCTGGTGATGTTATTACATTGCATCTAGTCCTCACTGACCTTGTTTCATCTCCACTAGGATGTGCCTTGCATTTCATCTTTCTCAGACATGTTGGTAATCTAGTTTCTTGGTCACTGATAAATGTTGTTCACTGGACCCATGGTTGTGGAACTTCTGTTGACCACTGGTTGAAGTATTCAGATCTACCTACTGGCTCTCTCTGATCTCACCTGCTAGGGTTAAGTGACAATAGAGGTTCTCTTCCATTATAAGAACAATCTTTTAGTCATGGCCAAATACTGTGAGCTGCCATAATTAGCTAAAAGTATTGCTCTAGGGGCAGCTAGGTGACGCAGTGGCTAGAGCACTGGCCCTGAATTCAGGAGGACCTGACTTCAAATCCTGCCTCAGACACTTGATGTTTACTAGCTGTGTGACCCTGAGCAAGTCACTTAACCCCAATTGCCTCACCAAAAAAAAAAAGAAAAAAAAAGAATGCTTGGAATTTTAGAATTCCTCTATATTATTCATTAACAGTCTGTTATTCCATTTATGACTATGCTCCATTTTGCCAAATTTGTTACTTTTTGTTCATAATCCTTTTCAGTTTGTAGAATGTTGTATTCCAATATCTCCTCTACTTTATGGTGGTAGCAGTCAAGTTTTATGTATTTCTGACTGTGCCAGCTTGGTACTTGAATTTTTTTTTTCTGGCTACTTGAAATGCTTTCCCTTTGATCATGAAGCTCTGGATTTACACTATGATATTTCTGGAAGTTTTCATTTTGTTTGTTTTTTTTTTCCAAGTAAGAATACCAGTGGATTCTTTTTATTTTCAATTTTTCCTTTATTTCTAAAGTCTATACAGTTTTCATTCATGATTTCTTGATGTATGTTATTCAAGTTTTAAAGAAAAATATTTATGGTTTTCAGTTAGTCTGCTGATTCATATATAATCTCTCCTTTACCCTTTTTTAGGAGACAGCTAGGCAGCCCAGTGAATAGAGTGCTAGGGCTGGTGTCAGGAAGACCTGACTTAAAAATCTGACCACAGACACTTACTAGCTGTGTCACCATGGGCAAGTCACTTAACCTCTGTTTGCTTTAATCCAATGGAGAAGGAAATGGCAAACCACTCCAGTATCTTTGCCAAGAAAACCTTATGGCCAATGTGGTCCACAGGGTTATGGAGAACATGACTAAACAACATGACCCCTTTTTTTTCCAGGTCAACTCTTTTAGAATAGTGAATACATTATATTTTCTTTTTTGTTTGTTTGTTTTTTCCTTCAACTTAAAAAAATGTTCAGATATTCCTTCTCATCTTATGAAGTCACTGATTTATGTTTGGACCATTGCAATTTTCAAGGATATTTGTTACATGAGTGAGGATTTGCAATTCCTATTTTAAATCATTTATTTTCTTTTCATGTTCTTCTGCTATTCTAATTTCATTTTCAGTTATTTTTTTCTAGACTTCTTGCTTCATTTCTCCCAGGAATTCTATTTTTTATGGCCAAGCTCAATATTAGTTTGAGGGTATTAATATAATTTTTGTGAAATTATTCTCTTTGCCTGAGTTGGTGTCCTGGACATCCCTAGATCTATAATATTTCTTCATCATTGGTATTTTCTTCTGTTTACTCATTTTCCCAAGTCTTTTTGAATTGGGATGTTTTGTAACAAGCAGGCTCTGTATACATCTGGAAGGGATCATAGGTCTTTTTTTGTTGTTCTTGCTTTGCATTAAATGGGGTCTAGGCACTGCTTCCTCTAAATACAAAGTGCTGTATTTTTTTCAATGCTCTCTTTGGTGATTCAGACCAGCAAGCTTCAAACTCTAGGTCAGGGGTGGGAGACCTGCAGCCTTGAGGTTATAGATGGCCCTCTGAGTCCTCAAGTGCAGCCCTTGCACTGAACTTGGATTCAGTCAAAGGGCCACACTTGAGGACCTAGAGGGCCACATATGGCCTCGAGGCCACAGCTTCCCCACCCCTGCTCTAGGGCATGGTCTGAAGCCCAGTTTTATTGCTACCTTCACCACCTGACTTCTCAGGCTCCCAACCTCAGTCTACAGTCAGAGTAACATGACTGTGGGTTCCAGATATCCCTGGCTTTCCCTTAGTATGCAACTGGGAAGTTTTATATGTTATATTCCTAAGCCAGGCTTTTCTGGCTTATTCCTTCCATATTTTATACAGTTTTCTGATTATCTCTCCATGTGGAATTGATCTGGAAAAATGCAAGTGCTCTTTTTTTTTTCTCCTTCAATTTTTCCTTTCTTTGCATGTTTTCTTATCCTTACTTTGGTAGTTATATTATAGTAGTGCCATTCTGCTCCCAGTCATCTCATCATCTCAGCCAGAAGTCATCTGTCTGTTGTCTCACCCATCACAAGCCTTTTTCTTCAGAACAATAGTTAGCAGTTGTTGTAGTTATCTGGCTTTATTGGCTTTTTGCTGTTTTTCCATTTGTGTAAGCCTATGCTAAATTGTAAAGGAGTCAATGACAACCTATCCAGCTTCTAGGTACCTCTGAAATATTTGTTTATATTCTAAAGATTTTTACAAAGATATTGCCATCTCTTGTTTCATTAATTTTGCTTTGTTTGTTTTTGTTTTAGATTACCCTTTATCTTGTGCTTGATGTTGCCTATCCTCTTTGGTTGTCGGCTTTAATGATTCTTGAAATGCTTGATTTCTCCACACTAATAGTTGCTGTAGTAATTGCAATCTACAATAGTTATTGAAGTTTGTCCTTTTTAAACAATTTAAACAATTTTGCATGTTTTCTTTGAGTAATATCCATCCTAGAAAACCACAGAATTAAAAACACAACATAAGAGAGTAATAAAGCATGTGTGAATGGCATGAAATCCATCACACAGCTGAAAGAAAACTAACTAAAGGTAGAAAAGCCCACTGAAACTGCATTAATCTGGTCAAAGTATCATGCTCTTGGTCAGGTTAGTGTTAGCAGAAGCACACATGCATGATCATTGTTGTCACAAAATGAAATCATATCAAAATTTTTGCTTTTCCCACATAATTCACTTACCACTGTAGGATATTATATTAAATGTATTGAGAGATACTTGTTGCCTTTGCTTTTGTTCCTAAAGGCTTCATTCAGGATGTTTCTAGACCTTATTTTCTCTAAAGTCATTCATTGTCCAGCATGCAAAATCTTGGAGGAAAAATATTTTTGCCATCTTTTAACTCTCATAGAAGATTTGGCTTAGGTCCACAGTGTGGGTAATGGCTTAAATCAGTTTGGCTTATTAATAGCAAACTCACAAACAAAAACACTTTGTTGGATGGTTTTGTGAAGTATTAAATGTGATTATTTAAAAGGGGAATATGTATTCACATTTCTATTTCCCTAGCATAGTGCCTGGAACATAATAGACACCTAATAAATGCTTGTTCATTGATTGCTTCATTCAATGATGAGAGCTTCATATATTTCCATAAAGACAAATTGCACTTGATAGTCTGTTTTGTTTTTGTGTCCAATTTTTTCAGTGATAGACAGGCTTTTTAATATTAGGAGTCCTATAGAAGTCAGTCTGAAATTTAAGGATTGAGAGAATTTACACAATATGATAGAATTGGCTGCAAACATAGTAGAGAATTAGGTAGCATTAAAAAATAAAAATAAAAACAACAACAATCCACAAACATTCCAAATATTATTTCCTACAAACTATTACATTTGGCTACATTGGTAAAAGTAGGTAACAGGAAAAGTGCACGTGAAAATAATTCAGAATCTTTTAATAAAATAAAAGAAAGTGGTTTAGCTACTGATAGTTATCAAGGCAACTTGAGACTTACTGCTTACTAAAATGCCTGCCTTCCTTATCTGTCTCCTGTAAAGTTGACAAAACAAGGTAGTTTTGATGTCAAAACAGGGAGGAACAGAAGAGAGGAACTTAGACAGGTAGAGTTAAGAAGGTGTTAGTATTTACATTTGATGATTCCATTTCTCCTTCCAGCAAGATGTTCTCTCAAAGAAAACTGACCTGTAGAAGATGACGTCTGCCTCACAGTAAAAGCAAAGAAAATTCATCAGTAACCAACCTGTATGACCAGGATTAAAAAAAAAAAATCCCTTTGATGAAAGACAAGAGTTTTGTAAACCTACTGAAATGAATTTTTATTGGGTTTTCACTGTAATTAATAACTTATACTTTGGCTTTAATCCTGTTACTCCTTATATGTTTTGCAACACGATACTATTTTCAGGGGTTCAACTTTGGAAATTGCCTAGAGTTAGTTACAGTGAATCCAGACTTAGCATATACAAATATCTCAATCACTGAAGGAGAGATAGGTTGGAATAGCCATTAGAATGAATAAATGAATAAATGAATGAATGAATGAATGAATGAATGAATGAATGAATGAATGAAAAAGCTAAGTATCTGCCAAGCACTGTGATAAGCACTTGGGGTACAAATACAAAAAAAAAAAGGATAGCCTCATTTTTTCAAGAAACATGTAATTGGAATGGAGGAAACGATACACATAGACCAAGGCTTATGGATCCAGCTTTTGGTGAGAGCCAGTCATTAAATTTTCTGTTAAAAATATTCAGCATTGCCAAATGCTACAAAGTAGGGATTTTTTTTTTATTGTTTGGTTGATTATCTCAACTTAAGAAAATTTTTTAGAAAATGTTACTATAGATTAAACTTAAAAGTGTGTTGTGGAATTCTGCTTCCAGGAGCCAAGATGGTGGAGTAAGAGGTGAGTCTCTCTTACCCTCCCTTATTAATCCCTGAAAGCCCAGAAAATATCACTCCAGGAAAAACCCTGGAACAGCTGAACCAGAAAAAAGATGGGGTGCAGCTGTCCAGTAGCCCAGGTATCTTGAGGAATTAACTGGAAAGGCCCCTCTTACCTTGGGGGAATGGGAGCAGTACAGAATGGGAGGCATCCAAGCAAACTAGTGGAAAGCCCCACCTCAGCATACCAGGAGGACATCCTGAAGCTCAGGTGGTTGAGCAGACAAACATCAACACCTGGACCCCTGACTGCTCATTGAGGATGGGGGAACCAGTGGAAACCAGCTCAGAAAACCACCAGGTATGTCGGCATTCTACAGCAACCTGCTCTCCCAGTGCCTCAGCAAAATTAAGGGAAGCAGTGCTCCAAGGGGCCCCAGGGGGATAAACACCCTACAACATCCATCTGAAAGGAGCTGAAGAAAGCAAAAGGAAGGAAAGGACTGGGTGAGCAGGAAATCTCCAGGAGCCACACTACCCAATCCTACCCCTAGAATTCCAGTTTTGCTGATTCCAGTCCAACACCAGGTAAGCTACCAGAATCCTACAACCTCCAACTGCCAACACTGGAGGCCCCAGCATACGAAGCCATGGACTAGGTCCTAGGCACCCAACACAAGAAGCTTGGGTCAGTGCCCTCTGCTCCCCAGCAGGAGATCCCAATCTCTTTAAAAGCCAGGAAATAAGCAAACACCATGAGCAAAAAGAAACGTACAATAGATTCTTACTATGGGAAGAGTGAAGATCAAGGCAGAAATTCTGAAGAGGGCAACATTGTCAACAAACCCACATCTGGAACCTCAAAAGGGAATATGAACTGGTCTGAAGCCCAAAAAGCCTTCCTAGAAGAGCTCAAGAAAGATTTTAAAAGTCAAATGAGAGAGGTAGAAGAAAAAAATGGGAAAAGAAATGAGAGGTATGCAAGAGAAAGTCAATAGCTTGGAAAAGAAAGGATAAAAATTAACTGTAGAAAACAAGTCCTTAAAAAATACATCGGCCACCTAGAAAAAAGTATACTGAAGAAAACAAATCCCTAAAAAATAAAATTGGCCAAATGGGGAAGGAGGTACAAAATCTAATAGAAGAAAACAATTTGTTAAAAATTAGAATTGAGCAAATGGAAGCTAATGACTCTATGAGAGAGCATGAATCAGTCAAATAAAAACAAAAGAATGAAAAAATAGATGAAAACATAAAATGCCTCATTGCTAAAACAACTGACCTGGAAAATAGGTCCAGGAGAGACAATTTAAAAATTATTGGTATACCTGAAAATCATGATTAAAAAAAAAAAAAAGCCTGGACAGTATCTTTCAGGAAATCATAAAGGAAAACTGCCCTGAGGTCCTAGAACTAGAGGGTAAAATAGTCATAGAAAGAATCCACCAATCACCTCCTGAAAGAGATCCCAAATTGAAAACACCAAGGAATATAGTAGCCAAATTCCAAAATCACCAGGTCAAAGAGAAAATACTGCAAGCAGCCAGAAAGAAACAATTTAAATATTATGGAACCACAGTCAGGATTACACAGGATCTTGCAGCTTCTACATTAAAAGACCGTAGGGCATGGATTATGATATTCTGTAAGGCAAAGGAGCTTGGATTACAACCAAGGATCAACTACCCAGCGAAAATGAGCATGATCTTTCAGGGGAGGAGATGGATATTCAACAAAATAGGGGACTTCCATACCTTCCTGATAAAAAGACCAGAGCTCAACAGAAAATTTGATCTTCAAATACAAGACTCAAGAGAGACATAAAAAGGTAAATGGGGCAGAAAGAAACAACATGTTATTAAAAGGGCAAACTGTTTATATCCCTACAAGGGAAGATGACACTTATAACTCTTGAGAATTGTATTGTTATTACGCTGCCATGTTAAAGGAGTATACATAAAAGGGGTGGGTATAAATTGACTTTGATGTAATGATGAAAAAAATCTAATCAAGTGGGTTAAATGGATCCAAGTAAGGGAATTAATCTAATCTAAGAAAATATACTGAGAGGAAAGGAGGAGGCAGACAAGGGTAAATTACATCACGGGAAAAGGCACAAAAACCTATTAAACCAGAGGGAAAGAAAGGAGAGAAACGAGCATTGTTTGAACCTTACTCTCATCAGGTTTGGCTCAAGAAGGGAATAACATAATCAGCTGGGTATAGAAATCTAACATGCCATATAGGCAGTAGGAGGGAAAAGGGGAAAGAAAAGGGAGGGGGCTAATAGAAGGGGGGTGGGACTGAGGGAGGTGATGGTCAAAAGCAAAACATTAGTGAGGAGGGAAAAGGAGAAAGAAAAACACAAATGGGGGCTGGGCGAGGGAAGGATGGAGAGAAAGACATAGATAGCAATCATAATTGTGAATATGATATATGAATGTAATGGAATACTATTGTGCTATAAGAAATGATGAACAAGTGGACTTCAGATAAACCTGGAAAGACTTGTATGGTTTGATGCTGAGTGAAAGTGAGCCGAACCAGGAGAACATTATACACAGTAACAGCCACATTAAGTGATGACTGACTTCGATAGACTTAACCCCTTTCAACAATACAAGGATCTAAGACATCTCCAAAAGCCTTATGATGGAAAATGCTATCTATATCCAAAGAAAGAACTATGGAGTTTGAATGCAGATCGAAGCATACTATTTGCTATTTTTTTCTTTTATTGTGTTTTGTTTCCTCTTTCTGGTGGTTCCTCCTATTAGTTCTAATTCTTACTTACGACATCACTAATGTACAAATATATTTAATAGGAATATATATGTATAGCCTATATTAGATTGTGCACTGTCTTGGGGAGGGAGGTATGAAGGGAGGGGGAGAAAAATGTAAAACTCAAAAGCTTATGATAGTGATTGTTGATAAATTAAAATAAATTAATAAAACATAAAAAAAAGAATTAGAAGCAAAGGGGATGCCCATCAATTGGGGAACAGCTAAACAAATTGTGGTATATGAATGTAACGGATATTGTTGTGCTATAAGAAATAACAAAAAGGTGGAATTTCAGAGAAACCTGAGAAGACTTGGGTGAATTGATGCAATAAAGTGAAACATAAACAAGATAACAATTGTACAATAACTACATTTTAAATAAAAGTAATTTTTAAAAGTGTGTTATACCTACTGTTTTCCCCCTGGAGTGGTGATCAGGGCAAGATACTTTGGTACTGAAAGTAGCCAGGATGGTTAATGGGGTCCTAAGGGAGTACACTGATACATCCCGTCCAGGAACAGTTGATAGAGTTCAGTTGATTGTGGTCTGTGGGCCCAGAACTAGTGGGAAGTGTTGAAAGATTAGTTGGAAGATGGTATGAAGGAGATTATTGGAAAGGAGGGGCTGAAGTGTAACATGGTTGGGGGTTTTCTGAATGAGTATTTAGGGAGAGTCAGTGTCCAGTTAAGAGAGGGTGCCAGAGTGGAAGTTCCTTCAGAACATGGTTTCTGGTATGGACATCAAGGCACTGTGGAGAAGATGAAAGAGGGAAGGGAAGCACAATTTGAGCAGACTTTGAGCCAAGAAGACCAGAATTCAAATTCTACCTCAAACACTAACTAGCTGTGTGACTCTGGAAAAGTCACTTAACTTAGTGCTTTGGGTACCTCATCCATAAAACAGGGGGCTGGACTCAGTATCCTCTAAAGTCCCTTGTAGCTATAAATTCATGATCCTATGAAGATGTAGCTCATTGACAACTAACAAATTAACATTCAATGATGAATGAAAAAATCTAAAAATATCTGATCTATGAATAGAACCGATATTTTTCAAATAAACTCTATGAATCCATTCTGGCTAAACTAATTTACTAGGCTTCTTAGCAATTTAAACTTAGGGACTGAATGATATTTCCATTTTTTTCTTGGTAGAATTAGCTCTTTCTGACACACTTTGAAGCCTTATTTCTCACAAAGTAGACATATTTTTCTATTCCATGTAAGTACAGTTTTTCAAGTCCCTAAAATGTGGTTCTCACATAACTAGGATGATTCTTTAAGGAAATTAAGAAAAGATTAGTTAAATGTTACCTCTTTTAACAAAGGCACACAACAGTGCCCTTTTCAGGAAGATGTGATAGCTATATTTACACTTAGTAGCCAAAGGGATTTTTTTCTACCTTCTGCGTCATATCTAAATGATTTTAACACCAAGAAATGAATTCAATCAATAAGCAAGTATTTATTAAAAGCCCACAATGTCCCAAGCAACTGTGCTAGTTCCTTGCGATAGAAAATATCAACAATGCTATATAGAAATCATTGTAGTAGTGTATACTTTGTCCACGATGTTGGACTTTGGAAAATATAGACATGGTCTAAACACATAACTCCTGATCATGAAGGGGGACTTTACATAAACATTTTAAAATTCTAGGCATCCTGTGTGAGAATTGAGGCTTTCAAAGTCAGAGATCCAGATAATGATTAAGTTATTTAGTCTTTTGAACTAGCTACTTTTGTGACTCATTTTTCTCTCTAACCCATGCTATTATACACTAATCCATATATTCTTTCCTTTCCATACAGATGACACAGCCTGTTTATTTGGAATGGTTTTTGTAATATTCACATTAACAAAGACTTTATAAGCAAGAAAAATATCGGCATTCAACCAACTTGAAGGAAGCAGCTGGGGCACACGCTGATTTAGCATGGTATTAACCATCCATTAAAGATGGCAAAAAAACAAACCTTCAAGGTTTTGATTGTGGTTCTGCTTTCCAAATTCAGGATGCTCCTTAAGTAGTCTGTATGTGAGACATACTGGCATAATCTCATAGAAAGGGCTACCCACATCTATATATCAGATTCTTCTATGAAGATGATTTTTAAAAATTATTCACCTCTTCATCTTCAAGCTTGTGTTGGTGGAGCTTATAACACCCATCAATTTATAAAAACACAGCCGTGTAATAGTGGAAAAAGCTGCAGTCAGAAAACCTCGAAGCAAGGACCTGCTCTGCTTCTTGCTATTTTTTTTTTCCCTACTAGAAGCAAAAAAGAAAGCGATTTAAACTATTGGTCAGTGCCAGGGCAATCTGACACTTGTGTGACTTCTTTTCCATGCAAGTATTTGTTTTTCAGTCTTAAACACAGCTGTCCACAAACTTTTAAAAAAGTATATTTTGATAATTGTATTTGAGCAGAATTGTTTTTTCACTAGAATCTTGTGCATTTTGTTTTATGCATTTAAAAACACCATTCTGAGATGGAGTCCGTAGACTTCATTAAAATACCATAGGGGTCCATCACACATACACACAGTTTAAGAATCACTGTAAAATGTGGCTGTTAAATAATTAAGATTAGATTTGCTGAATTTCGATTCTTTTATCATGTTTCTTTTTCAATCAGATTCTGACAGTTATGTCTTCCATTACTTCCTGAGTTTGACCATTCTCTCCTATCTGGGCCACAATTTTCTCACTTGTAAAATGAAAAGGATGAACTAAGTGACCTCTAAAGACCCTTCCATGTCTAAGTTCTATGAACTATAATTACGCCTTCAAAGATATTTTTAGCTAAGATTTTCCTAGAATGCTGCAGACATGAAGACTGATATGGTTCTGGGCTTGTATTGACCCAGGCCAGTCCCCTAGAAGTTTAGGTTTGCTACTGGAACAAACTGAGACACTCATAGCTCAGAGGTCATTCACTATTTAAGAAAAGGAGATTTAGTTAGCCAGAACAGATGAAGGATATTCAACAGAGATAGGCAGTAAGTTGATTCAGATAAGTGAAATTGGGACAGCTAGGTGGCGCAGTGGATAGAGCACCGGCCCTGGATTCAGGAGGACCTGAGTTCAAATCCAGCCTCAGACACATAACACTTACTAGCTGTGTGACCCTAAGCAAGTCACTTAACCCCCATTGCCCAACAACAACAACAACAAAAAACAAACCAAAAAACAGATAAGTGAAATCCCCAATGAGAAACACCAGCTAAGCATATGAGGACCCTTCCATTTCCTTGTACTTGCTTTGTTTGAAGTCCCCTGAGGCAACCAAGTCTTGAGGAATGTCTCAATACCATTTAAGGAAAAACTTACCTAAATGCATGAATGGGGGGAGAGAGGGAGGGATTAAGAGGTTGCTTCTACCACAGCCCTGTGTATCCTGAGGAACAAGTTCTATGGGATTTATTTTTGTTTTATTTGTTTATATTGTTTGTTATATTTGTTTTATTAGTATGTGTGTATGTATGTATATAATTGTATTTGCTATGAATTAATGATTCCTTTTCCCCTGGACACCACCAGAAGGAAAGAGGGAGACTGTTCTAGTTGATAGTTTTAAAGAATGAGCCTGTTCTGGCTACACAGCCACCCACATGATATTTCAATTCAAGATGTCTTCTCCCAGAAGTAGGTCTCTGGTATTTCTCATGGCGCTACCTTCACATTAGGTGATTTAGGCATGAGCCAAAACCCTGTTACACTTAAGCAACTTTTTTCTTCTTTTTGGAGCCAATTTTAAAAAGTCTATGTAACTATTATGCAAAAAATTTTCAATAAAATAATTCATTATACAATTCATTTTTTTCTTATTCAATATATACTAAGCAAAATTAAAACTTTTCTTGATGATACTTAGTTATTTTTACATCCATTAGTTATTATTGTAGGTTATTTATTGATTTTTTCCCCCATTTTGTTACTTGGTATCTTTCTGGCAGCTATTGCTTCTGCTATCTAGTTACAGGTCTTTTCCAGACATTCATCTTCTATTTTTTTTTTTAATCTATGCAAACCTGAAAAATTAGATTACCAAGCTTAAACAAATAGCATGTAAATTAGGAATCAGTAGGATCTGAAGAAAGCTTTAATCTTTCTCTTGCATAGTAAAGCATAAGAATTTTAAGTGTGCCATCTTTGTGAAAATCATTTTAGAAATTTCTCACTTTTAGAAAAATCTACATGCATTTTTAGCTGTGTTCCAAGGGTTGAGGTTATAGGACATTTGATCTCTAGTATACTAGGTGTTAAATTAGTATGTCAAGTGTTAAAAAGCATTGCTACATTGGAATATATATATGTATATGTGTATGTATAGTGTATACATACATACATACATACATGTGTATATACATATATATATCCATACCCATACCTATATCTATAACCATATCATCTATCTACATCCCTATGTCTATTTCTATGTCTCTTTCTCTAGATCTATTCATCTACATATTAATATCATCTATATGTGATATATAACCTAATTACATATTTATGTTATTTTATTATATTTATTTATATGTATATGTAGATATAGCACTCTATAGCTATCTATGCTCCAAAGATATATTTGCCATGTGTTCTTTAAAAAGGAAGAAAGGATGGGTATATTTATTGTATTTTATTGAAATTTCTTTCCATATAATTAATTTTTAAAAATTAAAACCTTTTATTTCCAAAGGGAAAAGCTTAAGTTTTCTAAAAATTTAGTTTATCTGCAATGATGCTCATTAAAGTATAATTGCATGCATCTCTTCATATGTGCATGTATAGGTTAGTGTGTGTAAATGTGTGTAGCTATTAAATCTTAAAATTGCACTAAGACTTTTGGGACATGCTATATATGTGTATACACAGACACAGATGCACACACACACACACACACATACGCACACACACAATTGATCCTTGTCAAATTCTCCACTAAAAAATCTGATTCTGGATTTCCAAGTGATTATTTGTGATGCTGTCTGTTTTTGTTTACTTTTAATGAACTGGTTTAGGCAACCAAGATATACCCCTTTTGGGAGAAAGTTGAAGTACATTAACGTAGGAAAGGAGACTCTCAAAGGACTTGAAGTAGAGAACTTGTGTTGTTTTGGGAGTCCTTTTAAAACTTGATCTATCAATGTAGGATGAAACACCTTGAGGATAGTCAAAATTTAAAAAAAAACTCTTTTAAAAATGAATCATGAGTAGAGAAAGAAAGGAAATATGTAAGAATATGACTTGTTCAGTCTTGCTACCATTTCCTGTAGTCAGATCTGTTTTAAAACATAATAAGCAGACCTGATCTTGTCATACTTATTTTCTCTTGGGGTTTTGAAACTGTAATGAAAGCATTTTAACTCAGTGGTAACTGGATTAGAGTAGTGCAAGGACCTGTCACCTTTGGGACCTCCTGCTTGCATCTAGGTCTGAATAAATGTGCATGGAAATTGTTTTAAACTGATGGCTGTGCAAGATCACAAGTTATAGTAATGTTGACAGTCTCAGCTTGGAACTTGGCAAAGCTGCAAAAATGTGGAACTGGGATTGAAAATACCTCATTTGCTGACATGAAAGGCATGCTTAGAGCTTTAGATGTACAACTTCGGCAGGTCAGTGTTGACATTTGCAAAGTGCCACCAGCATCTCTAGCCCAAATTGAAGGAACTTAATATGGGTCTTTGCTGCAAATATAAAGCAACTTGATTTCTTTCCCAGCCTCCAGGACTCATAAGAAGCCATCAGGAGAAGTTTCTTAGACTTAAAAGTATACGAAAGGATACTAAATCTTCCATCTCCTGGAGGCTGTATAGGAAATGAAAAGGTATAGTTGTCACATTCTGTCACTGCATAACATCCAGGAAATAATCCAATCAGTTTGTTCTCTTCAAAAGTAGCCTGCTTTTCAATGCCAGTTCCACCTTCATTATTTCACAGGTTTATTGTACTCTGTCACGGAAGCAAAACATCTGTCGGCAATGGGAAAGGGAGAAAGAGAGGTTCTCCATCTTCCTTATGAACATTTAAAAAGGAAGTTTTGGTAAATTTACTACCTGTGAAAAGTGAGAGCTTGTCAGTTTCAGCGATCAGAGTTTCACAGAACCACCAAATTGTTCTTGTGTCACAGCAAAAATTCACCAGTTTTTCCCACCACATGATATAACTGGGTATCATCTTTGGCTATGACTAGGCAGACTAATGAAATCAGATGTGACCCGTTGTTTCAGTCCCCTGCAATTTACCCCAGATTGTGCTTCCGGGTCTTCACTGTGTATGTTTGTAATGCAGATGGTCTGAAAGGACTGAGTGAATCTTTTAGTCTGATCCAATGCTGTATACAAACAACCCTTTTATGATTAGAACTATACAATCATAGACCCTAGAGCCAGAGGGAAATTTAAGAGACCATCTGCACTAACCCCTGGCCTTTAGGCCAGTAAGGTATTATTTTGCTCACTAGACACGTGAGATGATAGAGATTCTTCCTCTAATAAGTTGTGAACAGTGACAATTAGAGACCTAATTCCTTTCTTCCTAGACTAATATTCAGGGTGTGTTGTTGTTACTCAGTTACTTCAGTTGTGTCTTCATGGCCCCTTTTGGGGTTTTCTTGGCAAAGATACTAGAGTGGTTTGCCATTTCCTTCTCCAGCTCATTTTACACGAGTCAAAGAAAGTTAAGTGACTTGCCCAGCTAGTAAGCATCTGAAGTTGTATGTGAACTCAGGTCTTCTTGACTCCACGCCTGGCACTCTATCTAGTATACCACCTAGCTGGCCAAAAAGACAACCATGACCCCAACACAATATAGTCTAGGGTATACTTAAGTCTTAATTTACTTCACGTAGAGCCTCTGTGAGGACAATGTCTTCTAGTCACAACTATTCTGAACAGTTTGCATTTTTTTTTTCTGAAACCATACTTTACAATCATTTTGGACAATTTTATTTTTTAACCAACTTTTTGGGTAGTTGCCACTCGTGCTAAATACCACTTTTTCAGAGTTTTAAAAACCTTAAATCACAATAATGTGAACTATTTTTATTGTTTTCTATTCATTTCTTTAATGTTTACTCTAGGCAGGGTAGCACTCTATTAAGTATTAGGAAATATAAAGATAAACAAAACACTATCCCTGACTTCAAGGAGTTTATTATATATATCGGGGAAAATAAAAACCTATAAACAAATAACTCTAAATAGAAAAATCAAATATGGTAATTCCATATGAGAAGTCCAAACAAGGGGCTATCAGAGTTAGTGAAAAATCACTTCTAATTTGGGGTGAGGCTCAAGGAAGGTTTTAGGGAAGAGGTGAGATTTTACTTGGGCTTAAAAAGGATAGCTATGATTTCAAACTTTTTAAATATCAAAACCAATTAATAAATATTTATTAAGCTCCTACTATGTGCCAGGCACTGTGCTAAGAATTTGTGTGGGTGAAGACTGGATAAAGTATAATCCCATATCAGAGTTAATAAAATAAATTCTCTTTTTAAAGTTAATTTATAGAGTAAAGGGAATTTCAGTACATTTGAGTCAAAAAAAAAAAAAGAGGAAATAGGCTGTTTATCTAGCATATCTGGATACCACTATTCGTTTTTTGTTCTGCCTTTTGGTGATTCAAGTCATCTTTTTTCTAGGTCAGGCCTACACAACCTGCAGCCCACCAAAGGATTTTGGGTAGCCCATGACCATTTTTTTTCGGGTTGCCCGCAATTCTTTGGCATGTTTGAGGTTGTGCAGGCCTGTTTTAGGCCATCTTTTTCTCCTTCCTCATGACTCCTCTTACATTCCTGACTCTCCAAGACCCATTGGATGCAATGGAAATAAGCATTGGGATGTCTAAAGTCAGCTGAGAACATAGACAGTTGCTTCAGAAGCACATGATGGACATGGGCAGTTGGTATGCTTCGTATCTAAGGAATAGTTATTTCTGTCTCTGCTTTTCACTCTATAGAAGCTAAAACTTTATTATAAAACTGCAGATAAGTATATCAGCTGCTTGGATGCTGGCACAGCAGAACACAAGCAAGTAGGAGATAAGGGAATTTGGTCAAATACAAAAAGTACCATGGAATTTAAACCAAATGACATCAGATAAGGCCTGCACTGAGTTTCTATTAAAAATGTAATAAATAAGGAAAAAAAAAATGTCTGTCCTGGCATAACATTTTTTTGTTCCTATGGTCCTCTAGCAGTACAAAATCTTTCTCAATGCTTTTTCCACTCATTTACAAACAACAAACTCCACTCAAATCATGTTAAAAGATTCTGACAGCTTCAGAGTGATACCTTACAAGACTTTGAATAAAGTTTGTTGTTTGAATAAGTAGATGTTACTGAGACTCTCCTAGGAGTATCCCCATAAACTTGCACAGGGGTCTGGTGGTAAAAGCAGCAACATATAGTATTGCCTGACTCTGGAAATCACTGGGGATCCAGACTGAGGCAACAAAACCAGTGGTGATAACTATGCTTATGATACTCTTAAAGGAAAACCCACAGTCTTTTTATTTTATTGTTTTTATTATTATTTTAAATGTATATAGCATCTTTTCTCAAAGGAGCCAAAGATACTTTAAATGACAGACAGACATTGAGACTTGGCTTTTGGGGCCTGCATGTACACTCTTCTGTAAAATCTGACATAACTGTAGAATGGGCTTCAGGAAAATTGATAACTCTGAGTCTAATATATCTTGAGTTTAAGTAAATGAATGACCAAATACTTCATTTCCATGACTCTAGCTAATCTTTGTGCCTTTGTTCCCCCCCTCCGAGAGGGAGAGATGAAGATAACAGACTGAAAGAGAGAATCGTGGTTTCATGAGAAGAGAATTCCTACGGGGCCTGCATCATGAGTGAGATTGGTGGTCTGAGGTGAAGTGATCTTAGTGGTGTCTGTTTGGTCCCTAGTGGACAATAGCCCGTGTCATAAAAGAGCTACATGCATAATGTGGTACATCTGTCAGATTTTGCTTCTGAGAATCCCAGAATCAAACAGTTTATAACTATCATGGGACAGCCCATGGTAAGAAAGATCAGGCTGTTTGGCTAGTAGATATTTAGTTTATCTCATTTCATTCCATTTTGTGTGTGTGTGTATGTGTGTGTGTGTGTATTTGTAGTATACATTCAACCTAATCTAGTACACTTGAGATCTTAAAAGTATTTATAATTACATACTATATCACCACAATCAATAAAATATTGTTTATTGAATTGAATACACCCACAGTAGTGATCAATGAAGTAGACCATGTAACTACAATAGCAATTACTATGAGGTTCATGCAATGACATTGTGTTATAGGGGAATCAATCAATCAACAAGTATTTGTTAAGCACCTACTATGTTCTACACACTGAAGATACAATTATAAAGAATGAAACATCCCAAATCTCGAGGAGCTTACTAAGGGAAACATGAACTAATAAAATACATACAGCATCAATAGAAAGTAAATAGATTATATTCATGCAAAATAGTTTAATAAAAGGAAAACTGGAAAGGAGAGCAGTGGTAGTTAGTAAAATCAAGAAAGTCTTTATGAAGAATATCGTTCTTGAGATTCATCTAAAATGAAGAGAAGGATCATCACATACAGGGGTAAGGAGGGAGTCATTTCCACCATGTGAGATATCCAGTGTAAAGGCATAGAAATGAGATATAGACCCATCATCTATGATGAGCAGAGAAGGTCATTTTGGCTAGATTGCAGGATATGGGAGGGGAATTATGTCCAATGAGATTGGGAAGATGGGTTTGGAGTCAGGTTAGGAAGGAATTTAAAATTTAAACAGAGAAGTTTAAATTTTATATCCTCTAGTGTGTGTGTGCACATATATGTGTATGTATACATTTGTATGTATGTATATATGTATATATATTATATATATCAAGGGATATATGTATGTATATGACATAAACTCCTGTTTAGTTTTGGTATGTAATGTATATATAATGTATATATGTTGGTATATCATTAGTAGAAGCAGCTAAATGGAAGAGTGAATAGAGTGTTAATCCTGCCTCAGACACTTACCAGCAATGTGATCCTGGACAAGTCACTTAACTCTTTTACTTTTAGTTCTTTCACCTGTAAAATGGGAATAAAAAGAACATTTGCCATATAAGGTTGCTTTAAAGTTCAAATAAGATAATATGATGAAGCTCTTGGCAAACAGTAAATCACCATGCAAATGTTAGATGTGTATTACTACCATTACTGGGGTTATACCATGATGCTACCTATTTGAATTTGGAGGAAAGAGAAGGGATGCTATCTATTACCTTCTAAAAAGATTTTTATGTGTAAGTGTATGCATGTATTTTAAGCTGGAAATGCCAGAAAACCTTTCTTCAAAATTGCTAATATAACATTATATTGCAATATGACATGTTGGTATATGTGTATGTTTATATGTAAGCATCATTATTTTGGCAAATTTATGTTTATAAAGAACTTTAATGTTTGCAAAGAACTTTATGTTATTTCATTTGATCCTCCAAAAACCCTGTGAGGTATATGCTTTTATTATTGCCATTTTCTAGATGAAGAAACTGAGGCTGAGAAGTTATATCACTTATCCAGAGTCATAAGGCTAATAAGTAGCTTAGGATTCAAATTCAGGTCTGCTTGACTATAAGTGCAGTATTATATCCATTATGCCACCAAGCTACCGCTTCTTGTTGTGGTTCAGTCATTTCAGTCATTTATGACTCTTTGTGACCCCATTTAGAGTTTTCTTGGCAAAGATACTGCAGTGGTTTGCCATTTACCATTTCATTTTTTAGCTCCTTTTACAGATGAAGAACTGAGGCAAACAGCATTAAATGACTTGCGCAGGGTCACACAGCTAGTAAGTGTCCAAGGCCAGATTTTAACGCAGAAAAATAAATCTCCCAGACTCCAGGCCAGGCATTCTATCTACTGCATCACCTACCTGCCTCTACTAAATCATATATCAGTCCAAGTACGTGTGTGTGTATATGTATACACATACATGCATACATACATATACATACATGTGTATATATGTGTGTATATCTACACACACATTGGTGATAAATGGAAAAAAAATTTTAAATACCACATTCTAGCATCTCTTCTAAAAATCTAAATTTTTATTATATTATTTTCTTTCTTAAAAAAAAATTAGAACAAGGTTAAGAACTTTGTACAAACTAAGGTTTAAGAAACATGTGTCCTGGGGCAGCTAGATGGTGCAGTGGATAGAGCACCGCCCTGAAGTCAGGAGGACCTGAATTCAAATCCAGCCTCAGACCAAACACTTGACACTTACTAGCTGTGTGACCCTGGGCAAGTCACTTAACCCCAATTGCCAAAAAAAAAAAAAAAAGAATCACGTGTCCTATGTGTTACCATCCAGAAGACTATGAGATACCAGAATAATGCATGAAATTTGTCCTGTCATAAATTAATACCTAAACAACATAGAGAATCAAATTTTCTTGTATTAAAATTTTGTTTAAAAAATCTAATACAGAAAATTATGTGTGCTGCTACTACCTTCATGGCTAAACCAAATTGAGGGTAACTAACAGGCCTCAAATCCATCAGTGAGTTAAGGGGATGTCTACCCCAAGCATGTGAAGACTTTGCCCAGTGGAATGGGCAATTAAGAACAATTCATTCCAATAGCCCCAATGACGGTTGAAACAGATGCTATGGAGTGCTTAGAGCTTGGTCAGACACTGAAGACACCAGTGTCATCCAATGAATCCTGGGCCGTCACTGTTTGTCTTGACTTTTGTCTTGCCACCAGACTTCAGAGACATCAGACACTGAAAGAGAGAATGAGGCTAACGTTGTACTACTCTGCTTCACGTAAATCCAATTCATGCACAAGTCAAGACATCAACTGGCGATGTTTTTAGTCCTCTTCACAAATGAAAATGACCAACAATGCCTCCATGGCTTACTCCTAGTTTCAAATCTACTTTTGAACCACAAGATATCAGATCAAGTGACCAAACAGGATATCCAGGACTAAGAACCGACTGAAGAAACACACCCTTAGAATGGTCAGACCAAGCCTTTCCTCATCCCCATCCCCCAGCCAATTATGTTGACTTTGTTCTCAAGTTATCTTATATTTATTTATGTACTTGCCATATTTCTTCTGTAGAAAGTAAGCTCTCTGAGAGCAAGGACTGGCTCATTTTTTTTCCCTTTGTATCCTCAGAAAGGTAGACTCACACATTGACATGACGTGAGTAAGTGTTATTTATGTTGCCCAAGGGTCACATTCTAAGAGGATAAGTAATATATTGAGAGTTTGAAGAAGACCTTAGACTGCATCTATTCCAAACCTCCCTTTTCTTAGGTGAAAAAATTAATGCATAGAAAGTCAAGTGACTTGTCCAAAGTCATGCACATAGTAAGAGGTAGGCAGAACAAAGATTAGAACCCAACTCAGACTCCAAATCCAGCATTCTTTCCACAATGCTAGATGATCTCTTTGAAGCTGCTATTTTGTTTTGTCTTAATGTGTACAAGAGTGATTCCCTATAAATCTTGACATCCTCAAATTGTTCCTGTTTGTAGGTGGCATTGTGCTAAATGCATCAAGCTCCTCTGTGGTTGATTTGCAGGGGGAGAGGACAAAAGTTGCATGGGATGAGAAAGTGTTAGTAAGTTGCAATCTGCAGGCATCAGGTGCAGCTAGGTGGCACAGTGGGTAGAGTGCTGATCCTAAAGTCAGGAAGACCTGAGTTCCAATTCAGCTTCAAATACTCTCTGTGTGACCCTGGGAAAGTCAATCCAGTTATATTTGCCTCAGTTTCCTCAGTGGTAAAATAGGGGTAATAAGAGTACCCATCTCCCAGGGTTGTACTGAGACTGAAATGAGATAATATTTATTAAACATATAGCCTGGCACAGAGTAAGCACCAAAAAAAGTTTCTTTTCACTTCTCCCCTTGTATCATGGGAAATGAGTATTCATATTAAATCCCCACCCCTGTCCCATCCCCAGATCACTGCCTTGTCATGGTGAAGGGGCTTGCATAACTCGATGAAACTATGAGCTATGCTGTTCAGGGTTCCCCAAGACAGGCAGGTCATAGTAGAGAGTTCTGATGAAGGCGATTCACTAGAGCAGGAAATGGCAAATCACTGAAGTACCTTCTTCAAGAAAACACCATGAACAGTACTAAAATGATAAAAGAGATGACATCAGTAGATGAGCTCCTCAGGTTAGAAGGTGTCCAAAACAATATTGGGAAGAGTGGAGGACAACTACAAGAAGTTCTGATACTAATGAAGTGGCTGGGCCAAAGCTGAAAGGAAGCTTCAACGCAGATGCATCCGGAGATGACAGAAAAGTTGGATGCTGTAAAGGTCAATATTGCCTAGGAGCCTGGAATATAAGGTCTATCAACCAAGGTGAAACAGATGCGGTTAAACAGGAGATAGAAAGATGAAACCGAATATCTTAGGTGTCAGTGAACTTAAATGGATAGGAATGGGCAAATTTAATTCAAGTGATCACTACATAGACTATTGTGGGCAAGAATCCCTTAGAAGAAATGGAGTAGCCCACATAGTCAATAAAAGGGTAAGAAAAGCAGTACTGGGATATAATCTAAAAAAATAACAGAATGATATCTATTTTAATCCAGGTTAAACAATTCAACATCTCATTAATAGAAATCTATGCTCCAACCATTGATGACGAAGAGATAAAAGCGGATCAGTTTTATGAAGACCTACATCTTCTAGAAATAACACCAAAAAAAAAAAATGTCACTTTCATCACAGGGGATTGAAATGTTAAATTAGGAAATCAAAATGTAATTGGAATAGCAGGCAAGTTTGGCCTTGGAGTCCAAAATGAATCAGGGTAGAAACTAATAGAGTTTTGTAGAGATAACTCTCTGGTCCTTTTGCTTTCAGATCAGATATAAACTTGGTCTTCTCACAGCTAAAAAATGCCTAGAATTTCAACTTTGAAATAAATTGGGGTTTTTTTTTTTGTTTTGTTTTGTTTTGTTTTTTTTATTTGGTAATTAAAGGAGAATCAGTTCATAAAAAGTTGCCTCTTTTATTCATATTACCATAAGAATCGCCAATATGATGAATACTGATATGAGAGAAATTTTGTTGTTGTTCAGTTGTTTCAGCTGTGCCTGGTTATTTGTGAGAAATATTTGGTTAGAAATGTCTTTGGAGATTATACTCATTTACAGGGTTTGGTTTGTGCTTATCTATACCTAATGAAAGAGGAAGTGGAAAGGAAAACAAAAGTGGAAGTGAGAATGCCTGGGGAATATTTAATTGGTGATTTTTAAAAACTAATACCATTAAAATAATTCCTATAAGTATCTATAATATTATTAATTAAAGGAAAAGCAATAAAAAAATTGGAAAAATTCTTATTGCTATGTTGTCACTCCACAGTCAAATTGATACTTCTTAAAAGTACTCAAATGGTATAGTCAAAGTGAATAATAATTCCTAGCTGTCCTCACCTGGCACATAGAAAACTAATAAATATTTTATCTATATGTTTATCTATTTGATTATCAAGCAACAAATATTTATTAAGTACTTATTATCTCCCAGGAACTCTGTTAAGCCCTGGGGACACACAGCAAAGGTGAAAAAGGCCCTTGTTTCAAGAGGCTTGCTTTGTAATGTACAAGGCAATATTTTTATTTGCAAGGCATATTCAAGATATATGCAAAGCTGCCTAAAATAAGAAGGTACTAGAAGCTGGGGAGGGGAGAAGAACTAGGAAATGTGGGTTGTAGAAGATAGTACTTGAAGTGAATTGTGATTCCTAGAGGTAGAGGTGTAGAAGGAGCAAATTCCATGCCTTGGGAATAGTCACTGCAAAGTCACAGAGGTTAAGAGATGGAATTTTCGGTATGAGAACCACAGGGAGGGTGGAATTGAGTGATATGTAAGACTACTTTTGAGGATGGCAGAGTGAAAGGAGGGAGAGAGTAGGATAAACAGGGGAAAACAGAATGGAGGGAAATACACAGTAATCATAAGTGTGAAAAAATTTTACAGCGTTTCTCTGATAAAGATCTCATTTCTCAATTTTTTATAAAACTGAGTCAATTTTATAAAAAATAAGAGCCATTCCTCAGTTGATAAATGGTCAAAGGATATGAACAGGTTGTTTTCAGACAAAGTAATTAAAGCTATCTATAACCATATCAAATGCTCTAAATAATTGATTAAAGAAATGCAAATTAAAACAACTCTGAGCTACCACCTCACACCTATCAAAATGGTTAACATGACAAAAAAGGAAAATGACAAATTTTGGAGTGGATGTAGAAAAATTGAGACATTAGTGCACTGCTGCTGAAGTTACATGATTCAGCCATCCTACAGAACAATTTGGAACTATGCCCAAAGGGCTATAAAACCATGCAAACCCTTTGACCAAGCAATACCACTACTAGGTCTGCATCCCAAAAAGGATTAAAAAAAAAGGAAAAAGTCCTATACATACAAAAATATTTATAAGAGCTCTTTTTGTGGTTTCAAAGAACTGGAAATTGAGGAGATATCTATCAATTAAGGAATGGCTGAACAAGTTGTTGTATATGATTGTGGTAGAATACTATTGTGCTATAAGAAATGATGAGCAGTATACTTTCAGAAAAACCCAGAAAGATTTATATGAACTGATGAAAGTGAAGTGAAGAGAACCAAGAGAATATTGTACACCATAACAGCTATATTGTATGCTAATCAACTGTGAATGACTTAGCTTTTCTTAGCTATACAATGATCCAAGAAAATTCTGAAGGACTATGCTTAAAAAAAAATGCTATCCATCTGCAGAGAAAGAACTGATGCAATGTGAATGCAGATTTAAGTATACTTTTTCTTTACTTTCTTTATTTTTTTATTTTTTTGTTTGTTTTTGTTTCACAACATGACTAATGTGGAAATAAGTTTTTCATGACTACAAATGTATAACCTATTTCAAATAGCTTACCTTCTCAATTGGGTGGGGAGGAGGGGAAGAAAAAATTGGGAATTCAAAATTTTTAGAAAACCAATGTTAAAAATTGTTTTACATGTAATTGGGGAAAATAAATTATTAAATCATGAAAATAAATAAATAAATAACAGAGAGAAAAAGAAAAAAAATTAATTTAAGCTATTCACTAGAAGTACAAATATTGAAGCTGAAACTTAAATATTTTGGCCACATAATAAGAAGACAGGACTCATTAGAAAACCCTGAGGCTGGTAAAGATCAAAAGCAAAAGAAAAAGGTGGTGGTAGGGGATGAGATGGATAGATAACGTCATGGAAACAATGAACATGAACTTAGACAGACTTTGAGAGATAGTGGAGGGTAGAAGGATGTGGCATGCTGTGGTCCACAGGATCACAAAGATTTGGACATAACTCAATGACTGAACAACAACAAAATTCATATTAATAAGATTATAGATCTATTGAAGGAAAAGCAGTGAGAAATTGGTGGCACGAAAATGTGGAAATTCAGCTACTCTGAGTTTCCTTCCTTTATTCACAAAACTCAATGCTAATTACCAGTTCTGGGAAAAAGTCCAGAATCTGTGAGAACTAATCAAGATAACACTCCCAGATACCAGTAAATATTTTTTCTAGACCAAATCTAAACTTACTTTTAGTAACATATTTCTTTGATGCTTCCAAAGATCTGTGATTTCATCATTATGAATACTATCCCCACCCCCAGGCAAATTGAAATCCTGCCTTGTCTTGGTAGATTTTTTCAGGAGTTACAGTGGCCAAGAGCTTAATCACCTGATGGCTAAAATTGTGGTGATTAGCTTTTATAGATGAGTTGAAAATCTTCATTGTTAGTGGGCATTTCCACACTGGGAGTTCCTATACTGATAAAATTACACGTCTTTGATAAAAAAGGGGAAAAAAAAATCCAATCTCCTCTGGCTCAGTACTTCTCTGAATTTAGGCAGTCATTGGATAACAGTTCTGTCTCTTAGGCCATCCTTGAAGCCTTGTCAAGTTAGCAGAACCTATCACAGTTTATGCTTCCCTGGCTTTCCAGAACCCAGGCTAAGGTCATTGGAATAGTGCAAGTTCAGTTAATATATCCAGGGTTTTAAAGACATGATTAGAATGAAATGCCAGTGTTATTTTCAGAAATATTTTGAATTCCATGCTTAAAAACATACTATAACCAAGATTTGAATAAAATATATGTGATCTTGTCACTTCAACTCAATTCAATTAAATTCATTTCAAAAAACATTTCTTAATTTTAGTCAGACTGTGTCAAGACAATTTGATCATCAAGACTGAAGATCTTATTAAAGAAGCTCTGTAATATTTTGGGGTCTGATGCATTTAGCACAATATTATCTGCAAAAAAAGAAGAAGAAGAAGAAGATTTGGAAGATTTCACCATTTATAAGAAATCACTCTTCTGCACATTAATGCAAAACAAAATAATAACCTTATGGAGACCACATATTGGAAAGAATATTGTTTTTGGAGTTGGAAGACTTGGGTTGTAGTCTTGATTCTATCACTTACCATATGCATGACTTTAGACAAATGGTTTCATCTCTCTGAGCTTCAGTTTATCCATCTGTAAAATAAGGGGGTCGAATTAGATGACCTAATTAGGTTCCCTTCCAGCTCCAAATACACATGATATCTCAAAAGACTTTGTACAGTTTTGAGTCATTAAAGTAATTATTAAACTATATAAGCTTATTATTAAGGTAGTCTATTAAAGCTTACAACTGCACTAAGACTTATGGGACATCTTGTGTAAGTCTAAAGTCATTACTAGTTATATACTATTCATCCTTCCTCACGGTGGGAAATTAATTTTTTTTTTTTTTTTAGTGAGGCAGTCGGGGTTAAGTGACTTGCCCAAGGTCACACAGCTAGTACGTGTCAAGTGTTTGGTCTGAGGTTGGATTTGAACTCAGGTCCTCCTGACTTCAGGGCCAGTGCTCTATCCACTGCGCCACCTAGTGCCCCGGAAATTTACTTTTTAGGAACTATATAGCTCATTATTCCATATTTCCAGTCTCAAATATAATTAGGAACGCACTATATTGCCCTATTTGTCAATGGCTCTCAGTAAAATAAAACTTATAAATTCCGTACCTCCTGGCAAAGTGTGTACAAAATATCTGACTCTTTTCCAAAAGAAATTGTGTTGTTTTAGTGTAAGATTTTGACTTAATTATATACTTTTATTAAGAGAAAGTGTTACATAATATATATGAATAGAGTTCTGGATTTGAGTTCTGATTCTGCCACAGACTGTGTGATTCAGGGTGAATCACTTTATCTCTCTCTGTCTCAGGAAAATCTCAGATTTGTATACCAAGCCACAGACAGTTTTGAATCTTTATTGGTGAAAGGAATGTTCACACTGAAATCACAGATGTTTCATGTATTAACATCTTTGCTTACAATGGAGTTGCATTGTATGCATATTTAACTTATACAAATTCAATTATATGCTTTTGGAAGAGAGGAAGAAACAAGTAGATGCATCCACACACAAATACATTCACACTCACAAGCATACATCCTGGGATGGGGTGGTGGTCATTTATTCAAATGTATGACTTTAGAGTCGTCTACTTTATTTTTCACTTTCACCTAGAGATGATAATCATAAGACTTTAAGATATAGTCTAAAATAATCTCCCTATGGTAATCTGTTATCATAAATATATACATATATTGTTAGTGGCAGGGTTCATTTTGAATGCAGTTAGTTAACAAACAATGAAAAAGTTTGTTTTATTCCTCAGAACAGTGATGCTTAGAATTTTATTTAACTTTGTAGATAAAGTCTAAGCTATTTTCTTATGACATTAATATAGCCATTAATTGGTTGAGATGTCTTAGAAAGATTTTCAAAGTCATTGGCAAATAGCTCCTTTGGGAAAGATTTTGCTTGCTTTTATGCTTTTAAATTTTCTTTAAGCTAAAGTGGGAATGGCCAGTAATTATCAAGTGCTTTAACTATCTTAAGTAATGTTTCAAACAATATTTATAACTTGAATTGCTGCACCTGGATATATTCTTCCCCTTCTCCTCAACACACGTTAATCAATTCCATGTTTAAGAATGGCTGCCTTTATTGGAAGTTCAAGGATAATCTATAATGTTTGGGCTATGAGAAACCATACCTACCCCTAAAGAAATCAACCCTGTCATCATATTAAGAAGCAGGCCACTAAAAAATTACAGTTGTATCTCCTAATACCTCTGTTTTGACAATGTCCAGAACACACAAACACATAAACTACCCAACAAGCTAATAATACATTTCCAGTGTGTGTGTGTGTGTGTGTGTGTGTGTGTGTGTGTGTGTGTGTGACACCCTTTAAATTCAAGTGGCCTGAAGCTATGCCATATAATTCCAGCCTCAATTAAACTTTCCAAAGTCAGCACTGCTGTACCAGGTCAGACATAAATAAGTCAGGTGATAGTCCTAGGGCACAGAAAAGCCATATTTATTCTTTATCCACAGTTCATGGCTATCAAATGAAGCCCAGCAGAGAAGGGAAAGAGGAGCAAGAGGAAAAAGGAGCAGAAGACAAGAGAAGAATAAAGCACAGGACAGAACAAGAGAGGAGAGGAGAGGAGAAGAGAGGAGGAAAGAAGAGGAGGGCAGAGGGGAAGGGAGGGGAGGGGAGGAAATAAGAAGGGAGTTAAGGGAAGGAGAAGGCAGAGAAGCAAATAAGCACAAAACACACTATACACCTAAGTGTAACTTTAAAAAAATTTAGTACATGAGTAATTCAATTCGTGATAAATTTTAGAGTCTCCCCCACCCCCCAATCTATCTCACTATTTAGACTTAGAACTGTAACACTAATGTGCTATGGAGAAAAACTATTGTAATGTTGTAACATGCAATGGACATTGGTTCTAGACCTGACTCTCCTACTATGTATGAACTTAAGGATAAGCCATTTAACACCTTTGTGTATTTATTTCCTTATCAATAAAATGAGTAGGTTGGACAAGATGATCTCCAGGAGACTTTCAGCTCTAGGATTCTATAGTCTGCAATTAATTAAGATCAGTGTTTCTGCTATAGGTTGTTTTAGCTAACAGTGTAAGAAATGGTATACTGAAACAAAACAGACTAATATATTAGCCATATCTGATAATACATGCCTTATTCTAGGCTAATAGTTTAACATTATATGCTAACATCCCTTTCTCCTAAATGGATCTACTTAGACTTGTTTTTTATCTTCAGTCTTGCCATTCTGATGAGCATAAGGCAAAATCTCAGAATTGATTTTATTTGCATTTTTCTTATTATTAGGGATCTGGAACTTTTTTTTTTGGTGGTGTTGGTGGTGGTGGTTTGTAATTTTTTTAACTGCCTCTTCATATCCTTTGACCACTTATCTTTTGGGGAATATTGAAAACATAAAAAAGCAGACATCCCTACAATTAGATGGGAGCATAATGTGTTATAAGTTTACAGAATAATTTCTCATTAAAATATGAGAAATACATAAAGCAACCTTATGATTGGGATACCAGATAGCTTGTGGCCAGTTCAGGCCATTAACATCTATTATCCTTTGTGAGTAAATAGCCAATTTCAAACTGAATAATAAAAATTTAATAAAAAAAAAAGATGAAGAGCTAGAGAGAATAAATGGTCAAGTAATTTTACATACCAGGGCTATACTTTCCTCATGTTTAAAGTAAAGGAGGTCATACTAGATCAATGGTATCAAAATAAAAGAGAAATAGGTACATGTAGACTGCATATTGATTTAGAAAACCACAAATCATCATTATCTACATTGTATTATATTAAGTATTTTATGAAATATTTTCCAGTTGCATTTTAATCTGATTCAGGGGCATTCCAGACTTTTGTGGGCAGTTCACAACCCAAGGGCCTTGAGACTGACTCCTCTAATACCCTTTCTGTCTCTAAAATTCTATGAATGTAATTCCTCTAAAGGTTTTAACTTTGGTTACTAGCCCCCAGCAGGAGTTTTTAACTGTTTATTGAAACATATAGTAAGACCAAGGATTGTCTCAGCCAGTCATGAACTACAGGAATTATTTTCTAAGGTCAGAGATGATTGTATCTTTTAAAAAATATATTCATTTTGAACTTAAATACAAAAAGACAAAAAAAGGACATTTTCATGTACAAAGAACAACATAAAAAGAGGATTCAATATAAAATCGTGAATTTCCATTTCACACTGTTTACTTTATAAAAAAAACAACTAATAAATACTGCACATCATTTTCAAGACTACCCTGCTTTTCTGTGCTTCCTTCTAAGTTTTCAGAAGAATTGTCTTGAACCAATTATAGTAGAGAACTTCCAGCCCAAAAAGTCTAGATCAGTAGTGACAAATTCACCTAGAAATAGGGGTCACTAAACCATACCTAAGGATTCTTGAAGCCCATATATTGACTTATAAAACCATATATGCTTATACATTTCTTTTCTTTTTTTTTTTTATTAATACATCAGTACATTAACATCAGTTAGGAGCTATGTTTTAATCTGGTTCAGCAGCACTTAGGAGTGCTGTGCACTACATGCTGAGTGTTTGATAACCTCTTGTCTAAAATATGAGCCAAAAGCTAATGTAAGATACTTAATGACCACACTGAGAAACTTATAATCATAATGGCCTCAAAATCTATTGATCATGAATGCTCGATATTCGCTGAACGTGTGTGTTTTATGGTAGCATACGTATGATTGGAGTCCTTTAAAATAACACTAGTCAGAAGGAGCAGCACTGATGTGAATGGATTGAAATGACACTACAAATATGAGACCCAAACCAAGAAATGTCTTAAATTTACCTTTCAAATAAAAATAGGTTCTAGGTCTGTATCCCAAAGAGATCATAAAAAGGGAGAAGGACCCGCATGTACAAAAATATTTCTAGCAGCTCTTTTTGTGGTGGCCAAGAATTGGAAATTGAGGGGATGCCCATCAAGTGGGGAATGGCTGAACAAGTTGTGGCATACAAATGAAATAGAATACTATTGTGCTAGAAGAAATGATGAGCAGGGAGACTTCAGAAAAACCTGGAAAGACTTATATGAACTGATGCTGAATGAAATAAGCAGAACCAGGAGAACATTGTACACAGGAACAGTCACATTGTGCAATGACTTACTCTGATAGACTTAGCTCTTCTCAGCAGTGCAAGGATCTAATACAACTCCAAAAGACTCATGATGAGAAATGCTATCCACATCCAGAGAAAGAATTATGGAATCTGAACACAAATGAAAGCATACTATTTGCTCTCCTTTTCTTTTGTTGTCTTATTTTGTTTCTTCTTTCTTGTGGTTCCTCCCATAAGTTCTAATTCTTTACATCACATTACTCATATGAAAACATGCTTAATATGAATGTATTAGTAGAGGCTATATCAGATTGCATTTCATCTTGAGGAGGGGGGAGGTGAGGGAGAGGGAGAAAATTAAAAACTCAAAATCTTGTAGAAGTGAATGATGAAAACTAAAAACAAATTAATTATTTTAAAAATATATAAATAAATAAATATAAGAAACTAGATGACCCCAGGGGTAAGATTGGAGTCAGGAAGACTTTACTGTGACCCTAGGCAAGTCATTTAACCTCTCATCTTTAGTTTCCTCGTCTGTAAAATGAGATAATAACATCTACCTCATAATGTTGTCGTGATGAGCAAATGACGTAACATATGTACATAGCCCTTTGCAAGCCTTAAAATACCATATAAATGATAGTTATTAGAAATACTTTAATTTATTCTTACACAGACTATTCTTGCTGGAATTATTTCCTTCTTTCTTAAATAACAGCTGGATCCAGCAACATTTGAAAGGAATGTAGCATCTAAGCTACATTTCTCCTCAGCTTTTTTCTTGAAGATGTATGATGAACAGTTCTTAGGCCCGGCCTGACACCATTAAAATTTGCTTTATCCACTTATGTCTTGTTGACATAACTCCCCCTCTCCCAAATATTTAATCTTAAATGTTGGAAGGTAGCACAGACATAACAAACCTTCACTTTGTCCCCATTCCTTATTAAAGGTCTCTTTGATAATTTACAGTCATCTCCACAACAGTAAAGATACCAATTAAGGGATAGAAGCCAAGTACTCTTGTAAGTCCAAGTTAGATTAGTTACAACATTTACAGAGTTATTAATTAACTTGAAAAGAAAAGAGGGAGGCGTGTTTTGTGAGGCATTTCCCAGTCTGTTTGAACTTCCTGGCTGGCCCTTTTCTGAGGCCTTTGTTTAACTCTGTGGCAAAACTCAACCACAGGCCTGAGTAAAACATCCCTCTGCTACCTTGGCTAAAAGGAAACCCTGCACAAAAAGAAAGCTCATCAACTGTAGTCTTGCAAATTCAATTCCAATAAGAAAACTGACCAAGTATAGTGAACCTGGTAGATAATTCACTCTCCAGAAAATCCTTACATATGTTAATGTTTGCACTGAAAACTCTATGAGAATATGTTGGGGAAAATGATATATTCCAGTAACGGGCAGTACAGAATTAAGAGCCAAGACTTGGAAAGTCCCATTTATTTACTTGTTTATTTGCTTAGTTAGTAACAGTTGTGCTATTCTGTGACCTTAAGAAAGTGCCCTAAAGCCAAATCTGCATTAACTTTCTCTTTTTTGAGCCAAAAAGAGATGGAAAGAAATCATTGCCAATATCTGTACTAGGTCTTGGACTATCTTTTGACAAGTTTTCATAACTATTTTTATTTGAATCACAGATCATAAATAGATGAGAGAATACAGTTGAGGAACTGTATTTTGAAAACTGACTAGACAAACTGGAATTAAAACCCTTATCAGTTTCCTCTCTTGAAAAAAAAAGTTATTGTGTTGACCTATTTAACATTACTACTTTTTATGAAATTGGAAAGTTTTATAGAATTAATGTGAAATGAAGACTTCTCATTAGGGCTGGATTTATGCATAAGGTTAGGCAACCACATGGTGGTATAATTTCAGAGACACTATGCCAGCTGGTTGGTTCTTGTAATTCCAAAATTAGTGTTAGAATCTCCTGTTAGAACTCAGATATCCCTAGTAGGGATAGATCATTTTCCTTTATGCAACCTTATTGCTAATAAGCTTTAAATCTGTTCTAAAAAAACAAGTTTTGATAGGCGCTGAGAGGAAGAGAACTCATTGGTCACTTGAGCTGGGTTTATGAGTGTGGAAAGAACATAGAGAGTTAATGACAAAGGATGTTTACTGACAAACTTAGAATCATAGAATTTTAGACCTTAATAATATAGACCAACCCCCTTGTTCTACAAAAGTAGAAACTTTGGCCCCAGGAGGTTGTGTTTTAACAAGTCACACAGCCAGTAAGTGAAGGATGTAAAGCTAGAATCTAGTTCTGATGCCCTGACTCATTCCTCTCCATTTTGTTTCTACACCACACAGTTTTGCTTAAAATTTAGCTTGGTCCTTATCCTTCTATCTATATTTCTTTGAGTGGTATTTAAATTCTACACATGTCCTTGTTGTCTATATTACCTCAATTCTTTTTTAAAAAAATTGATACCTTTGATTGGCATCACTACCACTTGGTGCCTATTGAGACTTTTAAAATATTTTATTGATACTTTTTGTTTAAAATCATGCTTATTTTTAATATAGCCTTCCCCTGCCCCCTACCCAACAAACCATTCTTTGTAATAAATATTTTTTTAAGAGATAAAAAGCAGTGCAGCAAAACTGACCAACTGGGATCGAGCATTCATTTTTTCTCCTTCCCACTTTTCCCCATTCACTGAAAAAAAAAAAAGAAAAAAGATGAAGAGAAAAGAAAGAAATCTAAAATCACTATATCATATAAACACATTCAAGAAAAATAAATTTCCACATTGTTCAAGTCAAGAAATATATGTCTTATTCTACCTATCAATACATAATCCTTCTGTTATGAAGTAGGCAGTGTTCTTTATCTAGCTTCTAGAGTAATGATTGATCATTTAGGACATCAGAATTCTTGTCTTTCATAATTATTCCTTTTTAGAACTGAGTGTGAATTATTCTGATAATTCTCAGTTCATATGTCTTTCCATTTCTATTTGAAACTGTTTTTTTCTTCATTTCTTATAGCAACATAGCATTGCACCACATTCATATACCACAATTTGTTCAGCCCTTCCTCAATTGATGGATGTCCCTTAGTTTATAATCCTTTGCTACCACAAAAAGAGATACTGTAAACCTTTTGTACATAGAGGTCCTTTTCATATTTCTTTGACATTTTGAGAGTATAGGCTTAGCAATGCTGTAGCTGCACCAAAGGGCATGCACTATTTAGTAACTTTTTGAGCACAATTCCAAATTGCCTTCCGCAATGGTTAGATCAATTCATAGCTCCTGCTTTCCCACTTCCCCTGCAATGTGTGTGTGTGTGTGTGTGTGTTTTAAGTGAGAAAATAGGTCTCTAAATGCATATCAAGAAATAATTTTCTTGTATAACTTGTTTTTTTTTCTTGTTTTTCCAGGCTAATTGTATTTTGAAAAATAATGTGATATCATGGATAGCTGATTGAACTGAAGAAAGGACGGAGTGTGAATTTTGCTTCTGATATTTATATGATCATGGGCAGTTTTGTGTCTGATCCTAAGGCAACTCTTTAGGACTATAATTTATAGACAGGTTGAATTCTGTATCAGAAGGATTGAGTTCCCACACTATTTGCATTGGTTGTACTTTTCAGAGCATCTATGAAGACAATAGGACAGACAAATAATGATGTATGAATGAATGTACAAGTGGGGAAAAACATTTATTAAGCACATACTATTTAATAGTTGCTATATATCCAAAGTATCAGGTCCTTGATGTATCAGTGTATTGCATTCTATACTCTTCTGGATAGATCTAAGTGGTATATGTTTAGCTTTTAGTAAGAGCATGCTTACGGCTCTTTAGTACCTAATCTATTGCCTCCTATTTTGCAGATACAGAAGCTTTTTTTTTTTTAACTTCTTTCTTACATTACTCCCTATATTGAACATTATCTAATAATATTATGTCACTACAAGCACCAAATACTGCCAACCAGGTAGGCATACATTCAAGTTGAAGCAACAGGATACCTTGAGATTGTGTTCAGGGGTGGTTTGTTTCAGGTAGTTCAAAGCAATTCCACCACCTGATCCCCACCTTCTCTATCTTTCTGTATCCAAGTAAACACAGCCCAGAAACCTGCGCCCAAGAGTTCAGGGAATAGTGTCTCACTGCCCTCCTCCCAAACACCAGCCTTGCTTCTGGTCTGACCCCAACTAGCATTATCTAGGGAAACAATCCGTATAGAGATAAAACCTGGAAATTGCTCTGCAGATATTTTAACCCCTGCCTAGTTAAGGACTTCAGCTATTTAAGATCCAAAACAGAAATTTCTCCTTACCAAATTCCTTGGCACTGTCAAATGAATAATGCCAGAAACAAAAATGATTTTATCAGTAGAAATAACCCTAAAGAAAATTCATTATCGTGTGCCTTCCTGCTACTTTCTAAGGACCTTTCCATCTTAAGGTCTTTCCATCAGACTTAGAGCTGAAACCACCTAATATGTTGTCACAGAATTTTAGCTCTTTCAGGGAAGATTCTGACTTGCTTCTCTATTTGTGCATCCGGTACTTAAAAGTGTTTTATACAAAGTAAGTGCTTAATAAATGCTTTTTTTTTCCCATTTGTTCATTCAATTCATTCATTTGTTCACTCATCATTATTTCTGTCTAGTTGTCTCCAAATCTGCTCTAAAAGGTACTAACTACTGTTTCTTGTGCACTTGGTCACCATTCCAGTGTCTGAAACATTTAAAGTCCTAGTCATCAGATGGCTTCAGACCACTGTCTTATTTGTATGTATCTAGACTGAAAGCTTTTGTAGATGTTGTGATTGTGGATGACCTGCCAACCAATTATATATTCAGCACCAATTAGTTGTATGTTTGTTTTTGGTTCTTGCTTTTTTTTTTTTTTTAACTTGTTGTTAAGCATAGCATGTAGAGCAGTGAAAGTCAGATATTTCCTTTCTACAAGAACCCGTTTTGTTCTGTTTTGTTTTTTTCCCAATTTAAGTTGTCTGCTATTTGCACATGTATGTGCTTATGACTAATTTGTTCTCTAAGACAGTGGTGTCAAACTCAAATAGAAATGGATCACTAAATTGTATAGAAGGATTCCTAGGGCTGAATATTGACTTAGAAAACCATATATTAACATTATCTATGGTATATTTTATTTTTATTTATTTTGTCAAATATTTCCTAAATATATTTTCCCACTGGTGCCATGTTTGAAAGGTCTACTCTAAAATAATCTAGTTATTAGGCAATGGATGGTTTTGTGATTTGTTCCAATATCTTCCTGCGTAGGTTAAATTAACTAGTTTACACAATCCAGCACAGGTATCCCTCTCTTTCTAAAAATAACTATGTCAGCATTTTTCAATTATTAGAAAACTCAATTGTCCAAAATGAGTTTTCAGGAAATTAAAGCCATTTCCCAGATATCTTGATGCTAGCATTAGGACTTGGTGATTTGAAAGTAATTTCTAAATAATCTTTGACCAGTCCCTTATCTGTTTCTAATATGAGTTCCTCTCTTCCTGTGACAGATGTCTTGACTATCTGGTCATAATTGACTTTTTTTTTTTTAATGTGTGAAGAAAAGAGTGAATGAGTTATTAAATGTACAATTTTAAACATCAAGTAATTGGTTTTTTGGGTTAAATTTGAATAAATAATTATTTTGATTCTCTTTTTGTGCCCAATTAGTATTTTTCTTCTTATCTTGGTAAAATTCTTACCTGGTTAATAAATGTTTGTTGATGGATTGATTATGGATTGCTTTAGTAACAGGATTTCTGATTTCAGCCCTATAAACAGCATATTTCTCTATATTCAACTTCAGTAGATGATTGCAATTTCATATCATTATGAAGTTCTAAGTTTTGTCATCTTTTTTGTAGCAAAATATATTTTCCTTTTACTCAGTATTCTTTCTCTGCTGAATTTCTTAGTGCTTTTAATTTCTTTCCCATGTGATCCTGTGCATTATTTACATTTGTTTTAAGTCTGTTTCCTTGAAATTCATGTTAATTTCAGATATCTAAGTTGGATCATATCTGTGTCCTTTTTTTCAGTGAAGCCTCCTAATTTTTCAATCTTCAACCAATTTGCTTCCATAAGTTAAATACTAGGTTGAAAAGGTTACAGACCCAATCTGTTTTTATAATTGCTATGGTACAAGCAATGCTTGTACAAAAAAAAAATATTTAATCTATGTGTTATTTCATCAACATTTATTTACTTAAAAGACAATTTCATTTATTCATTCATAAATCATTTATAATGTAACTATTTTAAGTAAGACATTACACTAAAGTATTCTGGTAAATATAAAGATGAATAAGACATAATACGTGATCTTAAAAAGCTTATAATCTAGTAGGAGAGACAAGACATGCACATAAAATGAAATACAAGGCTTAAAGTTATGTTTCATAACATATGTACAAACAATATGTCATATTCATATAGTACTTTATAAAGTTTTCCCCCCACATTGATCATACGAAGTAGCTAGTTTAAATTTTGTTAGTCCCATTTTGAAGATGAGGAAATGGCTTTGCTTATGGCCAGACAACTAGTAAGCTTTATTGTCGTTTGTCCTTTGTTCTCAAAGAGGACCATGACATCAGGGAGGTGATAGCATGACTTGCAAGTGGTGAGTCAGAGCTGTGCAAAGTCACAAGTCTGTATTCCTAGGAATTGAACTCAGACCTTTTGGCTCAATATGTAATCTTCCTCCCTCCATGCCACACTTTCTCTCTGCACCATTCTTCAAAAAAGCAATAGAGCTTAAAGATAGGTCAAATGATTTCAGTCTGGGGGTATTGGAGAAGAATAAATCCTTCATGGAAATGCTAAGGGTATTGAAAGATGATTATATCTTTGATTGGCAGAAATAGAAGTGGGCAGAGGCATTCTAGGGAGAAGGAACCTGGGAATAAGAGTACATTTTTATTCTTCTTAAATTTTATATCTTTAGATTTAACCCATATAGTTATGGTAGATAGATTCTTTTAGATCCTGATGATGTCATCTAGTACATTAACTCTCCCTTCTAGCATATCATCTATAATTAAATAACTGACCTATTTCCTATATGTTACATTCTGTCTCTCACCTGTTTGCCTCTGCATGGGTTGTTTCCCATGCCTGGAATGTTCTCTCTCTTCATTTTTGCCTCCTGGAATACCTAGCTCTCAAGTTCTACCTCCTATATGGGTCTTTTCTGATTTCCCCAGTTTTAAGTGTTCTTCCCCAAACAGAATTTCTTTGTATTTTCTTCATATATATTTTAAATTTACTCACCTACATATGAGTTGTTTCCTGACAGTAAAATGTAAGCCCCTCAATGGCTGGGACTGTTTAATTTTTGTCTTTGTGTTTCTAGTGCCTAGTTCAGTACTTGGAACTTAATAGGCATGTAATATGTGCTTGTTTCATTGCATTTAGGGAACTATGTGAGTAAAGATACAAAAGATGGCGAATGTAGAGCATTTGGAAAATAATAAGTACTTTTGATTAGAAAAGAGAGGATGAATGAAAGGTAATAGTGGGAGATAAGCCTGAATAGGTGGGTTTGGAATACATCTAGCAGGGTCTTGAATGCTATGTCAAGAAATTCAGACTTAACCTGGTATAACATGGTAATATGGTGCTAGTGAAAGTATCCAATTCAATTCAATGAGTACCTATTAAAATGTGCAATACCACTATTACAGGTCTATATCCAAAAGAGATCAAAGAAAAAGGAAAAGGACCTATATGTATAAAAAATATTTATGGGGGTTCTTTTTGTGGTGGCAAAGAATTGGAAATTGAGTGGATGTCCATCAGTTGGGGAATGGATGAACAAGTTATGATAGATGACTGTGATTTAATACTATTGTGCTATAAGAAATGATGAGCACAAGGTGGTTGTGAGAATCAAATGAGATAATACATGCAAAGCTTAGTAAGGCTTAAAGCACTATATAAGTATAAGTTATTACTAATTTATTATTTCAGTGACATTTATTCCGTCCATTTTATCAAACCAAACAAACTACTCTAATGAAATCCTTCCAGTAGTAATACATAATATTTTAAGAAGGAAGAAATTACAGATAGTTCTCACTTTACATAAATAAATTCTGAAAGAAATCAGCATTCCCTAAAAACACCTATTTCAACTTTATTGTACAGTACTGTGCTTTCTTTCTCCATTCCTGCCCCTCCTTTCAGTGCTCCACAGTCTGTGTCCACCCACCCATCCCCCAAAAAAAGTAAAAACTAAAAAGAATTTAAAACCTCCAAGCAAAACCAGAACAGATGCACCTAGAGATCATTGCCTCTGTCTCCACAAGAATGGGCTCTTGGCTTGTGACCTCCAGCACCAAGAAAGCAGCCTTTTGATCTTTTCTGCCCACCCACCTATTTGTGTGTGACTTCCATGTGTCTGTCTTCTGCCCCTCCACACTCAGATATTCCTGTCTGTCCCCAGCTCCTGCTTGTCACCTGTCCTCTCCTCTCTGTGTCCTGCCCCCACACATTTGCTCCCCCTCCTCCAGCAGGTCCCCTTTCTGTTCAGGCCAGGCCCCCATGTGGCTGGCCCTGGCCCCCTGTGTTCCTCATCCTGCTCAAGTTCCTCTATCCTTGGCTTCCATCCATCTTTGATCCATGTATTGGATCCCCTTCTACCTCACTCCCTCTTTTCTTTCCCCATGTCCTCCCATGACAAATTCACATTTGTAAAAAAGTACTTTATGAGAGGTATACTAACTTATACTGTAATTATTAGATTAGTACAGATTCCATTTTAAGATCTCATTTGAGATACCTTTGAATTAACCCTTCCAAAAACATGCCCAGGTTTGTTTGTTTTTCCTCCTGTATTGCTGCAGGTATTGTATCACATAAAATAATACTGTATTTGTTCTATTTAAAATGAAAGGTACATAACACCAAATTCACCGTAGAGGACAGAACAAGCTCTTCAGCATGAATTTATCTGCCTCAGAAAATCTTATCTCCTTTCCTTTCAAATTAAGGGTAATCTGCTCATAAAGTCAATTACAAATATCCTCTTAGAGTGGAAAAAAATCTCTGGGTTTCAAGTCCTTGCTCTTCTATTTACTAGTTATTTGGACTCCTTGAGAAGACTGTCAACATACAATAGTTAACCTCCAAATCCTTTCCTCTCTCTCATATCTTTGTAGTCTGGCTTCTAACCCCATCATTCAACCAAAACTATTGGACACATCAAGCTGAATATCTCACAGACATCTTAAACTTAATGTGTCCACAACTGAACTTCTTAATCTTTCCCTGTAAACCCTTCCCTCTTCTGAAATTCCCTATTACTGTTGAGTGTAGCACCATTCTCTGTTATCCAGGCTGCCAACTCAGGTGTTGTCCTTGCCTCCTCACTTTCTCATGCCTCACATCCAATCAACTGCTAAGTATTGTTGTTTCTACCTTCATAACATCTACTTGCATATGCCCCCTTCTCTCTTTTTTCCTCTGACACTGCTACCACTGTGGGGCCACTTACACATTAAATGTCTCCTGCATTTAACTATGAGTTCCCTGAAAGCAAGAACTGGTATTTGTTGTTGTTGTTTGTTTGTTTTGCCTTTCTTTGTATGGCATTGAATGTACTACCAGGAACACAGTCCACAATAAATCCTATTGGATTGTTTTCATTAAATTTGGTTGATATTTAAATGCTATGTGATATCATCAAGTTCAACTCTCTTCTTTTACACAAGAGGCAACTAAGGGCCACAGAAGTTAAATAAGCCGTCCAAGATCACACAGCTAATAAATGGTGTGATAGTTGAAGCCAAAGGAAAGAATGAGAGGGTGTAGAAAATAAAAGGAAGTGGGCCAAGGACACCTACCTTAAGGAAAAGAAAGTGAAACCATGGAAGTTAGAAGAGCAGTTATTAGGATGGCAGCAAACCAGGAAGATTTGCTGACTGCATCTGAAGGAAGAGAAAATATCCACTAGGAAGGAGTGGCCACTAGTGTAAAAAACTGCATATAGGTTAAGGAAGATGAGGACTGAATAAACACCTTGAAGTTGGTGATTAGGTGGCCATTAGAAGACTTTCAAGGCATCAGTTTTAGTAGAATAGTAATGGACAAAGCCAGATTATTAAAAGTTGAGGAAGTATCATTAGGAATGTAAGCTCCTTAAGGGTAGAGAGTGTTTCATTTGTCTTCTTATCTGAGTGCTTGGCATAGTTCTTGGCAACTTTGTTCTTTGAAAGTTATAAAAAATTTTAATAAAGTATTCTTAGTGTGTCTATTTTAAAGAAGAGTTATATGTTGAATGAATAAGGTATAGAAAAAAATCATTATACATCTATATAATATTGAAGAGAGTTTTTTTCAGATTTTATTAATTTATTTATTTTTAGTTTTCTACATTTACTCCCACAAGATTTTGAGTTCCAAATTTTCTCCTTATCATGTCCGTCCCCCAACCCAAAGATGGCGTGCATTCTGAGTATCCCTTCCTCTAATTTGCCCTCCTTTCTAACTGCCCCACCCCTTCTCATAACCCTTTACCCTTCAATTTTCCTTTAGGGCAGGATAGATTTCTATACCCTGTTTCCTATATATCTCATTTCCCAGTTGCATGTGAAAACAATTTTTAACATTTGTTTTTAAAACTTTGGGTTTCAAATTTTCTCCCTTCCTCTCTCCCCACCCAACCTCACTGAGAAGGCAAGCAACTAGATACAGGTTATACATGTGTAGTCATGTAAAACACGTCCATAGTAGTCATGTTGTGAAAAACTAACTATATTTCCCTTCATCCTATCCCACCCCCTATTTATTCTATTCTCTCTTTTGACCTTATCCCTCCTCAGAAGTGTTTGCTTCTGATTACCCCATTCCCCAATTTGCCCTCCCCTCTATCATCCCTCTGCTCTCTTACCCCCTTCCCCCCTTTCTTCCCATAGGGTAATACGGGAATTCCATACCCCATTGTTTATGTTATTCCCTCCTTAAGCCAAATCCTATGAGAATAAGATTCACTCATTCCCTCTCACCTTCCTCCATTTCCCCTCCACTGTAAAAGCCTTTTCTTGTCTGTTTCATGTGAGATAATTTACCCCATTCTATCTCTCCCTTTCTCCTTCTCCCAGTATAATCCTCTCACACCTTAATTTTATTCTCCAGATATCACCCCTTCATCTTCAACTGACCCTGTGCTCTCTCTCTACATCTATCTATCTATCTATTTATCTATCTATCTATCTATCTATCTATCTATCTATCTATATGTACATACATATATTTTTTTCCCCTCCAACTCCCCTAATACTGACAAAGGTCACATGAGTTACAAATATCATCTTTCCATGCAGGAATGTAAACAGTTCAACCTTAATAAGTCCCTTATGAGTTCTCTTTCCTGTTTACCTCTTCATGCTTCTCTTGAGTTTTGTATTTGAAAGTCAAATTTTCTATTCAACTCTGGTCTTTTCATCAAGAATGCTTGAAAGTCCTCTATTTCACTGAATATCCATTTTTTACCCTGAAGGATTATACTCAGTTTTGCTGGGTAGGTGATTCTTGGTTGTAATCCTATCTCATTTGCTCTCTGGAATATTATATTTCATGCCCTGCGGTCCCTTAATATAGAAGCAGCTAAATCTTGTGTTATCCTGATTGTGTTTCCACAATACTTGAATTGCTTCTTTCTGGCTGCTTCAATATTTTCTCCTTGACCTGGGAACTCTGGAATTTGACTACAATATTCCTAGGAGTTTTCCTTTGTGTATCTCTTTCAGGAGGTGATCAGTGGATTCTTACAATTTCTATTTTGCCCTCTTGTTCTAGAATATCAAGGCAGTTTTCCTTGATAATTTCTTGAAAGATCATGTCTCGGCTCTTTTTTTTTTTTTGGTCATGGCTTTCAGATAGTCCAATAATTTTTAAATTATCTCTCCTGAATCCATTTTCCAGGTCAATTGTTTTTCCAATAATATATTTCTAATTTTGTTTTCTATTTTTTCATTCTTTTGGTTTTGTTTTACAATGTCTTGATTTCTCATGAAGTCATTAGCTTCCATTTGTTCCACTCAAATTTTTAAGGAAGTATTTTCTTCAGTGAGCTTTTGGACTTCCTTTTCCATTTGGCCAATTCTGTTTTTTAAGGCATTCTTCTCCTCATTGGCTTTTTGGACCTCTTCTACCATTTGGGTTAGTCTATTTTTTAAGGTGTTATTTTCTTCAGTATTTTTTTGGTTCTCCTTTAGCAAACTGTTGACTTGTTTTTCATGATTTCCTTGCATTGCTCTCATTTCTCTTCCCAGTTTTTCCTCTGCTTCTCTTGTCTACTTCTCAAAGTCCTTTTGGAGATCTTCCATGGCGTGGGACCAATTCATATTTTTCTTGGAGGCCTTGGATGTACAAGCTTTGACTTCATTGTCTTCTTCTGGTTGTATATTTTGATCTTCTTTGTCACCATAGAAAGATTCTATGGTCTGACATTTTTTGCACCATTTGGTCATGATCCCAGCCAATTACTTGAATTATAAAGCCTTTGTTAAGGTAGGGGTTTGCTTCCAGTGTGGAGAATGTACTGTCCCAAGCTTTGGGGGTTTTGTGCAGCTGTTTTCAGAAATACTTCCAGGGACCTGTAAATTTTCAGTTCTTCCAAGGTGGTATGATCAAGGGTGAGGTATTTACTCCTTTCTTGGCCTGTGCTCTGATCTGTGAGCGACCATAAGCACTCTTTCCTGCCTTGGAACTGTGAGGGGGATTCCCTCTCCACATCCACTACAAGCTCCACCATGCCAGCTCTCTTGCTTGGCCCAGGTCCACCACCACCAGGTCCAGAACTGTGAGCCAGACCCAAGCACGGGCAAAGCAAGAGAATCCTGCCTCAGCACCAGCAAAGAGATTCTTGCAATCCCCCTCTATCAGTCACTCAATTCCACCTCTGTCTGTTGGCCAAGCTCTGGAAGCAACCACTGCCCTGGGGCTGCACTGTGACTGGAGCTTTGACCGGGGTTGGGACTGAGCTTCTCTCTCACCGCAGTCACAGACTTTTCCTACTGACCTTCTAAGTTCTCTTTGGCATTCAGGGGTTGAGAAGTCTGGAAACCACCACAACTGCCAGTGATTCAGTCCTCTGAGGCCTGCTCCAGCTTCCCTGAGGACTATTTTGCCTGTGTACCCACACTGAATTGCATTCCTCTTCTAGCTAGGCATGATAGACCTTTCCAGTCAACCATCCAGGTTGTCTTGGGCTGGAAATGTGTTTCGTTCTGTCTTTTTGGGGATTCTGCTGCTTTAGAATTTGTTTAGAGCCATTTTTTACAGGTATTTGGAGGGGTTTCACACAGAAAGACTCTTAAACAAAGTATGTATCTCATTAGTTAGTTAGGAGAGAGGAATTATTCCCTTTAAAGGGCTCACACTATAAACTTGGATTTATGAAATGATAGCTAACTTCACAGATTATAATTCCAAATGACACCATATAGCAAGTGAAAGAAACTGGGCCACAATTCTCTATTGTGCTATCATGGTGGGGAGGAAAGGCATAGATGTACTTACTTTAAACTTCCATGGCAGGGACCTCCTCCCAGGTACCTTGGAATAGTGGTAGTTTGCATATGAGTGTTTGATGTCTGGACATAAATCGAGGTGCACTGAAGAAAAAAAATTGAGAATTTGAGCAAGGGTTTTAGTTATTCATTCATGAGTAAAAACTTTGAAAAAAAAAACAGAGTAACTCTTACATTTAACTATCTCCTCTGAATATTTTATCACAGTGTGAAGTTGAGGAATTTGGGAAGTAGTTTGCTATCCAACAGTTATAAAATAAATTTTATTTCAAAATCTTTCTCCTCTTTCCCTCTCTATTTAGCAATTTTTTTTGCTGCTCTTCTCCCAAGAAGTCTATCTTTGTTTTGTGCATCTTATAATTTCTTTTCCATTGTAGTCTATTAGTCTATTCTTCATATTATCATCTGATTTATATATTCCTTCTTTATTTTCTTAACATAGTTTCTGAAGAATAAGGTTTGAAGTCCTTCTATCTGATCTCCATCTTATTCCTTTATAGATCTTGAATTATTTCACTTTTGTTGTTGTTGTTGTTTTCTTTGCCTCACTCCAAAAAAAAATATGTTAATGATGAAAGCAAGGTTAGCTACCACTGCCTCAATCTTCTCTTAGTGTTGACTGTCCTAAAGAACTCACTTCTCTCTTCTTCTGTATCAGGATTCCATCCATGAAAGCACAACTCTCTCTTGAAGATGGTAACCTCCCAGCTTGCAAACTTAGTTCCCTTCAGACTAAAACCATTAAGAAGTCCCTGTGTCCCACCTCAGATACACTTCTGTTCACAAAGAAATGTTCTTCAGTAGAAACCCTTCATCCACTTGGGATAAAACTCCTCCTACTTAATCCCCACCCCACCCTCCAGTTTTATTTCCTCCCATCATGATAGCATGTTTTTGGCTTCCTCTTCTACTCTTCCTCTTCTTTCTTTTCTCCATGTGATTAGGCAAAATCCATATCTGGCACCTCTTGTAGGGTGGAGGTTGAGGATATAAGATAAGGTCACTAGAGCCAAGGGAAGTCCTGGTCATGAACACACCATCTGGGGTTGCTGGTGGTGGTGGCTTACCCCTTTAATCCCTGCTACCTGGGAGTCTAAAGCTGGCTCAGGAGTTCTGAATTGCAGTAGGCCAAGGAGATGTCTGCACTAAGACCAGCAGGATCAGTGTGCCATTAGGTTTCCTAATAAGAGGCAAACTAACCCAAGTTAGAAACAAAACAAGTTAAAACTCTTGGTAGCAGGATCAGGTCTGTGAGTGACTACTGAACTTCCAATGTGGGGTAGACAGAATAGATAGGGAGACCCAGTCTTAAGAGAAGAAAGGAAGGAGAGAAGGAGGGAAGGAAGGAAGGAAGGAAAGAAGGAAAGAAGGAAGGAAGGAAGGTAAAGAATCTAAAAAAGAAAGAAAAGAAAGAAATCAACCTGCCTCTGGGAGTAGAGGACAGTTCTGCCCCTAATTGAGTTTCTAGTTCCATTTCCATTAGGACCAATTCAGTTACCCATACCAGAAAAGTTTTAGTCCACCTGCTTCCTCTCTCTCTATAGCTAGTTAAAATCAACATCAATATAATTTGTTTCTTGCCGGGCAGAAGTTCTGGTGGTTTTTGGCCATAGTCATTGCTTAGTAAGAGTCCTTATCTGTAAATTTGCTGATGCAAATGATTAGAGCCCATTGAGGAGGGGATACACAATGGCACTTTTAAGTATGAAAGCATTAATTCATAAGATTTTTGCTTTTTTCAAGGTGGAAATGGAGTTAGGGGTTGGGGTGCAATCTGTCATCCTCTCCTGTGGATTTAGCTAGAATTAGTCTATGTCTAGTACTTAATGTCTTTCTTTTAGGGTTGGAAGATTGAAGAGTTTGCAGAAAGTGACTAATTTGATATTTTACTGGTCATGTAATCAATATTACATTTTTAGAGCAAAATATTATTTTTAAAATAAATTTAATTGCTATCTTTTGTTCCTACATTGATTAAATTTCTCCCATTATTTCTCTCAGATACCTCCTCCTTCCCTGAGAGTCCCCTATGTAACAAAGAATATTTTTTCAAAGAAAAAAAATAAAAAAGAGGAAGATGATGGAAAAAAAATGTACAAAACCAAGGAAAAAGTCTGAAAATATAGGCAATGCTTCACATTGATGGACCTCCCACCTCTGCAAAGGAGTAGAAGTATGTAAGATAAAATATCGTAGTGCAGGATTTGACAGTAATAACAGTAGCTTACATTTACATATCACTTTATAGTTTGCAAACTACTTTTATGTACACTTTTCCTTCTGTTCCTTATAACAACTTGGTGATCTAGATGGCATTTTAATTCCCATTCTACAGATGAGGAAATTGAGGCTCAAAGAGCTTAAGTGATTTTCCTGAGGTCAAAAGGCTAATAAATGGTTGAGCCTATGTCTGCTGACTTCCAAGTCCAACGCTCTTTGTATTAGGTTTTAGGACTCTGGGAGAGCAGATGTTTTAGGAGTTTCATATTTTAGAGAACATATTTGAAGTTAATGTAGGATTATCTAGTCACTATAGTTGGTATTTTTATGAACCATTACCAGTATTGTCATTTACTATCTCTTGTAACAGATACTCATATATATGCTTATATTTTGTTTGGAATGGGCTTCTTTATACTTTTAAAAAATATTCAATTTTTAAACCTGAAAATACATACGTTGGAAAAAATGACAACATATGGCTCAGGATCTCTTCTCTCAGCTATGATAGTTTACAGTACAGTGACAGAATAAGAAAATGAGTTTATTAAGTTTACTTAGAAACTATTCAGAAATATCTGTGTGAGCTCCTTGAGCTATGTCAACATTTTCTTGAAAGATACCTGAGATTATTTGATGTTTACTTTTTTAAGTACAGTATTTGTAAGTTAAAGTGCACAAGAACATTTTATTACATTTTAAATGTAATTCCTGATCCCCAGATGCTGTCTATATAAATCTGAACAAACCTAAGAAATCATTATCTATATTAGATCAGCAAATCCTCTCAGTCCCATGGCTGGTCACTGTGTTAAGAATAAGCGGCAAAAGTGAAATTCCTTGGTAATAAAAGTTCCGTCTCTTGACAAGTGTGAAGTAAAGCTATTTCTTGCTGCATTGCCTACATATTTCAAAGTAAAGGACTTTATATTATGTGATTTTGTCTTCCCCTAAGCCCCATTTCAAAAGTGCATTTCTTCTAAAGACCTGGTAACTAATACACATTTCCATCAATCGCCTTGATGGATTGCTGTTTTTCTTTTTTTCCCCCACAACAGTTAATCTTCATGTGATATTCAGATTCAACAATGTTAAAAGGTCAAATAATTTTGTGCCATGTGGGGAGGGGGGGAAGCAGTATTTTTTCTTGGTTTTAATCCATTTTTAAAAATTGAAACTTTTGAGAATTAAGTCATCAAACTTTATCTGTGCCATCATTTTTTAAATTCAGCAAGCATATATTAACTCCTTTCTATGTGTAAGGCATTGCAGTGGCCATAGAGAGGGGACTACAAAATTTAAAACAACATACTTCTTGCCTTCAAGCAGATCACTGTTTGGTAGGGGAAAGAGACCTGCACACTAAAAATGATAATACAAGTAAGAATACGATCAATTGCATGGGAAAGACCATAGTGACAGGCTAAATTCAAGGAGAGAGGATTATTTCTACCTGGTAGGGGATATGCAGAATTAGGTAAGGGTGATTTTATGAAAGAATTGGGACTTCAGCATGAAACCTAAGGAAGAAAAGGATTTCAATGAGTAGAAATTTGGGGGTGAGATAAATGAAAAGCCCAATTAATTATTTACATTATTAATTACATTAATAAATAATATAATATAGTTAATAATCAATAAATTAATTAATAATCAATGAAGTGATGCTCAGTGCTCTCTCTCTCCTAACCAAAAACAAACCATGGTGATCATCAAATGCTTAAATAACCTTTTGAAAAGTATGTGCTTCTGACAGGCAGGAGATCAATCCTGACTGGTGAACAATCAATGAGGGGGTGGACTAGGAGGTGGGCTGAAAGCTTGATCCTGAGATTTAGCTACCTCCAACTATCTGGACAAAAGAATCCATCTCCACCCAGACCACTTAAATTGAACTGATGTGGGGGCTTCTAGGGTGTGAACCTAATACTTTTTTGGGCTGAAATTCACCTAGATTAGAGTCTCTTTACACTTTAATCAGAAATAAACTCTCCTAGGTGGGTGGGGTCATGCCTAAGATTGAGGAAAATATTTTGGGAGGGTTAGGCCAATCTCATCATTAGCCTTGTCCTTAAGAGACTGGCTAACTTACTAGGGCTGGTCCCTGACTGAGGAAATAAAGGGGAAAAAACCAAACCTCAGTTCTAGTTTAATATTTGGTTATTAATAATAGAAACATAATCCTTTCTATCTGAGAGAAAGCATTCCAAGCACTGGGGACAATGTGTACAAATGGACAAAGATAGAATATGGTAAGACAAGTTTAATGACTAGTTGTCTAATCTGAAAAGGAGTTTGTACAGGCAGGTTGGAGCTAGATTTGAGTGGTCTTAAATGCCAGGATAAAGAGTTTCTATCTTATACCACTGGTAATAGAGAACCATGGAAGTTTTTGAGTAAGAAAGTAGCACAAACATTAGATCTTACTTTGGCAACTCTATGAAGATTAGAAGGGTTGGAAGAAAGAAAATCAATTAGGAGGTATCAGTACTATATGTAAGAGTTGATGAAGGCCTGAGCTAATGTGGTGGCAGTGAGAACCTGAGACCTGAGGGAGTGGCAGTATGAAGGAATAGAAGAAGGGTAAGGATGGCAAGAGATAGTACCAAGGTATAATTGTCAGGATTCAGTAAGTAGTTAGACAGGTGGGGATGGGATGGGGGAGATAAAAGAGGACTTCATTGCTTTCATCTTAGGTAACTGGGTAATGCCATCAGCAGAAATAAAGACATGAGGAAGCAGAGGCATGTTTCGGGGAGTAAGATACTGTGTCTAGTTTGGGATATGTTAAATTCGAAGTGTTGAAAGAACATTATTGTGTAAAGGAAGTTAGAAATGTGGTAATGGAGTTCAGGTTGGTGCTTCAGACTGAAGATAAAAATTGTCTGCATAAATAAAATAATTGGGAATAAGAGCAGATGAGATTGCCAAAAGAGAGAGGGAGAGAGAGAGAGAGAGAGAGAGAGAGAGAGAGAGTAGAGAATAAAGACACCAAGGTCTACCAGAAAGCTTAGATACCCACACTTAAGGGATAAAAAGAATTCAACTAAATTCAACAAACACTTACGAAATACTTACTGCGTGCCAGGCCCTTTGTTGGGTGCTGGCATTACAGAGGTGAAAACCATCCTAGTATTTGTCCTCAAAGAATTTACAATGTAATATGACCACTTTGAGACATATGCACAAATAAATGTGATTTCAGGTGGAATTTCTTAAGGAAAAATAAAGATCCAAATACTGTAGGAATATTTGAAAAGGGTGATAATCATTTTTTTTTTCTGGTGTGTGTGATCAGGAAGACAAACCAAGGATAAGAAGTGATCAGAGATAAGAGGTCAAAAGGGTAGATGAAGAATTAGGAGAGAGCAGTGTCATGGAAACTAAGAGAAAGTATCAGGAAGCAGGGGGTGGTCAAAGAGGAAGAGAACTGATAAAAGGCCATCAAAGTGGTAATCCCATGTCATTAGTGACCTTGTAAATAGTGGTTTCAAAAACCAGATTCCAGTGTTGTTGGGTTTTTTGTTTTGTTTTGGGGTTTTTTGGGAGGGAAGGGTGAGGAGGAAGGGCTATGAGAGGATTAAGGAATGAGAGCTTTACTTGAAGTAGAGGTAAACATTCCAGATCAGTCTTTTCTGAAATTTAGAATTGAAGGAGAAAAGAGAGATACAAGGATTGAGTGAGGGGGTGGCACTATCAAGACCATTGTTTTTGTTGTTAACTTGTTTTAGGATGGGGGGATATTCAAGCATCTTTTGTAGGCAGTGGGGGAAAAGTCCATAGAAATGGAGAGATTAGAAACTGGAGAGAGTAATATTCAATGAAGTAACATCACAGAGGACATGGAAAGAGATGGGACAATAGTCACAGGTGGAAGGGTTCATCCTTGGCATGGAAAAAAACAACTCTATGGATTCTGGCCTGGGCTGTTGCCTAGATTCCAACATGGGCTATTCCGTGCATTCTGGCCTGGATAGCTCCATGAGTTTTGGTGTAGTATCAAATGTGTTCAAACTGTCTCAATGGGCTCCATATCATCATGGGTGTTTCTTCCACTGTTTCCTGCAGTGTCTGCTGCAACCACATCAAAATGGGAGGAAATATCCTGCAGTGGCCTGAGCTTGTGGCCATAGTGTACCTAGAATATGCTTCTCCTTTTAATCGTTGTCACTGCCATCCTCAGAGAGAAGAGGGCTCTATCAAATAATCAAATTCTCAGGCTCCCCTTTCACCAGGCTCCACTGGACCTTTCTAATGCTGATACATATTGAGAACAGGATACTATTGGCTGGAAGGATGACAGGACAATGTACAGATTGCCAAAAGACACACCCAAGCGCTGGAGCAGCCGATGAAAGCTCTGATTCACGTAGCTAAAAATGGATCCCTAAGACTGGTGACCAGGAATGGGACAGCAGTGAGTGATCAAATCAAAGAGGGATCAGGGCCCTGAGGGGCCTGGATACTTCTATAGGATTTTTTTTCCCCCTTATCGATAAAGCCTTGACCCATCTTGAGTAGGCTTCCACTCACACAAGGATAAATTGGAAGCCTCTTTGAATGTCTCCCAGGGGCCCTACCAGGCCCAGGCCCACCTGCTTATAGCTCTGAGTGACCTTATCAACATGAAGCACAGGCAATGGGTGTCTGTTATTATGTGTGCTGGTGACACCCTGAATGGTTAAAGACTGCTCTGGGCATGGTTTCTAGCTTGACCCACTGAGTGACATCTAAAAGGTGGGCCAGAAGTAGGCAAAAGAAATGTTCTTTCTGGTTTTCTACAACGTGCAATGCAGGCCCAAGGAGTTAATGTGGGCCTGCCTCACAAGCTCCACTGCTCTCTTTCCAATCCAGAACCACCAGTGATATCTTGTCAACACCCACAAACAACAAACTTCCAGGGTAAAATTCTGGGCCCACTGGGAAATCTCACTTCTATATGGAGGTCACCTGTTGATTGGGCAGGGAACAGTTTTCCACAAGTATTTGGACTTTGAGGTTCTTGTGGTTCATGATTAGGATTCAGGGATGGTGGTAGAGATGGGCATGCAAGTCAGATAGGTCAGGTCCTGAGTCTCTGCCCCTCAGCCCTTGTCCAGAGGTCAACTCCACCACTGAGGTACTGTGTGACCTTAGCCTAGTGGTTTCTGATGATTACAAAAGTTTCCCCTTAGCCAAAGACCCAGATTACCTTTTAAAAAAATCAGTAGTTGCTGAAATTTGTCTGGTTCAATTGTCATTAATTGATATTGTAAATGGTAAAACAATGGAGAAAATCCTTACATGTAAGGTTCTTCCCCTACTAATAAAAGGTGATACTTGATTCACACTCTCATTTCTAACACAGAATGTTAACGAAATGCCTGTAATAGAAAGGCACCATTTTGTAGTGGATAGACGGTTTGCCTTGGAGTCTCAAAAGAGCCTGGTTCAAGTACTGTCTCCCGTATATACTACCTGTGTGATCCTGGGCAAATAACTTAACTTTTCAGTTCCCCAATCACACTAAATTGCAGGGCAGCTGCATGCGTCTCTACTTGACTTCTCTAGCTTCCTTCAAATGTCAGCTAAAATCCTATCTTCCATAAGAAACCTTTCCCAAATCCACCTTAATGACAGAATTTTCTTTGGCTGATTATCTCCAATCCTATGTTTGGGTTGTTGGTATGTAGTTGCTTGCATGTTGTATAGATTGTGAGTTTCTTGAATACAGCTACTTTATTTTAGCTTCTTTTGTATTCCCAATGTTTAGCACAGTGTTTGGCACGTAGTAAGCACTTAATAAATACTTGTTGACTAACTGACCTTGAATAAGCCACTTCTTTCTGAGCCTCAGTTTGGATTCTATCTCAAAGAGTTGTCTCAAATAAGATCATGTATAGAAAATATTTTGTAAAATTAAACATGCTATATAAATGTCAACTAATATTGGAGAAGCAGCATGACACAGTGATATATGTGGGACCATCTACCATGGAAAGGTCATTGACCCTTCAAAGGCACTGTAACATGATAAATTTCAGAGAAGTTGAATATTGGTATCATTGGAGATTATTCCCCACATTGATGAAATTCCAGGTCTTCATCAAATTACGTATGTATGGATGGATATGCACACACACATAGACACATGTATACTTACATATGTATCTATATACACACATATATAAATATAGGTACATATTTACATATGTATATATAACCACATATATACAAATTATATATATGTATAAATATATATATGTAAATATATATGTACACACAGAGACTTAGCTAGATGGATAGATGAATGATAGGAGTCTTTTGAATATGGAAAGGCTATAAAGACTAGATCCCAACCTGTTAGTGCTAATTGTATTCATTATATATTTTTAGCATCACATCTCAAATGGGTTCTTACTGCTTCATGGCAGTCCTTCATTCTTTTCTTACTGACTTTTTATCATACTACCTCCCACAATGCTTGTACAAACTTTCTATTCATTATTCAACCCTTCTCCCCCTCTGCCTTCTTCCTTCTCAAATCAGACTACTCACTTTATTGAGAAGATGTGTCCATCCCATATGAACTACCTCAAATCTTTTCCACCATTTTTCTAACCCTCTCAGTGTCCTCACCCTTCATCTCCTCCTTTCTAGTCAGGGAGGAATATGAAGTCTTCTTTATTGCTAAGACTAACTCCCCTGCCCTATCCCCTTTGGTCTCTTCATGAGATTGCCCCATCAATCATCTTGGCTACTTAATGCATTAAATGAAATAATGTGTGTAAAGTATTTCATAAACCTTAATACACTATATATACACATATTAGCTATTATTATAGCTTTTGGTATTATCTTCATTTTCTTCTGTACTTGCTCCTTCCCTGCATACTTCATATGTTCAAGTTTCCTCTCTCAAGCCAAAACCAAACCAAACCAACCAAACAATTAAGAGACTTCCCTTATTCTGACATACTTTTAAGCTATTTTCCTCTCTCCTCTTCTTCATTGCTAAACATCTAAAAAAAGAATAGTTTCCTTTCCTCCCTCACCATCCAATCATTCCATCTCAACATCTTGTAACATGACTTCTGTCTATGCAAGTTTACTGAAATAACTCTCTGTGGTCATTAATGATTTTTTTTTATTGCTTACCAAAAGTCTTTTTTTTCCTCTAATACATAGTAGACATTTTATAAGTATTTTTTAAATGAGTAAATCCAAATTTAAAAAAAAAGAGTGGAAAAGGATTATTAAAGAATTGTGGGAAACATTTTTTAATAAAATTATAAATGAAGACTAATTAAGGAAAGAGGAAAATACTAAGAGAAAAAAAATTTAAGTGAGGAAGAAAAATTGAAGGGGAAGACCATTAGTTTCAATTTTATTTGAATAGTTGCATTTTCTGAAAAAAAGTAAAAATACAATTGACAGAAAAATACTGTTTATTCATATTAATTATGATGACTACTATTTACCTAGCACTTTAAGGTTTGCAAAATACTAAACATATGTTGTCTTGGAGGGAAAAGTTTTAAAAATAAAATTGAAAACCTTGTGATTATTAGTGAGATATATTTGAGAAGCCTTTCAGTTCATTAAAGAAAGATTCTTATACAGCTCTAAGTTTTAGTCTCTATTAATTATGCACAGTCCACTATTTTCAATTTATTTTGGTTTTATTAGGTGATGTATTACTAATTATTTGTTAATAAGACATGCCAAATGAGTTGTTTTTCAAATAGCGGTGAAATTTTATAATTTTAGTAAATTAAGTAATTTTTTTCAAATATTAACTCTCTTGGCCATTTTGTGCTCAGAGCAATGGCCACTGCAAAATGACCAGATGATTTCTGAATACCATTGTATGGAGAAGGTTAACCTCAGACAAAGACAGAACTAAGTTGCCTTTGCTGGTAATGATCTTAACTTCAATCACACCATTCTTAACAATATGGGTACTAGTTGAGGACATTCTAATTACCTGATATTAAAATTAAAATACCTGTGATAAGTATCTGAAAGAACCATCAAAAACAATAGTTGACAACCAATGGTTCAGTGGAAAGAGCGCTAGATTTGGCATCTGAAAGACTTGAACTCAGATCCTGGCTCTGCCACTTAATGCCAGTAGAACCCTTGGCAAGTCATTGCTATATGCCTCGGTTTCATCATCTGTAAAATAAGAGTCTGGACCAGATAACATATTAAGTCCCTCGCAGCTCTAAATTCATGACCTACTTTAACTAACTAAAGCACTCCCCCTTATAACTGTCTCTGCTTTAATGAGTCTCCAGCTTTGCATAGATTTCTGATACACTGCCAGAGTCACCTTTATTTTCTGTATATTTTCTACTCTTCCTTAGTAAAGCATACTATCAATAGTTCCCACCATTTTTTTTTGTCTGTTTGTCAAACAGCAGAACCTCTTGCCTCCTTCTAGGGTTTGTGACCTCATTAATGCTCGGTCTTATTATTTTATGACTTAGAGTGACTGTTTTGAAACTCATGTTTGTTTGTTTTTTGCAATGTTAACCTATTTATGATCCTGCATTGAAGGTGGTAGTGAGCTGCAATCTTAGTAACATGATTATGCCTTTTGGTATAATTCATAGGAGTCAAGGTGGCACGTCCTCTAGTTACATGTTCTTTTGTCTCATCCTCCATATGCTGTTATTATGGTGATTATACGTCTGCACACTCTGATTTTGGTGGCAACCAGCATTATCAATACTACAAGACAAGCAATTCACATGTCTTGTATTTTTTATATAACTTCAACCAGAAAGGTATGGTAATCACAGAGAAAGATCAGCTTTTCCAAATTTCCCACAATTTTTTTTTAAGTAAGCAGATTTTAGATATGGTAGAATATGGTAGAATAGAAAAAGAGTGATCTTTGATCACATAGCCAGGATGAAAGGAATTGCATATGGCTCTGGTACAGAGGACAATGCAATTTAAGAACAGATTCCTTTAATAGTGTTTTGAGTTTGTTTGTTTTTTTGGAAGAGGGAGTGAGGCAGCAGGAAGGTCCACCCTGTTATTAGATTCTCAACTATTAATTACTTTGCTACAAGTTAAAGTTTCTTCTTATCCCCACCCACTCATTGAACCTTATACTAGGGCTAGAATAGATGGGGGCAATAAATGTTGGTATATTTAGGCCCAGAACAACTTCTTAGCAGAATAAATCAAAATTTCCTTCTAAGCAATAATAGACCATTGTTTTAAAATATACTTGCATGAGTGGAGACAGAAGGATAAAGTTTTCCTTTGGGGCAAGGGGATAGTTCTGAGATGCAATACACTTTCATGTATCTGTGTATATATATGTATGTGGGTGGTATGCTTTCAAATGCATAGCTTGCATTGTAAATTAGATGAAATGATATTTTTTTGCTCCTTCCTACAACTGATATCACCGATTCATTGGTACCCTATGACACATAGCTACACATGCTTATGGTTTAAAAAAAAAGGGGGGGATTACCCATCCCCAAGATGAAAGACAGAGACAAAATAACCAATCTGTAATGCAGATTTATTAATAGTCATTCACTGGTTTTCAGTAAAATACTCTTCACATAACCTTGACTTTATTAAATAGTCCTTAAGGTGCATTTGGAAGACAGATAATGAGTTTGGGGAATAGTCTTATCTACATCAAACTAATCTTTAACAGCTTGGAAGGGAACTAGCAGAAAGTTTCCCACTTTGAGTGACAGAACCATGTTAAAATGAAGCTTCTTAAAATGTCCTTTTAATATTAAGAGTTTATGGTTTATGACAATGTTTTTTATAGAAATGTCTCACGAAGTAATGAGAATATAAAATAAATAAAAAAGATGGAACACTGTGGAGTTTTCATACTATTACTGAGGGTCAGACAAATTGCTAGTTAAGAGAATAAAGAATTCTACTGTCCTAGGCATGTGAGTAGCACTTTGTATCTTGGTTAATAAAAGACAAGTCAGACTTTCCCTGGAAGAGGAAAAAAAAAGTGTTTCATTCACGTTGGCTGTCTCCTTAAAAAGGGGGGACAATCTGAAGGGAGAGGTTTTGAGTGGCATGTCATTGTCGGGACTGCACATGTCACATTGTCAGGACTTCTATGGAGAGAAGTCCACAAGAACCTTTCTGACCCTTCACAAGTGCAAAGAGCTGTGTGTGTATGTGTGGGTGTGCGTAAGGGGGCTGAGAGCAAGAAAGAAAAGGGGGGATAAAAAGAAAACTAATTGAGAACTATACTTCTAACGAGACAGCTCATATTTTCACCATGTGCAGATTCCCAGGTTTCAGGTTTTTTCTCCTTCATTGAAAATGTGAGTACCCTTCTTTTGCATAAGACTGAACATACTATGCCAGTCTTCCCCTCACTGCTTGTATTAGAGCGTTCAGTCACAGTGAGTTGAAAACGAGGCTGCTGTTTTCTAAGCTTTAAAGCCATTCGTTAGTTCAGCATCTTATTAATGTTGCTTCTGATAGCTGCATTTAATTTTCTTTGCTCACCCACTTCACAGCTCTTCTTCCTTTGTGTATACACACTTTGGGGATTCTGAGCCTCTGTCCTAAGCCTTTGTAAATTCATGGTCAGGCCCAAAATGTCTTCACGACAAAGGTCAGGACTCAAGACCACGGAGTTATCAGACAGACTGCTGCCTAAATTCTCAGAGTAGGAAGATTAAGTGAGTTTTGCCAAGAATCTACTTGGTTCTCCCTATACTTGGTGACAGTGTCAAAAGTATGTAAGGGCTATTTCAACATTTTAGCCAACCTTTTTCTAAGTTTGGCATAGGAAGGCTTCTTCAGTTCAGCCAAAGTGAAATGGGCAATTTTCCAGTTCTGGCCGTCCACTGGCAAATTCCAGGGAGGATTTGTGTGTAATCAATGTAGTGTAGCATAACTTTCCACCCTAATTGAGATTCTGAGAAGGCAGAAGTTCATCTTTTTGGCCAAAATAAATGCTCCTATGGACAGAAAGCTGGAATTTAGAGTTTTGGTTTTCCTTTTTTTTTTTTTTGTTAAGAAGCAGAAGATAATTCATCTGCAAACACACCTTTCTTTCCTCCTTTGTCAATAGAAAAGTTGTTTTGCTAATGGTTATCTGTCCACAAGTCCTTGACCTGCTTGTAAACACATTCTGCAGGAAAACCCTGGGCCATGGCCTCAGAGCTTTGCGTCAACAACAAGAGATAAAGTGACCACAACTTAACCTGATCTGGCCTGGAGTGCCCTCTGCTGCCCCTTGACCAACCCCTTCCCTAATCTCTGTCCTTCTGAAAGAAGCAGATTACTTGTGAAGCTAGGCACACAAAAACCTTCACCTGGGAATTTGGCTTTATTTTTGAAGTGACTATTTTTAATATTGTCAAATAGCTTGATGAGGAAGCCATTTTTAGCAACACCACCCTTTAACAGCAAAATATATGTTGGTTTATGGTGGCTCATGAGAGGCTGTGTTTATACCAAGTCCAACAAACTGATTGAAAAATGAGGAAAAAATCAACTAGTTGAGTTAATAAAATTCATACCAAAAAAGCAAGATTGAGTTTGAAAGGAATTCAAATTTTGAAATGATAAGAAAATAACTAATCCAATTAAATCATTATATGTACAGAGTAAGACAAGCAAATGTCCTCCATTATAATAAACCAATCTGGGATTCTTTCTTCTGACATTTCCTCCAAAGGTACTTCCCCTTCACTGGAGGTCTCTTGCATTTCTCTCCTCTTTCCTTTATCACTCCTTCCCTTTTTTGCATATTATTCTTATTTGTAAATTTAATCACTGTCTTCATCTGCTACTCTAGATGGATTAGTCCATTGTCCCCCTCCCCCAGTCACTTTTTCTTAGTCTGGTCCCTCACTTCTCACTCATTACACTCATTCCAAATCTAGTCACTGTCATTCCTCTGGTGAACATCCCAGGGTTCACTATTTTTCAGGTTCACTCCCTTGTGCTGGTATATCAGAAATCAAACTAACAATTACTTATTGAGCACAGTGTTTTAGATCATATGGAGATGGGAGTGGGGGCAGACCTGTGATTTTTGGGGAGATGTAGGGAACTGTTAATAAGGAAACTCCTTCTACCAATGGAGATTAGCATCTGTTTTGCAACTTATATTATTAGAAATTTGCCTAGGATGCTCAGAGTTTAAGTGTTGCCTGGGGTTCATACAATTAGTATGTGTCAGAGGTATTTGAAACCAGATTTTCCTAATGCTGAAGGCTCTCTATTCATTATGCTACCATGCTAAGGATATGTAGTTAACACAGGAAGAAGCTTAAGGTCTGGTCACATTAGTGCAGACAGTCATATTTAATAGTATAACTATGATTATAATAGTATAACTATAATTAGTAGTATAACTATATATATATGTATGTACATATATATGTAACTATATATATATACACACAATAACATATAAAATAGTATAACTATAATGCTAGGACATGGGGAAAGGAAGTCAGGGGCCCATTTTTTATCTCTTCTGTGTTCCTGTTGCTTTCAGCATGGCAGAATTACAGTATAAACAAAAATAAAAACAAAAAATCTTTGGGCATGCTATCAATAAGCTGGTATGATTGTTTTCTAAACTGTGATATGCCCACATTTCCCACTAACCCTTAAATTAAAAAAAAAATGTGGTTTTTGAAAGCTATTTTATTGTAGCTTTCGGTATTTCTCCAAATTTATTTTAGGCCTGATGGGTACAATGAGAAAAAGGAGAATGAGAGAAAAGAATGTACATGGAAGAACATACAGAAGGGTGCTGTTCCAAATCTCATGATGCTGTGAACCAAGGTGTTGCGGTTCATTAAATATCCAGTTTTTACAAATTTGCATTGTATAGGCCTGACAAAGCTGTCTGCTTTCACCCTCCGAGGGAAGTGAAAGTCGGAGTATGGCTTAGTTCCATAATGATGCCTAATGATCTTTCTTCTTTTTTAACAGCACTAATAGTCATAGTGGCTAAGATGAATCTACAGCCTTTCTTTATTTGCTCTCTTTCAAATGGGAAAAGCTCAACTTCTTTATTTGTGTCCCCAACATCATTCCTGAGCTACATTCCCAGCTGGGATGAGTTTTGGCCAGATACACAATAAATCTCTCATCCCTTTTTGCTTACCTATCTTTCTGATAGAAACACTGAAGCCCTGCCAGGTTGTTTGGATGCCACTGGCAGCAGCATCGCTTCTCCCCAAGGAACTGAGCTGGCATGGAACTGGGAGATTGAGGGTTTTGTTTTTTGTTTGATTTTTTATTTGTTTGTTTGTTTGCTTTTTTCTCTTCTGTTGGCACTGACACCGTGTTGCACATTAGTAGAAATGGGTGAGTGTAACTCAATAAATTCTCAGCTGAAATTCAGTTGGGAAATGTAGCTATTGTATTTAATTGTATTTAATACTTGAAAAAGTTCAAGAGAGAAAGGTACCTGCTATTGTATTTAATATCCACAAAATGAAAGGTACCAGCTAACTTCATTACAGTTACTTTATAAAGTTTAAACATATGTTGACATATATAGTCTATGCCAGAGGTGGGGAACCTACAGCCTGGAGGCCACATATGGCCCTCTAGTTCCTCAAGTGCAGCTTTTTGACTGAGTCCAAGTTTTATAGAACAAATCCTTTTATTAAGGAGATTTGTTCTGCGAAGTTTGGACTCAGTCAAAGGGACACACTTGAGGACCTAGAGGGCCACATGTGCCCTCCAGTTCCCCACCCCAGCCCAAGCCTTTGATTCAAAATTTCTCACTGATTATTTTTTTGAGAAGCAAAACCTCCAATCTCTGAGCCACAAAGTCTTTGTACCTTGTTTTCTCTTCCAACCAATTTATTGAACTAACGGCTATTGTCCTTAAAAGAAGTTTTTAGAATATAAAAATCACTTCCTGGAAAGTAAGAGTCAGAAAAAAAACAACTAAATGCCAAGGTTAAAAAAAATAGAAAAAAAATTTGAATGTGTTAATAGTAATAACAATAGTAGTAGTTATTTAAATTATACTTTAAAGTTTGTAAAATACTTTACATATACTATCCTATTTTAACTTCATTAGAATCTTGACAGATATGTACTAGCAGTATAATCCCCCATTTTCCAAATGAACAGACTTATATTAAATTATTTACCCATTGTCATACAGCTCTATTAAGTATCAGAAGCAGGATTTGAACCCAGACCTTCCTAATTCCAAGTCCAGTATTATATTTATTATCCTCATTATTTATTGAGAACAGAGTTAAAGTATCAACATACACAATCTATTGCTTTTTTAAATCATTAATAGATGTTATTGTTGATGAGTTGTAATCACTGTCTATATGTTATGATCTTCATATAATTGACACAATCAATACATAAATGAACTATTTCTAGGGCACCTTAGAAATATTTTTTTAATAAATGTTGGAAGGTCCCCAGGATAACCCATAGGAACCATTTATCTTATTCTTGATGAAGATAATATATGTAGATATAGATATAAATATAGAGAATTCTTACCTCAGCAATTGGTATCCCCAAATTTATTGAATATTCACTACTATGTTCAATTGTTTTTAAATTTTACCAGATCAATTTCATTGATCAATAATTTACTTTTTAATCAATAACAAGTAGTGCTAATGAGTTATCACAGGATAGTTTGAGATCTGGTACTGCTAGGTGCCCTTTATTCCTACTTTTTTCCCTTCTTTACCTTGAGATTCTTGACATCTTGTTAGATAAATTTTATTATTTTTTGTATTTATCTATTTAAAAAAATTCTTGATAGTTTTATATGGCACTAAATTTTTAATTTATTATAGATGATATTCTTATTTTGTTATGTTGGTATGACCCAACCGTGAGCAAATAATATCTCTCCAATTGCTTGTCTTCCTTTATTCTTTTTTTTAAGTGTTTTGTAGTGACATTGGAATACAAAATAAACCTACAAAAATGAATAACCTTTCTGTACATTGCTAAAAAAAAATGACTAGCAGATAGAAAAAGAAATCTCATTCAAAATAACTTTAAAATATATAATGTAACTGGAAATCATCTACCAAATGATTGATGACTACTGCTTCATGATGCAACTTGAGATCTAATATTGTAATGCTCCTTTCATTCATGTTTTTTTTTGTTATTTCCCCAGGATTTTAAGTCTATTAAGTCTTGTTGTTTTATTGTATAGTTGTATAACATATCCCTCTAATTAACTGATACTTACAGCACTAAATAAATGAATTTAAATGATATTGTCATTTTAATTTTGTTGGCCTGGTCCATCCTTAAGCAGTGAATACCTGTGCACTTAATTGTCTTTATTTCTGTAGTGTTTTATGGTTTCATTTATATAAATTTCATGTGTATTTTTGTAGGACAACCCTAAAATATTTAAGCATTTTAATTTATTTTGATTGCAGTTTCTCTTATTGTCATTTCCCCCTTCTTTTTGGTATTGTTATCCATGAATATCAATATTTTGGTGAATTTATTTTATTCACAGCTACTTAATTATATCTAATAATTGTCTCATTTAATATCTTTGGTGACTCTGGGATTTTCTATCTACTAACATTATATCATCTGCAAATAGGGATAATTTGTCTGTCTTTCTTTTTTTTTGTCAAAGTTATTCATTTTAACTTGGTTCTCTTGTTTTATTGTTATAGCTAGCATTTGTAGGACTGTGTCAAATAGTAGTGGAGGGAGCATGCATGCTTTACCCCTGTTTGTATTGGGGACATTTCTAGTGTTTCTTCATAATAAATAATTGTATCTCTGGGTTTTAAAAATATACTTTTTATGTTTTTGAACATAAGTAAGTGCTATATTATGTCAAAGTCTTTTTTATGCTTCTTTTAAAATAATCATATGGCTTAATCTTTTTTGTCATTTTTATGGTTAATTGCACTAATTGTTTTCTATTGATTTCCTATTTCTTCTTCTAGGATAAAACATTAACTCATAAATTTGTCTATTAAAGCCTTTTACAATCTGGTCCCAACTTATCTTTCCAGTCTCATTACATATTACTCCTCTCCCTGAAATCTATGACCCAGATACACTGAACTCTCTTTTTCTCTCACATAGTACTCCATTTCACATCTCCATACCTCTGTATCAGCTATCTTCTATTCCTAGAATGTATTCCCTGTACATATTGAACCTGTCACTTTCTTCAAGCTATAGTGTACCTTCTAAATATGGATTTTCCTGATACTACTAATGCTCTCTTTCCCTAATTACTTTGTATTTGTTCTGCATATATTGTATATGTTATCTCTCGGATCAAATGTTAGCTCCTTGACAGCAATTACTCTTCTTTTATCCTTTTATCTTTTGTCTTTGCATACCCAATTTTATGCACAGTATAGGTACTTAATAAATGATTATTGTTTGATTGGTTGATGTTAGAACATCCTTGTATCACTAGTGTAGTTTCAACTTGATAATAGTGAATTATTTTCTGGATATATTTCTGTAGTAAGCATTCTTACTTAGTGAGACATTCTATCATCAGTGAGATGAGTTTATAACTATTGTTTCTTGCTTTGCTGTTCTTTGGCTTGAGCATCAGGCAATCAATAAGCATTAACTAAGCACTTACCATGTGATGGACACTGTACTAATTGGTAGGGATAAAAAAAGAATAAGAAAAAATATTCCTGACTTCAAAGTGCTCGCATATTATTGGGGGGAATGACAACCTCTATTTGAGGTGCAATATAATAAGTGGAATGACCATATTTCTCTCATAAAAGGAATTTGCTAGAGGTCTTTCTCTAGCTGTTTGATAGTATTCATTTGAAAAACCATCCAGACTGAGGGTTAGTGATAGAGTTCTTTGGCTATTCATTTATGGCTTACTCAGTTTATTTTCTTGAGATTGGGTAGTTTAAAATATTTATTTCTTTTTTGGCTTGGGCATATCATATTCTTGTAGACCTTCACTAATTTACTTTGAATTCTTAGTTTTACGGTTGTACAATTGTATAAAAATTTCTGACAATTTTTGTTTTCTGCTTGTTATAAATTCACCTCACTTTTTTAGTCCTTTATTTTTCTGGATTAAGTTAGCTAATTTTTTTTAAACTTTTAAGTTTCTATATTTCACATCTAATTTTAAAGATTTCTTAATTTGTATTATATGTTAATTAATTTTTTGTATTAAAATTGCATGCTTATATTTATTCTGTTAATATAAGTTTTCAGATATACAAATTTCCCTCTGAGGATGGCATTAGCTGTGTCCCCTAAGTTTTGATATGCTGTCTTATTGTTATTGAATTTAATACATTTATTGGTTTTACAATGTATTCTTTCATCTCCTCATTATTCAGAACATGATTGCTTAGTATTCATTTAGTTTTGTATCTTTTGTTTATATTTCCTTTATAAATTTCTATTTTGTTGGCTTATGTCTGTAAAGGACACATTTATTATCATTTTCTTTTTGCATTTGTTTATTATTTCTTTATATGCTAGTACTGTATCCTGGTTTGCAGATGAGCACATAAATTCTTTAATATTCCCATTCAAAGACAATTGAGATCAGTAAAATATACTTTTTATAATGCTCTGTTCAGCTCTACATTTTCTATCTTTTAAAATATTTTTTTCCATTTCATTTATTCAATTCTGAGGAAGAAATGTTATATTTCCTATTATTATTATATTTCTATCTTTTAAATTTCCACCAATTTCTTGATAATCAGGGAAACTACATTTTGCTAAAAAGGTATCTTGGACCCTTTGAAGTAATATCAAAAGTAAATATATATGCAGCAAATGACGTAGCATCCAAATTCTTTAAGGAAAAGGCAAATGAATTAAAGGAGGAAATAGACAATAAAATTATACTGGGGGGAAGATCTCAGATTTCCCCTCTCAAAACTAGACAAATCCAACCAAAATATAATCAAGAAATAAGTTAAAGAGATAAATAGAATTTTGGAAAAGTTAGATATGATAGAACTCTGGAAAAAATTGATTGGAAATAGAAATGAATATACTTGTTTCTCAATGACAGATGGTGACTACAGAAGAATCAACCATGTGTTGGGGCATTAAAATCTCACAACCAAATGAAGAAAAGTAGAGGGGCAGCTAGATGGCACAGTGGATAAAGTACCGGCCTTGGAGTCAGGAGAACCTGAGTTCAAATCTGGTCTCTGACCAGACACTTAATACTGACTAGCTGTGTGACCCTGGACAAATCACTTAATCCCAATTGCCTCTCCAAAAAAAAAAAAGAAAGAAAAAGAAAAGCAGAAATATTAATTGCATTATTTTTCAGACCACAACGCAGTAAAAGTTATATTCAATAAAGGCCAATGGAAACATAGATTAAAAATTAACTGGAAACTAAGTAATCTAATCTTAAAGAATGAACAGGTCAAAGGACAAATCAAAGAAACAACAAATAATTTTATTAAAGAGAATGACAATAATGAGGCAACATACCAAACTTTATGGGATGTAGTCAAAGCAATAGTTTGGGGAAATTTTATATCTCTAAATGCTTATATTAAGAAAACAGAGAAAGAGCAAGTCAGTGAATTGGGCATGCAACTAAAAAAAAAAAACTAGAAAAAGAACAAATAAAAAATCCCAAATTAAGCACCAAATTGAAAATCAAAAAATCAAAGGAGAGATTAATGAAATCGTTAAGTAAGAAAACCATTTAACTAATAAACAAAACAAGAGCTGTTTTTTATCAATTTGATTTTAAAAAAAAGAAAACGAAAACCAAATTTTCAGTATCAAAAATGATGAGTAAATTCATCATCAATGAACATAAAATTAGAGCAATTATTAGAAGCTATTTTGCCCAATTATATACCAATAAATCTAGCAATCTAAATGAAATGGATGAATATCTAAAAATATATATATAAATCACCCAGACTAAGAGAAGAAGAAATAAAGTAAATAATCCAATCTTAGAAAAAGAAATCGAATAAGCCATCAATGAATTTCCTAAGAAAAAACCACAAGACCAGATGGATTCACAAGCAAATTCTACCAAACATTTATACAACAGTCAATCCCAATACTATGTAAACTATTTGGGCAAAGAGGTGAAGAAGGAGTCCTGCCAAATTCCTTTTATGACATAAATAAGGTGCTGATATCCAAACCAGGAAGAGCCAAAACAGAGAAAGAAAACTATAGAACACTATCCCTAATGAATATTGATGCAAAAATTTTAAATAAAATTCATTTAGCAAAGAGATTACAGAATATATCACAATGATTATACACTATGACCAGGTGAGATTTATACCAGAAATGCAGGGCTGGTTCAATAATAGGAAAACTATCGCATAATTGACCACATCAATAGCAAAACCAACAGAAATCATATGATTATCTTAATAGATGCAGAAAAAACCTTTGACAAAATATAGCACCCATTCCTACTAAAAATACTAGAGAGCATAGGAATAAATGAAGCTTACCTTAAAATGATAAGTAATATTTATCTAAAACCATCAGCAAACATCTGTAATGTGGATAAGTAAGAAGTCTTCCCACTACAATCAGGGATGAAGCAAGGATGCCCATTATCACCTCTATTATTTAATATTGTACTAGAAACATTAACTATAGCAATAAGAGAAGAAAAAGAAATTAAAGGAATTAGAATAGGCAATGAGGAAATAAACTATCCCCCTTTGCAGATGGTATGATGTTATACTTAGAAAATCCTGGAGAATCAACTAAAAAAACTACCTGAAATTATTAACAACTTTAGCAAAGTTATAAGATACAAAATAAACCCACACAAATCATCAGCATTTCCATCTCCAGTAGCAGTAGATAGAAAGAGAAATTCCATTTAAAATAACTGTAGACAGTATAAAATATTTGGAAGTCTAGCTGCCATAACAAAACCAGGAGTATATGAAAAGAACTATTAAACAGTTTTCACATAAATAAAGTTAGATCTAAACAATTAGAAAAATATTAATTGCTCATGGTAGGCCAAGCCAATATAATACAAATGACAATTCTACCTACATTAATCTATATATTCAGTGCCATACCAATCAAACTATCAAAATTATTTTATAGAGATAAAAAATAATAACAAAATTAGGCTAGGAAAAAAAAAAGCTCAAGGATATCAAAGGAATCGAAGAAAAAAAATGTGAAAGAAAGTGGTTTAACCAGATCTCAAACTGCATTATAAAGTGGCAATAGTCAAAATAATCTGGTACTGGCTAAGAAATAGAGAGGTAGATCAGTAAAATAGATTAGGTACTAATTACATTATAGTAAATGTCCATAGTAATCTAGTATATGATAAACCCAAAGATCTAAGTTTTTGGAACAAAAGCTCATTATTTGAAAAAAACTACTGGGAAAACTGGAAAACAGTATGGCAGAAACCAGGTATAGACCAACATGTCATACCCTAATCCAAGATAAGGTCAAAATGGGTACATGATTTACACATAAAAAGTGATACCATAAGCAGATTAAGAAAGCATGGAATAATTTGTCAGATTTGTGGATAAGGGAAGAACTTAGTCTCAAAGAAGATTTAGAGAACATTACAAAATGTAAAATAGATCATTTTGACTATGTAAAATTAAAAAGTTTTTACACAAACAAAACCAATGCAAACAAAATTATATGAAAACTGGGAAAAATATTTTGCAACATGTATCACTGACAAAGGCCTCATTTCTCAAATAAATGGAGAACTGAGTCAAATTTATAAAAATACAAGTCATTCCCAATTAATAAATGGTCAAATGATATGAACAAGGAGTTTTCAGACAAAGATATCAAAACTATCTATGTCATATGAAAAAAATGCTCTAAGTGACTATTGATTAGAGGTATGCAAATTAAAACAACTCTGAGTTACCACCTCAAACTTAACAGATTGGCTAATATGACAGCAAAGGAAAATGGCAAATGTTGGAGGGGTTGTGAGAAATAATGAACAGGAAGCTTTCAGAAAAATTTGGAAAGGCTTACATGAACTGATGCAAAATGGAGTGAACAGAACCAGGAAAACATTGTACACAGTAACAACAATATTGTACCATACAACTGTGAATAACTTAGCTATTCTCAGCAATGTAATAATCTAAGATAATTCTGGACTCATGATGACAAATATTATCTACCTACAGAGGAAGAATGAGGGAGTTTGAGTGAAGATCAAATTACACTTTTTTAAACTTCATTTTTCTTGGTGTTTTTATTGGGGAGTGGTCTGTGTTTTCTTTCATACCATGACTAATATGAAAATATGTTTTGCATGATTGTACATGTATAGCTTTTCCAGTTGAAGATCCCGTAACTACACCCAAGAAAATAAGTGCCTCTGTATCTTGTTTTATATTATTGCTTTGTTAGAACTAAGTAAACCTCCTTTATTAAACATCCAATGATTTACAAGTGCCTCATTTGTCCTGTCATGGAACCTGAACTTAAGAGGGTGCTAGCATTACAGCCAAACCTCCAACATACTGAATATATCAAGTTAGGAAAATAATTAGTGGATTAACAACAGCTCCAGTCTCTGATACATAACTTTCTATGTGACCTCTGGGCAGGTCGTTAATTAACCTCTCAGTACCTCTCAGAAGCATTATGAATATTAGTTACAAATGAGTTGTCAATCTGCATTAGTAGATGGACTTTCTACACTGGGAGCTCCTTAGACAGTTGAAATTGTGAGTCTGGACAAAAAAAAAATCACAGCACACATTTGTATAGCTCTTTAGGTTTGCAAAAATACTATATATATAAAAAACTTCATTTGATCACACTAATCATGAGGTGGTTACTATGGCTATTACTATCCTCTGTTTTATAGATGAGTAAACAGAAGTTCAGAGACTTTAATTTCTTTTACTAGCTTTATATAGATTGTAATATTCTGACAGAGAATTTGAATCAAGGTCTAACTACAAGTCTAGTATGCTATCTGTTATGATAAGAAAAACATTTTCTATAGTTTCCTATGGCTTAAGTATCAAGATATGTTGTCTCACTTACCTTTACCATTTTTCCCCAATGGTTCAGAATCACAGACCACAAGGGAGTAGGAGTCAAATTTAAAATACTGCCAAAGCATAAAATCAAAAGGCTGAGATATTCCGGAGCAGAGGTTGTTGGTTGTAATGAGTTACTTTGAGGAAGATAACAGAGGCCAATATCTTTTGAGGCTACTGAGGAAAAAGCAGCTTTGAAGCAAGTGAATATCCATATAGCAAGGAAGGAAGAAGTGAGGGGGCTGATAGGGCAAGGAAGGCAGAAACTGACACTTTTCCCAAAACTAATCCTTAATAGGAAAAAGTAAATTTGGCATGATGGCTAGCACAAATGCTGGGACTTGAAAAAAATGTATTCTTAACTTCTTACCAGCAACCAAAGCTACTTTAACTCTTAAATAAGATCTAGTCCTACACTGAGCATTACTATTAATTGCTATGAAATAAATTAGCCTCCAAAAATCTGCTATTTCAATAGAATGTACTACCACCTTCTACTACATGAGTTTTATAACCTTAGAGCCACCTTTGGCTCCTTTCTCACTCTCATCCTCAAATATTCAATCAACTGCCCAGTCTGCTTGATTCTACCCCTACAATATATCTCTTATCTGTTTCTTTTCATTCAAATGGTCAACAACCAAGTTAAAGCCCTTAATACCACTTGTCTAGACTATTTTTATAACATCCTACCAGTTTCTCTCCAATCCATTCACCCCGTAGATACCAAAATAAACTTCCTAAGGCACAAATCTGACCATTCCTTTCCTCCACAACCCACCTCTGACAATGCTCAAAAGCCTTCTTTGGTTATAGGATTGCCTGTAAGATTAAATATAAATTCCTTAGATAGATGTTCAAGGCCCTTCACAAATTGGCTTTCACCAATATTTCCAGTCAATTTCTATTAATCCTCTTTATTTATTCTGTACTTCAGTGACAGTGTACTACTTACTGTTGCCAGATCTCCACATTCCATCTTTTGTCTCTCTGAATCTTCCAAGATTCACCTCATGCTCAGAATGTACTTCTACCTCATTCATATATCTCACAATTCTTAACTTCCTTTAAGACTCAGCTCAGGTGCCAACTTCTCTCTATACTTTTTATTGCCCTTCCAGTTACTAGGATTCTTTACCTCCTCAAATTATCCTATTTTATCTCTTCAGTAGAATGTGTACTTCCTGAAGTCAGTCATTTTTTGTATTTACATACCCACTTACTAACAAAATGCTTTGCATATATTAGTTGCTTTAAAATGCTTTTGGGTTTGAAAACAATTTTAGTATGTTAAGTAGGAGTTGTTATAATTGCTGACAGAATTTTTTTCGTCTTTATCCTTCTAATTTGTTACTGATTTGACCTTTGCTGCACACAGATATCTGATTCAAAAATGACTCCTACATGACAACCAGTAATTTCTAGTATATTGAGACATGGTCAGTTCCATTTTCTATGATGTTTTTTATTGCTCACCATGTCCAGTGACTTCCAACTCTCTTTTCAAATAAGATACTAATGATATACAGGTATGAGGCTCCTTAATGACCTTTAAGTTTGGGGGCTTTTCTTAATCCTGAACCATTTCTCAACTTATTTTCCATTGTATTGTCCTTATACCTACCTTAAGACTGAAGATTTCCAAGAATTCTGTCATTTCTTCATTCTCTGCAACAGATGTTGTTGGTTAAATTGCAGTTATTGTGGTTTTTGCTTATGCTCATCATGATTATCATAAAAAGAAATGATCACATGCCCCATGAGATTATGCTTTTTGCTTCCTTTGGGGTGATGATGAAGTCTACTTTGTAAATTCCTTTATTTACCTTTCCATGGAGGACCTGTGAGTCATTCTTCAAATTCGTTGCAATTTTCATTTCTAGTTTTATTTAGAACAAAAATATCTATCAAGCTCATGGTTTTACACATACATGGTTTTATTTCTATAGTTATTTATCAACTCATTAGTCATTAGAAAACACTTCCATATCTTCAGCATCAACACTAAAATTTCTTTTATAGATGGCCTAACATTTGCATGATTCTTTTGTACTCTCTGCCCCCATTTCTGCCATTCTACTATTGTTATGGAGAAGTGAATCACATAGGACTGAAGGCTATTTTGCATCTTTCTTGGTTTCATCTGTTATCACCATTAAAAAAAAAAAAAAAAAACTAACCACCTAATGGCCAACAGTTGATAATGAGCTTTTCCCTACCTAACCTGGTCCTAATAAAACAGACATAGTTTAGCATTGGAACCCTCCTCAGATTGGTTGAAAGTACCTTAGCTTGTGCTCTACTGGCATAGCTAAAAAACCATTTGACATGCTATTATGAGGCAAATACGACATTTATAGAATTTTCAGTCTATACATATTAGATAAGGCATTAGAGAGGTATGAAACAAAATATTTTTTGCAGTAGTGGTCTAAAAGTATGGTAATGGTGTAAGTGGTGTAAGTTGCAAAGTAATAAAGCTTTAAAATGATTATTTTCATAAAGGATCTCCAAAAATTAAATCACAATTTCTTAGAAGTATCCTTATATCTTCTAATAATTTTGTATCTTCCCCAAAGTGGCCCGCTAGGCACTCAATACATGCTTACTGAATAATAATTAATCAAATAAATCCAACATTTATTGAAAGATCACAGTATTGGAGATTATGTTGAAGCTGACAATTTGGAAACTGCCTGAATACATTCCATGTTGGAATTTAGTTCTTACAAAGAATATCAGATTTTACAGTGAAATGGAGATAAAAAAGGGGTCAAACGTAGACTCTGTGACCTTGACAACTCCCATCAAAATTCCCTGAAAATGTGTGGCTTTGCAATTTCACTGGGAAATGTACAACAATTGGTAACTGAGAATTTTAATCTATTATATGCCCTGGATACATATTTCAGCACTGGTATATAATTATAGTCAAGTGTGACCCTTTCACGCTTTCCTTAACCCTTTCTATGAGATGCTTTGTATTAAAGTGAGGAAGAAAACACATATTACCAGTGTTTTATAGTGTTAGATAGAGTAGGCCCAGAGCAAAAGATCAAAGGACTTCTGCAAACTCCCTTACTGTGCTAATTAATGGGAGAAGCACATTTGAGTTTCATTATAACTTTTAAAGGAAAGGATTCAAGTGTCTTGTCTAGTGGAAGTTTCTGAAAAAATGGTTTCTGAAAGCCGCAGATGCCCATACATTAGTCCATTAACAGCAATACTTAGAATGTTACACTTCAGATTTTTTAAAAAGCAGAACTGCTGAGAAGCTCACGTACCATAGGATTTCAATTCTTAATAGGTTTCTATGTGATATCCCTTTTCTTGAAAGTCTAGTTCTTCTTTTAAAAAATAGAAGAAAGAAAGAAATTCTTAGGAGAATTTGTTTTTGCCATTATCATCTTGTTATTATGGTTTGACCTTCCCTTTAGCCCTCCAGAATTTACTGTGATTCTTAGGATGGCAATGAGAACCAAGTTTTCCTTTATGATATGTCTCTTCTTATTTAAAAAACTCCTAGGTGTTACCAAGATTACTAATATTAATAATATCTTGATCAGTGATCAGTAGCAGCTTTGGTTGGGTGTGAGGCCATTTGAAGAGACAAGTCTATGTTATTGCAATATTGTTGGGTCTCAAAAGGGCATAATCTGAAGACTTCTAAAGTATCCCTCGAAATTCACACACTGAAAGAACTCAAACACCACTAGGCCTCTGAAGGGAAATCATTATCTGTTTGAAGATTTTTAGTCTCTAATGCTACAGTATTTGTATATCTGTCTGTCTGTCTCTAGCTATTTAAACTGTTAGAGCTGAAAACTTCACTAAGACTTTTGGACACCATGTGTATGTCTCTATGTGTGGAGACAGAGAGAAAAACAGAGATAGACAGATAAAGACAGAAACTGAGACATAAAGAGATTTAAATAGAAAAACAGAGAAAGACTAAGTGAAAGCCCCTCTAGGCTTCAGTTTTCTCATTTATAAACAAGGGTTACATCTAGATAAATTTTAAAATATTTTTCAACTCCCAAATTCTATTACTCTCTTTTTGTGTATATAGGTGCACATGCACGCACATAAACACATGTGTAAACACTTGTTTGAGGTGGTTTGGCCTATTATTTCATTGTTGCAGTCAGCTCTTAAGGTGAATTCCCTCCTTCAGTGGAGATCAAAAATTCATCCCAATTTTAGTTGTGGAAAATTGCCTAGAGAACTGACTCATGATCATAAAGCTATATATATGAAAGGTAAGACTAGAAACCAGGTCTTCCTAACTACAAAGCTGGCCTTCTATCCACTACGACACGTTGACTCTCCATGTGTATATTCATAATAATAATAATAATAGCTCACATTTATGTCGTGTTTTAAAGTTTGCAAACAATTTCCTCACAGAAATTCTGTGAAATAATGTAAGTTATTTTAATTTTTAATTTATAGTTAAGGAAACAAATTCTTAGGGAATAAGAAACTTGTTCCTTCTCACACAGCTAGTAGGTGGTTGAAGTAGGAAGTAAATCCAGAATTACTGAATCAAAAACCAATACTATATCACTATACAAGAGGAATCAAACTCACTTCCCAACCTTCAAAACTCCGTAGTGGGACCCGAACCAGATAAAGATGTAATTGGGAAATGTTTAATAAATAAAAATATAATACAACATAGATAATGTTAATTTGTGGTTCTCTAAGTCAGTATTCAACCTTCAAGAATCCATTTCAACTTGACTTTGACATCATTGCATACCACAGACCCACTGAAGCATGTATGTGAATAGATTTTTTAACATTTAAATTTATATATCTTGATGATATATTTAAAGTATATAAACTTCAAATATGTTCATTTTTCTTTTGCTATTTGAAACAGAGATCACATCATTACCATGTAAAGAACAAGCTTATATTATCTTTGTATGATTTCATGGTGGAACATGATAGCATATATGAATATTCAATATTCAAGGAGAGAGACATGTAAAAACCATTTTTCTATAATTGGTTTGAGGGCAAAGGGTTGATATCAAGTATAAAAGCTTCCAGATAAGCTTTTGGACTGGCTTCTAATGAGGGAAACAGAAAAGAAATGAACTTTGGAAATGTGATGAGTCCATGTTCATTTTTTTCTTAAAGGAAATAATCACTTTGACCTTGAACTCCAAAAGGCCCAGAAATCAACGAATTTTACTCTTAAGCGCCTTAACAAGCATGAGGATTAGAGGCGAGCTGTGTAGCATGGTTCATATTAGATATAAATGATAATGGACAATAGAAATGCGCCTATGCATGCAGCCTAGGCATCCCTGTGCAAATTCCATTTCCCTCGGTTCTTTCTGAGATAGAGTGATACCACTTTGCTGTGTTATACATACAGTAGATAACAACATGACTTCTTCACTGGGAAGAGTGAAGGGAGAACTAAATTGAATGCAGAGTTCTACTTAAAAGCAATTCCTAATACAATACCAGACATAAATTACTTAAGCCAAGTGTATCGAAAAGGTCAGGCATAATTAACACTGGACCCAGTATTGGAAACCAACTTGCTGTTTAGCTATTTATTTCAGTGTGATATGTGATCAATTCTTCATCCAAATAAAGAATAAAATTTTGAATGAAACAAATTGATCAGATATTGTCACTATAGACTTCAGGGCCTATAATCTTTCCAACTAAATAAGAAAGGGCATGATGTTACAGAACAGTATCTTTTTTTTTAATAGATCCATCCAAAATTCACAAACATGGATATATACATAGGTACATGTATGTATTTATATATGTTTGCATACATACCTATGCACATATATGAGAAGATATAATATGTATACCAAAATGTGCTAGTATCTGTGATAGCAGTAAGTAGTCTGTCTGTCTGTCTATCTATCTATCTGTCTATCTATCTATCTATCTATCTAATTTTACTAGATCTTGGTGCCTAGCCTTCTTTGAAGGGAGGGCTTAACTTAGTTCAGTTCACCTTGAAAGAAGGGAGATTCTACTCATATCTTGAAAATGCAGAATAAATTACATTATTTTTCCTAAAGAAAAGAATAAAGAGTAATGAAGCATGGAAAAGGGTGAGAGAAAGGATGGAAAAGGAAGTGAAATACAATAAGCTTGGGAAAAGAAAGATAGTTTTGTGATTAATATTGAAGTTCTATGACCACAGGCTTCACATTCTATTCTTTTCTCCCTAGATTTTAGAGAGATCTGCTGTACTTGATTTTTATCTAGATTTTCATTATAATAGATGATTAAGAAATGGAGGTTGAAAAGCTTCTGAAAAAAAATCCCCCAGTCTATTAGAACTGTTTTGTCACCCACTTTATATTTAAATTTTCTCCTCAAACTTCAGAGTGTTACAGCGCGGTAAGTCTCTTTCTCTCCTCTCCTTACAAGACAATAATATATTCGCATAGTTTCACATTATTTCAGCAAGCTGTAGAATGGTAAAATGTCCATTAGTGTACTAACAACAATTTGTTAGAGATCAGTCTAACCATCTAAACTGGAAAAACAAGATGCAAGAAAATATATATTGCTAAGATTATAATGGCAAGCAATAGGGTATGCTTCCATATGTGTGTGTGTGTGTGTGTGTGTGTGTTGGACAAATGCTGAAGATGGCAATGACCTGGGGCTATATTTGAAGAGGAAGAGACAAAAAATCATAGATGGGGAGGTGAAGGGGGACCTCACCTGTGATGATCTGTTCCTTCCCCTCCCTTTTACTGATGAGGAAACTATGGCCCAGAGCAGTTCATTCACTTGTCTACGGTTACACAGGGAGAATCAGAAATGAGAATTGAGCCCAGTTTCTGAGACTACAGAGCCAGTGCACCTTCTCTTATTCCACATTTTCTCCAAGTTTTTGTTGTTCGGTTGTTTCAGTCCTGTCTGACTCTTTGTCAGCCATTTGGGGTTTTCTTGGCAGAGACACTGGAGTGGTTTGTCGTTTCCTTCTCCAGCTCATTTTGCAAATGAGGAAATTGTGGCAAATTGGATGAAGTGATTTGCCCAGGATCACAGAGATAGTAAGTATCAGAGATTGGATTTGAACTCAGGTCTTCCTGACTCTAGGACTGGAACTTTATCCATTGTGCCACCCAGCTGCCTCTCTCCTAGATTAGGATGCATTATATTTGGCAAACTGAAAAGTGCTTTCATTGATTAATAGCAAGCATTTATTAAATATGGTTTCCTCAGCTGCAAAATGGCTATATACAATAATATAGGGTAGGGAACAATATTTAGGTAGGGAAGTGTGCAAATAAATAGTCAGTAGAAAACTATAAAATTTTAAAAAGATATAGATCAAGCATTACCTTTTCCATGAAGTATTTCATGATTGTACCTTCCTTTGTATTTAATTATCTTCCATTTATTTTGTATATATTTATTATATACATATTTACACACGTACATGCTGTCTCATGATAGAAAGCAAACTCCTTGACAATAGGAATTTTTTTTTTGTCTTTTTTGGTATTTGATCTCACAGTGCCTGACACATAGTAGATATTTAATGTGTATCTGTTGATTGATTAAATTATAAACCACAAGATTCCTTAATCAATTGTAGACAGTATAGTAAGATTTTCAGATTCAAATCCTTGTTTTAATTTATTATCACAAGACAAATAGTTTAACTATTCTTGTTCATTTTCATTATTATCACTAAGAAAAAACTGGCAATTTCTTCTTTTAGCTAAAACATCCTTCAAAGTACTTTGGCGCAGGAAAGCTAAAGTATTTTGCAATATAGAAGTGTTCCCAATTCAACTCTACCCCCATGCCATTGTGCAAACAAGTCATCCTTTTCAGGGACTGTTTTTTATAAAGTTGATTACTCATGTAACAACTTGCAAAAGCTATGTAGCTCTTCATTCACATTTCTTGATATGAATGATTGTCTGTGAAGGAAGGAATGAGACCAAATTGCGTAAGGAACTGCAGTTATAGTAGGTGCTTGTAGACCTGAGTTTTGTCATTATACCAGCTGACAGTCGACCATAATCCAATTCTCCCACATATCTTTTAATTAAAAAATCCATCAGTTATTTTGAAATTTTTTCTTGATGTGTTACTGCCATAAGTAGATTTTCAAAGTAAGAAATCTTTCCTAACATCAGTTTCAACAGCCTATTCTAAATAGAGAAACAAAAAGCTTCTTCAGCTATATCTATTTCTATATCCATATGCAATATGAAACAAAAAAGATTTTAGCTTCTTAGGTAATTGATCAAAAAAGTCTTCAAATATGGGATTCTTCTTTTTTTCCACTATATTTTCTGCAAGTGGAACCTTTTGAAAATACTTTGAAAATAATTTGTCAAGTATTATTTCAAATTTAGCAGTTGTTGCATGTAGCACCAATATTTCTCCTATTTAGTGAACTTTTTTACATACAGCAATTCTATAAGCAATCTTATATGATGTAAGCAATCCTTTTAATGTCACAGACTCGGTTTTAAAGAAGTACTTTTTTCTTATTAAATTTCTCCAGAAATTTCTCATCAAATTTTCTCTGGAAAAAATATCTTGTCTTGCTAAACTCTGCATTTAAACTAACAAGATGTTTCGATTGACTAAGTTTCATGCTCTTAACAGCTAAAACATTCATATAAAACAAATACAGTTTCCTTGTATATCAATGAGTACTTTTGAACCTCCATCATAAATATAATGGGTCATTATTCCTGATATGGGCTCTTTATTTTGTGTTTCTGTATTTCTATTCCTTAAATTTACTCTCTTGTCTTGGTATGTATTAGTTTCAGCCACTGCAGTGGAATTTCTCTTCAGACCAGTTTTATCCATCACATTGAGCTGCTATTTCACTTTAAAGAAAATAAAAAATTAAGACAATTACATTTACACTTAATTGTTGAACATTTCAAACTAAAATCTTTAACTGTTCTGGAGTTATTTCTATTTTTACAACTTGCAGGGATTTTGTTCATTTTGGGAAATTACCGTATTTTATTTTACTTACAAAAATGAATGACATTGAGAAATATAACTGCCAGTACGGCACTCCTAATTTCCACACAGATTGTTCAACTTTCCATACTTTATTTTCAAACGTAACAAGCAGTGTGAAACATAACTTATCTGTGTCATGAGCCTATGTCACTGATAGATCATGTCCACAATGAGATTTAATGCACAATGCCTCATATTTGATCTTCTTTGTGAGTACTATATTAATCAATGCGCTGCACTCACTTTTAGTCAGAACAAATTCACCATGTGAATCTCATGCTTGTTGACTTTTTTTTTATTTAGTTTTCATTGGAAATGGTGGATTATTTATGCTGGATTTATAGTCAAAATATACAATAATTTTAGCCATTTCTTTGACTTCTATTCAACTCTGAGGGGATTTTGTGTCAATCCTTTCCCCACTCTTCTGCACCAAGGGTGTGCACCCCACTGTTCAGAAAACTAATTCAATCTTTCCTTGTTGTAGTTCCAAATGGCTCAAAAGTCTTCATGTGAAAGATGGTGCATCCTTCCTATTGACCTTTCAGGGTATGATACTGATATGCCATGCCTTTGGGAAAATAGTCTTCTATTGAATTGAAGGAGTCATATCTATAAATGCAACCCCATAATAGTCTGATGATAGCCTCACGTTAGGATATTGCATGTGTTGCCAAGCTATTTTAAATTCTATCTGGATTTTTTTTTTGAACAGCACATAAAAGAGAGCTATCGAGTTGCTAGATCAATGTAAGTTTATTATTGCTTACCCAAGTGTTTAATAAACCCATCCTACCCGGGACATAACTTTAAATACTTCATTGACTGTAACAAAGCAGCTCCTTTTTCCCTGACCAAAGTGGCTGTAATAAACTATAATTAAGTACTAATTATGGGCTCTACTGGTCAGATAACTGAAAGCAAGATCCATTATGTGACTGGCAGAACCAGCCATTGAAAAGTATTATTATTCTTAGAAAACATTATAAAATAAACAAAATGCCAACTTAAAAAAAAAACGTGATGGGGGCAATTGATCAAATGCAGTTAATGATTTGATACTGTTAGAGTTCAATTCTTGTGGAAGATGATACAAGAAGGAAAAAAATTAAGAACAAAGCATAATTGATTCATAAGTACAGACATTTATGAAATAGAAGCATGAAAGTCAGAGATGATGAAAGATTAAGTTTGCTTTCATTTCCTTACATGTATTTAAAAAAAAAAACTATAGTTGCATTAATACAATGGGTAAAGAATAAAGAATGTTTGCTCAAGCTTATCATTTTTAAAATGACAATTTTGTTTGACTGTTATTTAAAAAACATATTAATTAATTGTTTTGACCATAAAAGACAATGAGAACAATTTTAATATCTAACATTTATATAGTGCTTTAAGGTTTGCAAAATGCCTTACAAAGGTGATCTCATTTAATCCTATGAACAACCCTGTGAGATAGATGGTGTTATTTTCCCAATTTTACCTATGAAGAAACTGAGGTTGATAGATTATATGATTTGTGTTAGGGTCACACACCTAAGAAGTGGCTGAGACAAAATTAGAACTCAGATATTATTGATTCCAAGTCCAGTCTTGCTCTATTCTCTATACCACTTAACTGTGTATACACACCACACACACACACACACACACACACATGCAAAACCACACACATGCATATATATACACAATAGCCCATAGAACCAGCAATTTCATTGTAGTTTCATCCTGTTTCTTGTCAGAGATGAGCATCATGGACTGTGGTCAAGCATGTATTCCACAGTAGCATAGTATAAAAGAAGCCTATTTAACAGTTTATAACTGTCTCAATGACAGCAAATTCTAATTTAAAACTCCAATGTAATACTTGTTAGGAACTTTTAATATCAAAAGGGCAGCCAAGGTCTTCTATGAAAAATTTCTAGACAGTGAAAGAAACTAATCCTTTTTAGTGATGTTTGGCTTCTATTCTTCAATACCTGAGCTCTGATTTCATGTTTTATAGCCATGGCTTATTAATGAAATTTTCTTCTTTAATGACTAACTAGGTGGATAGGGGTAGGGAGTGGGGATGAGCTGATAAGTTACAGTCAATGTTTGAAATTAAATTCAAGCAGAAGCCTGAGATTCAGAGTAAAACCTATTATAAAAATTTGAGGGTTTTGTGTGCGTGTGTGTGTGTGTGTGTGTGTGTATGTATGGGAGTAGTTGTTTTGTTTTGTTTTGTTTTCCCATCTTTTTTACTCCTTCCTTAAGGTATCCATACTGTATAAAAATTTTGGTTGAAGGGAAGCCACCAGGTTGGCTTTAGAACTGTCTTAGCAATTTGCATCTTTGGAAAAAGGATTATCAAATTTCTGAGGCTTCTAGTGCCTTAATGCCAGTTTGCACTTGTAGGGATTGGTAACCCCCTGCTCTTACACTACTAATGGCCACATATTTCCCTACAAGTTGTTAATTCTTTTAACACACATTCTGGTAGCACAGGGTGAGTAAATTACTTTACTTACAAAGCAGTAACGGATTTTCAAAAACCAACTTGTGTAACAGCCATTTTTTTCTTTTTAAATAACAGGGAGCAGCACTGAAGAACTTGCCCAAGAATTGAATCTAGCCTAGAGAATCTCACTTTGTTCTCTTTCTGAGTAACAGTTTATGATGGACAGCAAAAAGTAGCATAGAGTTCTCTGCTTCACAATTGCTAAACTGCAGAAATATTTGTATTGCTTACAAAAGTGATTTAACCTAATTTTATATACATAATGAATATCCTACTCACATTCAGGTGATTTTTAATAGTGCCTTATTTGGCTTATTCCTCCTTGATAGAACTATTTGGTGTTGTCTGCTTATGTATCATGCTTCTATCATTCCCAATGGAGACAGGTTATAATAATGGATTTGGAAGATGTGGGTTCAAGTCCCTCATCTGATAGCTGTAGCAGAGTTTGGGTGCCCCTGGGCAAATCATTAACTCTCAGGGCAACAATTTAAGACTATAAATTGCAGAAGTAGGGATCTGCATTGAAAGAGGGACTTTCCTCATAGGGAGATACCTATACCCAAAATAACCAGTTAGAAAAATTAATCCCTCTGTCTCACTTCCCCTCCCCCCTCCTACAGCCCTCTCCCCCTCTCTCCCTCTCTCTTCTCTCTCGCTCCTTCCCTCTTTCTCTGTCTCTTTATCTCTGTGTCTCTACTCTGTATGTGTGTGTGTTTTTTTTTCTATCTGTCTCTGTTGAGGTCTATAGGTTTAGGGGTGCTGGGACCCCAAAATCATGACACGTGGGTCCTGCTCGAATGAATTAGACCCAAGCCTTCTTTCAACCAAAGACAAAGTTTATTAAAGATATGCCATATTGGCCAGACTCTTAAGGAATATGAACATTAGTGAGCTATTGGCTAAATTGTAAAAATCTGAGCCCTTGGCTAAGTTCTTAAGGAATCTGAGCACCTTAAAGGAGACAAGATGAATCTTATATACAGAAAGACTATGGGAGGGATCCAGAAGTGGAGAATCTTGATGGGAGTGACTGGGAGGCAGAATGGAGTTTAGATAGGATTAAGGGTGGGAAATGGTCTCAGGCCATCTGCAGGTAATAGACAATGGAGGGCTAGGCTAAATTAAGGGTAACAGAGAATTGGGAGATTGGGCATAATGAAAGGCCAGTTGATTGGGTTATAGCCTTAGGCAAATGCCAGAGACTTCCTTGATCAAATGGGAGAATTCAAAGAGAATCCTGAAGACAAATGAGACCCAAATTCCTTTTTGGGGTAAGGGACAAAGGTCTTAGCTTGGGCCCACAACCCCATCATCTCCATATATATGTGTATGTGCAATTATATTAATTATACACATATGTATATATGCATATTTATGTATATATGTATGTATATGTATTTCTATATACACACATCTCCATCTCAAATTTGCCAGTCATCTGAGAACAAATTACATGATTCCTTCTATGTATGTAATATGTATATATATAGTGTTTATATGCATATATGTGTTACATCTATATCTGTACATCTATATGTATACATATAGACATATGTATATCTATATCTATGTATATATGTCTCTATATACAAACACACACATCTCAAATTTGTCTTGTCATTTGTTTGAAAAAATCCATGACTCCTAGAAAAATCTTTCTACTTATGAGAATGATTCTAGGTCAGCCTTAACATTAAATTAAAAATAAATACAGTGATACTTTCTAATATGTGCTGATCCAAATACAGCACCCCCCCCAAAAAAATGATGTGCATGCTGAAAAACCATTTTCTTCAGTTCTTCTCTTATGTCTTTGTTATAGCTAATTTCTTTGACTAATGTTCTACTAGAAAATGGATTGATTACCTGGATGAAAGTACTTGGATTGTTCATGAGTTGCATATCTATAAAGTGCTTTGATACTATAAGGAGAAAAGTGAATATCACAGTACACAAGATTCATCATTACTCATCGATCACCTGTTACAGCCGATTTTAATTTTTTTTGTTTTTATGAATACTATTTTACATTTGTGCGATATAACTTTCGAAAAGATACAATTAACTGCAAATTTAGCACTCTTTCCATTGCCGTCCTTTTTCTCCACTGAGCTGACATGGCATACATCATCCTCTAATATTTAAAAATATATGTTATCTCATTGATGTAAATTCTCTCTCTATCATTCTGGGGAGTATCTATATTAATGAAATTAGAGAGCCATTGGAGTATGATTGCCACTCTGATATCTCAACAGATAAATAAGGCAGCATTTTGACATACAAGAAAGAATACCTAATTTAGAGTCACTTTGCATCTGTTTGAATTGTAGCTCTGCTACTTACTAAGAGAACAACCTTGAGCAAGTCCCATCAATTCGCTATGTCTGAATCTCCTTATTTTTAAAATCAAAGAATTGGACTATATTTTTAAGGTTTTTCCCATTTTAAATCTTTGATCCTGCATAAATTGTTGATTATCAATTTACTTCTTTTAATTCCCCTATTATGAAAAAATTAATAGATTAATAAGGCTCTATTATTAATTATGATTTATTGATAGACAATTCAGAGAACACATACATCTTTGTAGGAATAAAGTCAGCATAGGATTTAAGTTAGATATTAATAGAATCTTTTTAAAGTTAAGTTCTTCCTTCTAGTCTTAGTGGATAAGTTCCTCTTTTTGTTACAACTAAAGATTAAGTTCCTTCTATCTAGTAAAAGTTGTGTTAGTCAATATACAAGTCCCTTTAAAAGTAAAGCTGTTAATTGCAAATGCTATAGCTGCAGGGCAAAGATTTCTAAAGCAATCTCACTTTGACAGATGGGTGGATAGACAGGAGCCCTAATCCAACAGAATATCAGATTTAATAGTTGTCCCACCCTAGAAACTCCCCATTACACACCTGACACACCCACTCTCCAAATATTGGCAATAACCCCAGGTTGTATTCTATGTACATTAGGATGTACCTACCCTAACCACAAGTCAGATGATTTGCCTTTTCCGATTAAATTATGTTCAAAACAAGTTTCCTAAGATTGCTACAATTTTTAATTTCTCTTCTCTGTTATTAAAAAAAAAGTCTGTAAATCACTCCTTTGTTTCTCATCTCTAAGGAGCCAGATGACCAGATTTAATTGTCAATAGTCAACCTTGCTAATGAAATCATAGTACTTGGAAGCTTTGTGCCCCAGACTTTTTCCTTTTTTAGACTTAAAATCAATAAATACAACAACAAAACAAGTTAGTCTTTAATATAGATATTGTGTTTAAAAGCTCTATTAATTGCATTGAGCTAAAGCATTTCATTTCTTTTCAATTTATGTTCTGTTAAGATTTATTTGTTAAATAGTGAAAAATAAAAGTTAAAAGGAAATGTATTAAATGTGCATATGTACATCTAGTGCCATATAACTATTAGGCTTTCCTTATGTTAAGAGAAATCCTCCTGCTACTCTTTAACAAAATTCTGAGAAATAAAATGTGTGTATTAGATATTCTACTGCCTCTCTATCTTAAAAAACAAAAACAAAAACAAAACAAAACATCATCCTCTATACTAGTGAGTACACTGTAGTAATGTTCTCATCTGGCAATAGAAGTAAGGCAAAACAATTCCCAGCAACACTAAGCAGTAGGCAAAATTTGTCTTCATTAGTCCCCCCCAATTCCCTAATTATATTCTCTCTTTTCAGCATACAGCCATTCTTCCCATTCTCTAGTCACATCTCACCCCATTCCACCATCCACCTATTTAGATGCTGAATTTTCCATTCACATCTGTTTCCCACCCAAGTTCAAAGGCATCAAGTGATCTTATAATATTCCTAGTGTCCCTTTTCATGAAGGAGAGAAATCTGATGAATTTATAATAAAGTTTTGGTGCCCTAACACCTATACCCTATTCCTGACATTCCTCCTTTATCTTGGAATCAAACACTCTTTGGTTATTGACCTAATTCTATGTTACTCTCAGAATGTTTGATTTTTAAAAGATACTCAAAAGAATAAATATCTAATGATGGCATCTAAGGCAATGTAAGACCTAGTTAGAAGAGATATATTTGGGCAGAGCTATCTGGTTCTTGGGACATATACCGTTACAGACCATAGAAGAATTGTAGTAGGCTGATTCATAAGGGGAATTTTTGTACAAATCAATTATCAATCCCAAAAAAGCTTTGCCTGATTCCTGTTCCATCTGTGTCTGTGTACTTGACTAAGTACCCAGACTTTAGCCCCTTATAGTCTGAGATCAACACAGCTAGCAGTGGATTCTGTCTCTAGTTTCTGGCTGATCCTTTGACACTCTCATTCTACTTCTTCCTTGCAGTTATGGTAATCCCTGTCTCTTGGTCCTGATGATTCTGTTTTCTAGGCAAACTTAAAGCACTATAAAAATGTGACATTATCATTATCATCATTTTTTCTATATTTAATAGAGTTCAGATAGAAATCTTATAAGGACATATCACTATTCTGATATTCTTTCATTATTATTGTCTATGTATTTATATTTACTTTTTTGTGTATTGATTGGTTGGGGTTTATTATGATCACTTCATAGTAGTTTTTACAGTAATATTTCTGAGGTGCTTGGGGTAGATTGGTCATTGAAATAAATTATCACCCTCCCTTTTCTGTTTCACACACAGAAAGACCAAAGTCTGTTGAAAGTTTTCCCCAGGAGAAAGTAAAATGAGTAGTCAGAATTGAATATAAAGTCTAAACTCCTTGGTCAAGCATTGCAAGGCCCTCCACAATATAGACCAAAACCATCACTCCAATGTTCACTTCTACTACTCCCCTATACAAATCTTCCGCCCTGTACTATCTTCCAATAAGAAGAGTGAATTTACAGAACTTTAAAGTTTACCAAGTGTTTTTACATTTATTTTCTCATTTGATAGGACGCATTTACATTAGTTATCTCACAACCAGTGAGAAAGGTACTTTTATTATCCTCATTTTTTACAGATGAGGAAACTGAGGCTGAGAGAGAATATGCAACCTGCCCAGGGTCACACAGCTAGTATTTTTTAAGGCAAGGTTTGAATTCTGGGTTTCCTGACTCCAACTCCAGCTTTAGATCCACTATACTACTTAACTGCCTGAACCATCAGCACATACCTGGTCCTGTTTCCCTTACTTTCACTACTTACCTTTTCTTTAATAAGGAAAAGGAAATAAACATTTATTAAACTTTTATTATGTGTCAGACATTTATTTAAGTGCTTTACAAATATTCTCTCATTTGACCCAGGTTAATTCCTGCTGCCTTCCATAAAACCCAGCTAAAGCAAGTTCTTCCTCCTTTTAATGTATATAGCACTTATTATTACATTAATTTGCTCCTTGTCATGTACTGGCTTCTACTGTTAGTTATATTTTCATTTGTGTGTTTTCCTTTACTCCCTGAACACCCCCACAATTAGATTATAAACTCCTTGAGCACAGGGATGCAAGGATGATGCTCTAGAATTTTTTATTTTAATTTTTCTCCCAAGCAACTCACATAGTGGTTGGAACATGGGAGGTACTTAATACATTTTTATTGATTGATTAATAGAATGAATGAATTAATGAGGGTCAAGATGGGGAAGTTGGTTTTTAGCGCCTTCTGCATTTCAGTCTGCCCTATAGTTTTGATTAAAGGGATGTATACATCAGTCACACCTATGTTTAAATATCAGTTTTGAAAGTATACTGAAGTCAATGATACATGTATAGAAATCCACACACATAATCATCCAGTGTTTAGCTTCTGGTCAGGCAGGTAATTGAAAGCTGATTGTAGCCTATATGCTGAGTCTGACTCTCCCTCTTAACACACATAAGAACAAGAGCTTTATTCCCTCTTGAGTTCAAGAGGGTTGGGGAGGGTAATTACCCCCTGACCCCACTCTATGATTCTTCCTTCAAGCCAGGTACATGCTGCTCTCTTAGTGGACAATAGAAGTGGCCACTTGCAGGAGAAATCTGATCTAAACATTACACATCTATTTCCTAGCTACTTAACCTACCCCCAATCTCCATGCACTATTGCATGTGTGCTCAAATGCCCATGTGTATACACACACACACACACACACATACACACAAACCAAAGCAACCTTAAATTTATGGAAAGCAGTCAGGAATTTGAGGCTGAGTTTCTATGTGCCAGCCACTGTCTCTCTAAACCAAGAATATAACACCTTCCTTTGGCTTCAGCAAAGTTTAAAGACAAAGCCCAAACCAAATACATTAGTTCTAATCCTATTCCTAGTCCCTTGTGTGGTGCCAAAGAAAAGAAGGGGCATGCTCTTTAAAAAAAAAAGAAAGAAAAAAGAGACTTTAAGAAGATGCAGTTAGGATATGTAAAACATACACTTATACAATCCCAGATGGGACAATGCATGATCATCAGCTGTCATTTCTTTCTCTTCTAATGCACTGTCCTGTGTAATAAGCAAATAAATAAACCACCACTCAGGAGCCTGGTATAAACTGAGACAGTCTTGTAAGGAGGAAATGCATTACAAAAGATGAGGAACTAATTTCTAAGACAGTCCAGAGTAAAAGAAGTAAAAAAAAAAACAAAGAAAAGTTTATAGTTGGTATAGGTTAGTACAGTATTAGTGAGAACAGAAGAGATTAGCCTAAAGTTGGGGGTAGGGGTAGGAGGGGTAACCAACCACTTAACCATCAATGATTCTTTATCTCAGAACTGTGAACTTGTTTTATTTTTTAATATTTTGATCAAACTGTATTTCAATATAATTGGTTTTCTTTGTAATCTTGTGCAGTTTTCTGCATTAAAAATATTATTCTGAGGAGTCCAGAGGTTTCACTAGACTACCCAAGGGGACCATGACACAAAAGAGGTTAAGAACCCTTGGTTTTTAGATGAATGCGACTGGGTGCACTTGGGTTTAATATGATGCATGTTGAAGTGACATGTGTTTGTTGGAAAGCAGATGTTGTTCTCTGTATTTTACCTGCTGCCCAGCCTACTCATGCAGGTCGGCAATAGTTCACGCCATCAAGCAATAAACTGCCTGCCAGGATGTAGCTCATGTGCAGTGCCATGCTCTCAGAGGCTGGGAGAGGGGATTTCCTGGTGAGCAAAGCTAACTGCAAATGAATTAGTGCTTTTTACCAGCAGGAGTTCTGGACCCCTTTGTTTCTAGGGGTGAAACCACCAAATACCAACTCAATCACAGCAATGTTGTGACAGCACTTTGTCTGCAAGTATCCAAGGGAAGAACTGGACAGGAGGCAATAGAAAATACATGATTTATCAAGCTTAAAAGGGGGAAAATTAACTCTTTCATTTAGTTCCCAAGTCACTTGAGGGAACATGACTATCCAAAGCTGAGAACTGGGCTAATAACACCATCAGAGTTAATGAAAATTACAATACCTGCTACACACCTACATTCATCCCAAATGCACTCTTTACCCTTCAAATTAGAGCTGTGGGATGCCAAAGGCAGCAATAGTGGCAAAGCACTAGGAAAATTTGTAGCACTTAACTACCTTTAGATTGACCATAACTCTAAACATTTTCTAATAATCTTTGAGACATTTTCAAAGAATGTCACAAAATACTATTTGATAATAATAGCTAACATTTATATAATACTTTAAAGTTTACAAAGCATTTTATAAATATTGTCTCATTTTAGAATCACAACAACCCTGGGAGATAAGTGCTATGATTCTCCTCATTTTACAGCTGAGGAAACTGAAGCAGACAGAAGTCAAGTGACTTGCCCAGGATCACACAGCTAGTTAGTATCTAAATCAGGTTTGAATGTCAGTCTTCTTGATTCCAGGTTCATCACTCTGTCCACTGCATCACCTTGCTACCCTATTCCAGATAATATAAAAGCAATCACTAATGGGCTGGTCTTTCACCTACTGTTCTTTCATAGGCTCATAGCCTATTTTCAGTAGTACTGGAAGCTCTTTTAAGAGGTCATTCCATCCATATTCCCTTTCTAATGCTGTACCTATCTCAGAAAGATTAAAAGCAAAAAGACAGGGTTGCTTATGTCATTTTCTATAACCTTTGAAACCTGGTAATCTCTTTGGATAAAAGTCTGGACTTTTCTTAATGTCTAATATAAAATTTTAAAATTACTTCCTTTAGGTCAGATATTAAAATGTGCAATTCCTACCTCTCTCGTAATGCTTGGTTGATAAGCACTTACTGTCCTTAAAACCAGTCATTGGAGTTGAAAGATAAATATTATTCCATATCTTATTGAATAAAATATATTATATCACAGGTGATGGAGACAGATTGACTCAATAAATTCTAATAGTGTATGCTGAGAAATAGTGGCAATAAAAATGCTGATGACTTGACACAAGGAGAATATTGAATGTCATTAACATGTTATTTCCTCTGTCTGATATCACTGTCATGTTCTTCCCACTGTTTTAATCTTTAGCACTTGATTTTTCTTCGGTTTATCTATGTGAGAAAAATGGCATTCTTTAGTGCTTTAAATTATCCACTACTTGAATGATTACTGAAATGATGCAGTAACCTAAAATACAGAGAATTAATATAAGGTTTTATATTGAGTAGTATCACCAGGCTCATGCCTGAGAAATACGCTTCAGAAATTGAGGATATCACCCAATTTCACATTGCTGACTCTGAGGGAACGTTGGACTAAACTCTCATTCACTTTATATGAACCAAATCATTACAGATTAATGATTTTAAATTTTAATGTTTTATATGCTTTCTAATAGGTGCTAAGTGACTGTTTTAAATATATCACAAGGAAGAGGATATAGGGGAAAGGAAACTGTCAATGTTGAATTTATGGCATTTGTACCCAGCAGTTACCCAGCAGCTACAGCTGCTAAATGACCACTGGTTGGGTGTAGAGTCATGGACAGATGTTTCTTCAGCTGTGGTTTGGGCGACCTGGCTACGGAAATTGCTCTGAAATCATATGGCTCAGATTCTTTGCATAGGGGTACCTTTCATGTTAGTAAGGACCCTCATTTTTATATCAGTATCATAAGAAAATAACACATGTATATCATATATTAGGGCTTACAAAGTGCTTTCCTTACAACAAACCTGTAACAAATTGCTAGTATTATTATCCACATTTCCTAATGAGAAGCTAAATCAGAGAAAGATTAAGTGGCCTTCTGAGGGTCATACAGCTACTAAGTGTTGGAGTTGGGATGAGAAATATAACACAACACAATATGATTAACATTTATTAAGCACCTTTTATGTGCCAGGCACTGTGCTAAGTGCTGGGGATACAGAAAGAGGCAAAAGACAGTCCCTGCACTCAAGGAGTTTGTACTATAGTGGGGGAGACAATATGCAAACAAATATATACAAAGCAAGTTACATATAGGGAAAGGGAAATAATTAACAGAGGGAAGGCACTGTAATTTAGAAGAGTTAGGGAAGGCTTCCTGTAGAAGGTGAGATTTTAGTTGGAACTTGAAGGAAGCCAGGAAAGTCAGTAGACAGAGAAGATAGAGGAGAGGGTTCAGACATGGGGGACAGCCAGAGAAAATGTCTGGAGCTGAGAGACTGTCTTGTTTGTAGAAAGGCCAGGAGGACAGTGTCACTAGATTGAAGAGTACATTCTGGGGAGTAAGGTGTAAAAAGACTAGAAAGATAGGAGGGGCCTAGGTTATGAAGGCCTTTAATTGCCAGACAGAGGATTTTGTGTTTTTTCATGGAGACATTAGGAAGACATTGGAGTTTATTGAGTAGGGGGTGACATGATCAGACCCGTGCTTTAGGAAAATTACTTTTGGAGAGGGGGGAGACTTATGGCAGGCAGACCCACCATCAGACTATTGCAGTAATCAAAGCATGAGTTGATGAGTCATTGGTGTTATTGATGAGTCAATCTGCTCTAGAATAGTGACAGTATCAGAGGAGAGAAAGGAGAGCATTAGAAAGATGTTGCAAAGGTGAAATCTGCAGACCTTGGCAACAGCTTGGATATGGAGGGGGAGAGATAGGGAGAAGTTGAAGATGACTCCTACGTGGTGAGACTGAGGAAGGATGATGTTGCCTTCTATAATAATAGGAAAAATGTGGAGGGGAGAGGGTGAGATTTAGGAGAAAGATAAACAGTTCCACTTCAGACATACTGAATTTAACATGTCTACTGGACATCCAGTTCAGGATAGTCTACTGGACATCCAGTTCAGGATATCTGAAAGATGCAAGATTGGAAGTCAACAAAGAGATTGGGGCAGGGAATGTAGATTTAAGAATCATCAGCACAAAGATGGTAATGAAATCCATGGGAGCTGATGAGATCACCAAGTGAAGTATTATAAAGGGAGAAAAGAAGAGGGCATGATCTGGAATTGGATCCCTCAAAGGAGACAGAGAAGGAGTAATCTGATAGGTAGAAGGAAAACTGGGAAAGAGCGGTGTAATGAAAACCTAAAGAGAAGAAGAGAGTGATCAACAGTGTCAAAGGCCACAGAGAAGTCAAGGAGAATGAAGATTGAGAGAGGCCATTGAATTTGGCAATTAAGAGATCATCGGTAACTTCGAAGAGAGCAGCTTTGGTGGAATGGTAATGTTGGAAACCAGATTGTAAGAGAATGAGAGGAGAGAGAGTAGAGGCACCTATTGCAAATGTCCCTTTCAAGGAGTTTAGCTACAAAGGGCGGAAAAGAAATAGGATGATAGTTAGCAGGGATGAAAGAAAGAAAGAAGGTTTTGGATGAAAGGATGAAAGAATGTTTTGTTTTGTTTTGTTTTTCTTCAGAATAGTGGAGACACGGGTATGTTTGTAAGCAGTAGGAAATGAGAGGAGAGGAAGGGAATAAAAGTAAGTGAGAATGGAAATGGCAAAGGGGACGATCTGTTGGAGGAGACAACAGAATAATGGGGTCAGTTAAACAAGTAGAGAATTTAGTTTGGTATTCAGGTATTCTGACTCCAAAAGCAATGTTTTTTCCATGTTGATAATTTGTACACATATATACAAACACATGCATGCATTTACATAACACTTTAAAATAGAAGTAAGGACTAGACATGTTATTATTGGCATAGGGAACTTCCAGATAAGGAAAATTCCTATGCCAGTGCAGGTCAGTAACTTCCCTGCAACTTATAATCTTAAATGTGGGGGTTCTTCACCTGGGGTCCTTGAATTCATAATTTTAAAAAATTTATAACTGTATGTCAAGATAATTGGTTCTCTTCAAAATACTATGCATTTAATTTTAACTATTTAAAACTCTTTTTGAAGTGTTCATAGGCTTAAATAGACTGCCATCATGTACATACATTAAGAACTCTTCTCCTAGAGAATCATCTGGAGTACTGAGAAGTTAAATGACTTGCCCAAAGTAACACAACCAAAATTTGTCAGAGGTGGGATTAGAACCCAAGTCATCCTGGCTTTGAAAATGATTCTCTATAGAATAAGCCACTCTGCTGCTATAAAATACTTTAAAGTTTATAAATAACTTTCTTCACAAAAAACCCTATTAGATAAGATCAGTAAATTGCCACAGACGGTCCACTTAGAGCCAATGATAAGAAAAATCTTTGACGCTCAAGCCTTCCTCTCTCATCCCTGTCATCATGTTAGATTGTGGGGAGGAGGTGGAGTCAGAGAAAGAGAAGAGGCAAAAATTATCCCCAGGTGCCACCAACAGAAGCAGGGAAGTTAGGAAAGAGGGATGATTTGAAGGTTAAGATGATGAATTTTTGACTTCCTAAATCTTTCATGAACCTACCAGATGCTAGTGTTCTCTCTTCCTAAGTACCTCATATTTAACTACCATTTATTTCATGTGTGTCTACACATACATATATACATCTATATATAGACATACATACATAAATATACACACACACACATATATATATATATAGATACACCCATACACATGTTGTCTCCCTGAAAATTGAATTTGTAAAGCACATAGTACGATGCCTGGCACATAATAGGTGCTATATAAATACTTATTACCTTCCCTTCCCCTTCATAAGATTTCAGGTCCTTGGGAGTATGATTCTTTTGCTTTGCCTTTGCATATCCAATGCCTGGCATATAATAGTCATTTAATAAATGGTGATTGATTGATTGAGATTTTTTAGAATAGTTAATTGAGTTATTTTTTAGAATAGTTAATATTCACTCTATTTTTACTACCTGAATAAAAGAAATATCAGAATGAATATGAGAAAATGTTTTTAATTTTATAGCAGCATAGTTATGAAAATCATCAATAAAACAATGGGATAAAATATACATGAATGACCCTGGAGAAATGATGATAAGGTTTTATTTGTTTGTTTGTCTTGTTTTTACTAGAGAAAGGTATGGTGTCTTAATTTAACATTACTTGCCATTCTATACCAGATAAATTAATATAAAGACTGAATTAGCTCATATTAAGTGGACCTTTTATTCAAATCTTAATTTCTTTGTAATTGGCTCTTACTTACTTGTTTTTTTTTTTTAAATTCAGTTCAGTTCAAATCAACATAAATTTATTAGGCACCTTCTATATTCCATTGCTAGGCACTGGAGTTATAAAGCAAAAAACAAAACAATTTGTGCTTTGAAGTAGCTTTAAATTGCTCATTATTGCGGTGGGGAACCACACGTACATCAAGAAGTAAATGCAAAATATAGTTTGGGAAAGGGAGAGGGCATCAACAATCAGAAAAAAAAAAATCAGAATAGAATCAGAAAAGGCCTCTTAGAGAGAGGTAATCCTGGAGCTTCATGAGCGATGAAGGGAGCCCAGAGTAAGATACCAAAACTGAGCTAATTTAGAGAGACCGTGGCTTGCTCAATGATGCAAAGATAGAAGAGCCATAGCTGAATCCATATTTTTTTCCAGTATACCATAGTTACATAGCCGGCAAATATCAGAGTTGGAATCTGTGCTCTGAGATGAGAAACATGGATTAAAAGAGGTCGAGAATATTTTAGGTGGATGATACCATGATGGAATTGAATATAAAGAGGCAATTTAGTATAGTGGAAAGAGAATGAATATACTGTGAGGCCAGAGAACTGAGACAAACGTGGAACAGGACACCAGGACAGAATACTGCAGGGTGGGATGGGGGGTTTGTTATGGTCCTATTGCACTCCACTAAGTCTGAGGGAAAGAGTTCAGCATCTAGCTGGGGCCAGTTCTAACTACCCAAAAGTCTCTTGGAGTAAAGACCTAGGCTGGTGAACCATGAATTGCCCAGTATGGGAGCAGGATGAGATGCTTTGAGATATAGCTCTTTAGAAAAACCACCATCCCAGGGGACAGAATGAGAAAATAAATAGGGAAAAATCAGGAGTGAGAGGAAGACTGAAATGGCCAAAGGTCTCAGGAAGAAGCAAACTCAAAGACTTTGAACATAAGCAGGTAAATCAACTTGGAAAATGTTACCTCCCTATGGCCTCCAGCCATTTCCCACACTTAATCCTAGCTAGGCTTCATTCTCCTTTGGCCATATGGTCCAGGTCCCAGGAGTTCTGTTCACCTCACCTTACTGGCCACTCCCAACCAGATCTTCCTTAGACCCCTCCTCCAGTCTGCCCAAATTACTTGGCCACTCCTAGATCCCTCCCACAGTCTTTCTGTATATAAGGTCCATCTTGTCTCCATTAAGGTGCTTAAATTCTTAAAATCTAGCCATTGCTCAGATTCTTATAATCTAGCCAATAGCTCACTAATGTTCAGACTCCTTAAGAGTCTGGCCAATATGGCAGATGTTCTAATAAATCTTGTCTTTGGCTGAAAGAAGGCTTGGGTCGAATTCTTTCGAGCAGGACCCATGTGTTCTGATTTTGGGGTCCCAGCAACCCTTAAACCTCATCAACAGTGACCAACCCTGACAATCTGCACTTAAACCATACATGACAAAAGGTAGATTTTCAATCATAAAGAGGCATTCAAAACATTTTAGAAAGAAAATTAGAATTGAAGAGATTATTTGGTTTTTGAGCACTCCAGCAAGAGAAATGTAGGAGTGAATAAATGTAGCAGTGATGAGGTCTAGAGGTTAAGGGTCCTGGAATTCCAAAATCATGACACGTGGGTCCTGCTTGAAAGAATTTGACCCAAGACTTCTTTCAGCCAAAAACAAGATTTATTGAAGATTTGCCATATTAGTCAGAGTCTTAAGGAATCTGGGCTATTGGCTAGATTGTGAAAATCTGTACAGTGCTAGATTATAAGAATCAGAGCCTCTTAATGGACACAAGATGGACCTTATATACAGAAAGACTGTGGGAGGGATCTAGGAGTGGTCAAGTAGTCTATGAGGTAATAGAATTCCAGGGGTTGCCAAGGGAGAATGGACCCTAGATAGGATTAAGGGTGAGAAGTGGCCTGGGGACACAGGAAGGTTAAGGGTAACAGATTGGGCATATCCACAATGAAAGGCCAGTTGATGGGATTATAGCCTCAGGAGGACCTGCCAGAGATTTGGCGGTGAGAAAGTCCAGGGTTTTTCCTTTTTGGGGTCTAGATCCCATTCTCATCAGCAGCAGTCAAGGATAGCAGCCACAACAGAATGACCACAGAGAGGCTAGGAAGAGACTTCTTTCTAAAAGAACACAAGGAGATAAGGGTGAAGTCAGAAATCTGGTGGAAATAATAGTAAAGAAGTAGCATTAAGGACATAACCTGACAACACACTGCCTGCAGGTGAATCAGTGGTATTTATTCTTGGTTTTGTTACTTGATTTTTTTTGGGGGGGGGACTATATTACAATATACTTGGGCACATGAAGGGCATCAGAAAGGCATGTGTGATATGTTGGGATCAAATGAAAAGCTAGCAAGGAGGGGAAGGTGTGGGGACTAGAAAGTGGGGGTAGGGAAGTAAAGAGGCTTTCTTTTGGTGGTGGAAGAGGTTTCCACTGATAATGCTCCAATTAGTGAAGAGAGGTGGTTTATGAAGGGAGATGGAACTGATGGGGTTTAGGGGTTCAGGGGTGCTGGGACCTCAAAATCACAACACACAGGTCCTACCCAAAAGAATTTGACCCAAGCCTTCTTTCAGCCAAAGACAAGGTTTATTAGAACATCCATGATATTGGGCAGACTCTTAAGGAGTCTGACCATGGGTAAGCAGTGGTTAGATTATAAGAATCTAAGCCGTGGCTAGATTTTAAGAATTTGAGCATCTTAATGGAGACAAGAAAGACCTTATATACATAAAGACTATGGGAGGGATCTAGGAGTGGCCAAGTTGTTTGGGGTGATGGGAGGAAGGGCCTAAGGAGATCTGGATGGGAGTGGCTAGTAAGTTGGGGTGAACAGAACTCCTGGGACCTGGACCTCGTGGCCAAGGGAGAATGGAGCCTAGCTAGGATTAAGGGTGGGAAATGTCTGGGGGTCATAGGGAGGTAAGACAATGGAGGGGAGATTGGGTGCAGCCACAATGAAAGGCCAGTTGATGGGATTATAGCCTCAAGGGAATGCCAGAGATTTGGCCATGTGGAAAAGTCCAGGGTTTTTCCTTTCTGGGGCCCAGATTCCAACCCCATCAGAACCTTGTGCTTGGTGTGCCCTGGGGATTTAGTGTTTGAAAAATCTATTTGTCCTACCTCAGGACTAGGTAGTTGGAAGTCCTGGGGACATTTGGTACCTGAGAGAGTAAGAGAGCATGGACCCAGGGAGAAGACTTTAAGGCAAAGGGGGACAAAAGTGAGGGCCTAGATCAGTAGTCACTTTCAATAATTGGCTTTGTTCTGAGTGTGAGGTACAATGGAAGAGGGGATTCTACAGGACAAATTCTACACGGTAATGACAGAAATCATCTAGAGAGTAGAGCCTATGATTAATACCTTGGAAGCTTTGTTACTTAAGGAATACAGAGAAAAGAGAGAGACCACATGATTATGGGGGTCATGAGTCAGAGAATGAGGGTCTAGAGCAGACAAAAAATGAGGATGGATAAGGAAGAGATTGACAGAAATCTTTTTTGGAAAGGGGTGCAAAAATGATAAAAAAACTAATGAATAGAACTTTTTTGGAAAGGGGTGCAAAAATGATAAAAAAAAAAAACTAATGAATAGAACTAGTTGAAGGAGAGAAAGGAGGAATGTACTTGACAGAGGAGGGAAGAGGGGGGGAGGGATTACATAACCAGACATATTATATCTGGTTATATAATATGTAATCTAATTATTATAACCAGATAAAAGCAGCAGAGAAAAAGGAACTAAAAAGCAAAACCCCAAAGGGTAACAAATGAGAGGAAGGAATCAAGGGCAAGGGGAATAGAGTCAGTGGGAGCATGGCCATCTTAAAAAAGATTAAGGTAAAGTAAGTGAGGGAACATAGCACTAGGTTTCTAGCAGAAGATGGGGAAAAAAATCAAAACTTGAAATAAAATCCCAATATAAGAGACAGATGGAGGAAAATATAAATCTAATTCCCATAATTGTATATGTAAGTGATTAAACAATCCAATAAAATGAAAAAAAAGACCTGACAAATTGAATAAGAAAACAAAACCATACAATCTGTTTGTTACAAGAAAGACATTTAAAAAACAAAGACATACACAAACTAAAACTGATGGGATGGGGGGAAAATGTACTTTGCATTAAGAAAATCCAGAAAAGTAGGAATTTCAATCGTGCTATCTGACCAAGCAAAAACAAATCAACATCTATAATAAACTTATCCACTCCAAATGCTTAAGCATCTAAATTCATGAAGAAATCATAATCTGAGCTGCAAGAAGACAGACAGAAACACAACAGTGATAGGAGACTTCAATATTCCTCTTTTAGTTTTGGATAAATCTAGAAGAAAGATAAAAAAAAATGTGCAGCTCAAAAAAATTGAAGAGAAATGAGTTAAAAGACATGGTATCTTTTAAATGGGCCAGCAAAAAAAAAAAAAAAAGTACATATTTCTTAGTACTCCATGGAACTTTTACCAAAAAACAAAACAAAACAAACAAAAAAAAATTGCTAAGGCACAGAGATATTGAAAACAAATTTTAAAAGGCAGAAATGGTTAATATATCCTTTGTAGATCAAAAAATAATAAGAAATAGTAATTGATTCAGGGAACACAAACAAAAGATACAGATACAAGTGGTGACTTTACAATGAAATCCTAAATAACGAGTGGATCAAAGAAGGAATCATAGAAACAATGAATAACTATAAAGAAAATGATAATGATGGAACAACAAACAAAAATTTCTGGGATGTAACTATAGCAGTCCTCATAACAAAGATCATATCCTTACAATATGAATATATTCAAAATAGAAAAAAAAAGAGTGGATTAATGAATTGAAAAAAAATTAAAAATTAGAAAACCAAAAGTAAACATATTAAAAAATTTAAGGGGAAAAATAAAATTGAAAACAAAAAAAACCCTATAGAAATGCCAAGTAAAACTGAAAGCTGGTTCTTTGAAAAGATTAATAAAACTGAAAAAAAAAAACCCTTAGCTAATCTGATTAAATAGAAAAGAATAAAAAAAGCAAATGATCAAGGTGAAATCACAGCAAAACCAGAAGGAATTAAAAGAAGAATCAAAGTATATTTTACAAAGTTATATACTAACAAAACTGAGAACAAAAAAGAAATAGAAGACTTTCAAAAACATGAAATACCCAAACTCTCAGAAGCAGATAAAAATTGTAATCCAATTGTTGAAAAAATAAATAGATCTAGCTATAAAAGAACTCTTAAGGGTGGGGCTGGCAGGTGGGTGGGGGAACAAAACTCCTGGTCCTGATGAATTCACAGGAGAATTCTATCAAACTTTTACATTTACATTTAATACTCACACTTCACAAATTATTCTCAAAAATTGAGAAAGCACATTACCAGAGTGCTTTAAGGAGGCAAATGTAGTCCCAATACAAACCAGTGAAAGATTAAACATAGAAAGAAAAAAGAAAAAATATTTATATATATATGTATGTTCCAATATCATTGATGAATATTGACTCAAAAATATAAACAAAATCATATCAGATTACAGAGAATTTTCTAAAAACTCATATATTATGATCAAGTGGGATTTATACCAGTGATGAAAGGAGAATTCAACATTAGGAAAACAATCAACATAATTAATCATGTTAAAAACCAAAATATCCAAAATCACACAATCATCTGAATACGTGCAGAAAAAGCCTTTGACAAAGCATAAGCACTCTCTTTATGCTAAAACTTTACAAAGTATAGTCATTAAAGGACCTTTTTTTAGTATTATAAAAAAAGCATCTATCTAAAACCTAAAGCAAACATGTGTAATGAGGGTTGCATAGAACCTTTTCCAGTAAATATGGAAGTAAAAAAGGATGCCCACTCTCCCCACTATTATTTTATATACTTCTAAGCATAAAGTTAGACAAAGAGGTACTAAAGCTATTTCTATTTGCTAATATGATAGTTGACTTGGAAAATCCTAGGGAATCAGCAAAGATCCTAACTGAGACAATCAATAGCTTCAGAAAAGTTGAAGGCTACGAAATAAATTCTCAAAAATCAACAGTATTTTTATATAATAATAACAGAATGCAAGAAGCAATAATAGAAAAGGAAATCCCATTCCAAATAACTACAAAATGCATAAAATATTTGAGTAATGACCCACCAATGCACACAAAAGACTTATAATATTCTGTTATAAAATATTCTTTGAAGAAAAAAAAAGAACAACTTAGATAGCTAGAGGAATATTCAGTTCTCATACTTAGACTGTGCCAATATAATAAAAATGACAATCTACCAAAATTACTGCCTACTTTTAATGTTATATTAATCAAATGACCAAGAGAATACTTTATAGAATTTGATAAAACAGTAACAAAATTCATTCTGAAATGGAAAAAAAATAGAATATCAAGGGAAATGATGAATAGAAGTAGGAATGAAGAAGGAACAGCACAGGCTTCTGGGAAGATGATGGAGTAGGTCAGAAAATTCCAAGCTCTCCAGATTTCCTCCGCAAATGAGATAAAATAGTGCCTCAGGGTGAACCTGGAGTGGTAAAAATAAATGAAAGTAGGGACAGAACAGTGGTCCTCCTGGGACGATGGGAGTTCTGAAGAAAAATCCTAGGATGAGGTTTGGTCCCTATGAAGATTAAACACCTCTGGAATAGTTCCTTGTAAACAACAATGGCAGGGATGCTACTGGCTGTGGGCACTTACTGGAGGCTGGAGGTCTTGGTTTCAGTTCCAGGCCAGAGGCACCATCTCCCATACCTCATGGCTAGAGGTGATTACAAAAACTAAGTTGCTACAAATTAAAAAAAAAAATTGAGCAGGGCAAAGGAGAAAAAATTCAACCATGGAAAGTTACTATGGGAATAGAGAAAGGGGTTCATCTTCAGAGGAGGATATTGAAGCAAAGAAACCCTCTTCTACCCCAAAGAGTAATGTCAAATGGTCACCTGCCCAAAAAGAATTCGTAGAAGAATTTTTGAAAAACTTTAAAAATCAAATGAGAGATTGAGGAAAAACTTAAAACAAAAATTCCCTCCCCCCTCTCCCCTCCCAAAAAAAGAAGATTATGAAAAGAAAATGAAAGTCAACCAATTAGAAAAGGAGATTCAGAATCTTAAGGAAGAAAACAACTCCTTGAAAATCAGAATTGAACAGGGGAAAGCCAGCAAAGTCATAAGAGACCAAAAAATAATAAAATATAAAGAACGAAAAAATAGAAGAGAATGTGAAATGTCTCATAAGAAAAACAACTGATCTGAAGAACAGATCAAGAAGAGAAAACATAAGAATAATCAGACTACCTGAAAGCTATGATCAAAAAAAGAAACTTGATACAATAATACAAGAAATAATTAGAGAAAATTGTCCCGAAGCATTAGAACAAGAGGGGAGAGTGGAAATAGAAAAAAGCCACAGCTCACCACCTGAAAGAGATCCTACAAGGAAAACCCACAGGAATATCATAGTCAAATTCCAAAACTCCCAGCTCAAGGATAAAATATTACAATCAACAAGAAAAAAAATAAATATGGCTGTGCCACAATTAGAATCACACAAGACCTAGCAGCGGCTACACTAAAAGACTATAGGTTTTAGAACACTGTGTATTGAAGATCAAAAGAGCTGGGCTTCCAATCTAAAATATCACAGCCAGCAAAGCTAAGCATAATCCTGAATGAAAATTTAAAAAAAAAAGGATATTTAATGAATTGTCAGACTTTCAGGATTTTGTTAAAAAAAAAAAAAACCTGAACTTAATAGAAGAGTTGACACACAAGAGCTGAGAGAAATATCAGGTAACTTCTATCTTTGGAAAGTTACCTAAAGACTGAAAAGTTAAGTGACTTAATGAGGGTCATATATGTGACAGAGCAACGACTTCATCTGGAGTCTTTCTCATTTTAAGGTTGGCTCTCTAACTGCTACCCCATGTTGTCTTTCTTATTCCCAACTTCCTGGATGAGACTAATGAGAGTCTCAGTTATCAAAGTCTTTCCTTATTATTAGCACCTTACATCTATTCTATTAATTATGCCCTTTACTTCCAATCTCCTCCATCTCCTTTGATTCATATTTGCTTGAACTTTTGACCACCTGCCTTACTATTTGTTAGCATTTTATCTCCTTTTGACATTTATTTGTCTTGTCCAGCTTCTAACCTATTGCTAACTAGACCCATATTCCTTATACTCACTGAATGTGTCTTCCTTACTTGATTATGTTTCTTGGCCTTACTCTGACTCCTGTCACACCTAAATCCATAAGCCATACTTCCTCTTTTTGCATCTACAATATGTTGCTACCCATGACCAAGTATGACATCTGAAGCATTATTTTAAATTCTTATGCTTTTCTTGGTACTGAAACTAAGCTATTATCTAAGCATGTATTTACTTTCACATTGCTCAAACCATTCCCCATTTGGGAAAGAGAAAAAAGTTTGGTTGTTTCTGAAATTCTCTTGTCTCTGTGCATCCCCTTAATCTTCTAAACTCTCTAGTCTAAGCCAATGGTTTCCAAATCCTTTGATTGTGCCATCACTTTTATTAGTATTTTTTTTTTTTTGCTGACCTCTGGGAATATATAAGACTGGGGTGGGAGTAGGGGTGAGGAATGTTCCCCAGAGCAACTGTTAAATTGCTACTGTAGGTGCTCAAGTTAGGTTGAGTTCCCAGAATGATTTTTACCTTAGAAGTGAAGTTTAGGAGCCTGAACAGTGGCAGGGGAGGATGAAGTGGAGGAGTGTTAGGCTATAATGAGTGAAATGTTGGTATAGTTATGTTGGAGAAAAGCCCTATGATTGGCTATAGTGTTAAGGATAAGTTGTAACTCATCAGCTCATCAACCCAACCATCCCCTTGGTTGATTATAGACACCCCTTAGAGTCATGTTATATTCTCCACTTTGGAGACTATTAGTAGACTATACTATTAATCACTTCCTGAATTTCTCAAACCTTCTATTCATATTGCTATTTGGCAGGGGGTGGGGGGTGGGGGTGTTGAAGTGTGTGTTTGTTTGTTTTCTCTTAAGTCCTTTGGTCCCAGTCATCTTTTTATGAGAAACAGTGTATGAAGAATTTCATGAGAAGACTAATTGGGAAATGAGAATCAATATCTTCTTTCTTTGGAGAGGAGAGGTGGATCTTAAGGCATCTAACTGCATAGATGATGGGTGATTGGGGTGGGGGGGTTGGGGAGAGTTATGACTGAATTGAGATATGATAAACAATACCATATCCTACCACTTACCTTTTTTTTTTTCCTTTTCTTCCTTTCCCATTCTTAAACTTCTGTGACATCTATAAGGAAGTTAGAGTTTCCAGTGCATTCAAATCAAAATAATAGTTGCAGGGTTTTTAGACATATTTGAATAAAAACTACTTGAAAGATCCTCTTCTAAGCCCAGAGTTCACTGTATATTTTAACTAAGAAATGGTTTATTTGTAGTGCAAACAAAAGGGAAAAAATTTTGAAGGTACCCAACTTTATTGGCTGGAGACATCTGTTGGCATGCCTCTTCATATTGCTCTACATAACTGTGTCAAGCAGCTGGGTAACGGCTTCACAACAGTTGTTTTCTATCAAGTGCACTCTCTCTGGAGGGGCTGTTGTTTCCTGTGAGGTAGTTGTACAGGGCACTCTTCTGACCAACTTTCTTAGCTGGTCTTTCTCTCAAATCTGTTCTATAAGCATTCTATTTATTGTGCCGTTGTATTTTTTTTTTTGGGGGGGGGTCACATTGTACAGAACATCTATAGTAATACTACAACAGAGTGCCCTGGAAGACTTCTGGGTAGTATCTTTTCATATCTAGTTTACAAAATAGAATTTTAAAACTTAGACTAGAAATTATTTGGTTGTAAATGAAAAGTCATTTGAACTAATTTGTAATGGTTCCCAAACACTATTCCTTTCAGATATATACTTTCAGTGTTGTCCAGCTGAGCTTTCAAATAATATTTCCATCTCTGATTGAGAAAATATTTCACTTTTTTCTTTCTTTCTTTTTTTAATACATATATTACCATTGGAATGACTTCTTTCTGACTTGGGTTTGGATTTTTCTTGTTTCCAGCCATTCCCATCTTTCACTGTGACCATTTGCTAAGGTTTTCTCACAGTACCCATTTTGGTTAATGTGGCAACGAGATGGGTAGTCCTGGGATGTTCCACTTCCTGATTGATTCAGTGGTGAAGGAAGAGGAGACCTTGGACAGAAGATTGGTTCACAAGTTCTAAATAAAGTCCCACCCCCTTCCTTAAAAACAAAACAAAACAAAACAAACAAACAAAGAATAAAGAGTACATTTTCTTAAACTTTGCCAGTAGGTCTCCTCACTTCCACAATGACATTCTTCAATGGGGGTAGGGGTTGGGGTGGGGGGAGGGAGACATTCTTTATTTTCCCCTCTCTCCACAGTGCATGGTCCCAGCTGTGTGACTCCCTTCATGAATATGCATGAAATGAGATATGACATTGCCCTGCTCCCATTAATAATCTTGTCATCTGATTTGTGCAGCAGAAAGCTTCAGTCCATGGCTCCTCTTAGCAAATGTAGCCTGAAGAAACAGGGGTGTGGAGGGCTGGGGGGAGTGTGTATGTGTTGGGAGGGGTGGATTTTTTTTTTTTAATCAGGATTAAGTATTTAAACATTTTGGCAAAGGGTTTCCAGTCGAAAGTGAAGGAGGAAGTAGAAGGCAGAGGGAATGCTTGGGCTTGAGAAGAGCAGAAGTCCTTTCTATGAATGCTGTGACTTGTTAGAAGCCTAAAGCAGTGGGTGTAATGGTATGCGAACTGACCTTGAATATAGCCACTGTGGGTAGCCCCAGCTTTTTTGTAAAAGAAGCATTTGCTGCGGAGGTTTGGATTTCAGGCTTTCCAGTCATCAATCATCTCAGCCTATTCTCCTCTTTGACAGCTCAGTACAAGGCCCGACATTTGACACCCAAGACCCCAGGACTTACGCACAGACACAAGCTGAGGCCCAAAAGGGGGGGGGAGGGAGAAGAAGGAGGGAAAAAGAAGTGACAGCTTTTTTTTTTTAAAGCAGTAGCAGCATCAAACTTAAGATACCAAACAAATTGTCACTGTAATAGAAATTGATTCCACAGGAAGGTGGCACATTGAGCTCTGTCTGCTGCTTTGTGATTTTCATACTGATCAGGTTGCTTTAATAGCTTTGAGAGGATGATTTTGGGCAAATATCTGAGCCCAACTAGCCACATTCAATTTGAACAGATTGAAACTAACCTCAGTATTCAAGGGTAGATTGGTGGACATGGGGTTATCACTTTTTGGACAATGGTTTGTGACATTGTGACCTCAGTGTCATTACATCATATTGTCACCTTAGATGAGGGCCACCCTGAGGGAACTTTTGTTTAGGGAAAAGAAAAAAAAAGGAAAAAGAAAATTCAGGTTTGAAAATGAGCTCACTGAAGTCCTGGGGTCAATTAATGCAAGTGCCTCTCAGTTCAAACAATCATAATTGCTATTAAGAAGAATGAGGTAATTTAATGCTTCCATCACTGAAAGAGTTTAAAAGGTTCATAACATACAAGGTCACAGAAATCACTGCTGAAGGTTCAGATGGCACTAATTCAACTCACTCTCCACCTAAGTGAGGCTAGATGAACTGTATGCCATGCATTGTATATGTGAGTCCTATCAATAACAATGGGTGGGCCAGTGGCAACCAGGAGAATAGGGCTGATTTCTTTGGTTCTTAGCTGAATTTGTGGCCTGGTTGATCAATTAATCAGGAATTTATGGAATATCTACTCTATGCTTAGCACCGCGCTAAGAGCTTTAGAGAATGCAAAAGAACATTAAGATGTCCTTCCAGGTCACAAATAGCCTGCAAGATACGTAGGGAAATAAGACACAGACAAATAGAACAAAATTTAAAATAAACCTTATATGTTGGGGGCTAATTTTGCTGTATAGACAACTGATACTCTGTGTTAGCAACTTATTTAACTAGGAGATGATCTGCTACATCAATTCACTTCACATTCACTGTATACCTAGAGCTATCATGTGCCATCTCCCTTTTCAGTGTGAATTTACCAAAATCATTTGAGATGCCAAAAAATAAAGCAAATATATGAAAATCTTTAACTATCAACTAAGTGAAGGATAATTAAGTGCTATTCTGCTGAATAATAAGATTATTGCCACTTTACTGAATCTGTGATTTTATCAGATTGCATGCTGTTTCCACTGATAGAGCTCTCAATTCTTCTATGCTTTCTTGTCCTATGCAGTTCTGGTCAGCATCTTTCCGTAAATCCTTTCTGAAAGATGAACCTAAGGTACTGGAAGACTTCCTCTCCTTGTTCTACCAATACTTCAGGTATACAAGTCTTACAGCTTCCTGATCATTTCTGAACCCTACAACCTGCACTTTAGCTATCCCACTTGTCTTCCTCATCCCCCTCCCATTGGAACCTTAGACTGTCCTCATGACGCTGGCTTCCAATAGGTGAGCTTTCACTTAGTTCTGTCCAGAACTAGGCCTCTATAACAGCCAGTTCCAAGTGGCTGTTCCAAACCCACTTTCTAGCTCTTAAGTGTGGGTTACCTTCCCTCACTGGAAGGTAAACTCCTGGAGGGCAAGGACTCTCTTGCTTGCATTTTTTATTTCCAGCACCTAATGACAGTTCCTGGCACATAGTAAAACTCAATAAATAGTTTATCATTCATTTACTCATTTACCGCTTTTGAAACTGTTTATTTGTCCTGGTCATAAGAGAAGCCACCTGTCTTTCTTGTTGTTTCTGTCTTGAAATTGTTTTATTTAATTATTTTAAACCTTTTTTTTACATGCCAGGAATTGTAACTAATATTCAATAGTCATTATTGATGTCATTATACTCATCATTGGTTTGAGATTAGTTGAACTTTGTTTTGAAAAGTCTCATTATTCTCATTCATATAATATCAATAGAAAAATATTGGTATTAAAGAGATCATCTGTTGAAATGGCAGTTTGAGGACAATTATATCATTGCACAATTTCCCAGATATGATATAATCTGAAACCTTCCCTCTGCTTAATACTGAATTAAGTTCATTGTCCATCTGAACCACCTGTCCAAGCTATCTATGGATAAATTAAACCAATAAGCCAAGTATAAACTATTTGCCATGTGTCTTGGCAATATTTATTCTTTATCTGCTTTGTTTTTCTATTTTAAGTGGTTAGACTGATTTCTTTTGTTGTGAATTTAACTGAAAGGCTTTTCAGTATTCAGGAATTCAGTGTAGTTAGTAGAATATCACCTAAAAAAAGTTCTCTACAGCTTATTATCATTAATGTTTTTTTTTATTTTATTTGAACTTTGTACAAAATATCTCTGTCATATTGATAAATACTGTAAGAAAGCATGTCTCCCCATGGAGACAAAGTATAGAGAGGATAGAGCACTGTACTTGAAGTCAAAAACACCTGAGATCAAATCCTGCTTCAGAAATTTACTAGTTTTGTGACCTTGGAAAAGTCACTTGACCTCTCTATGCCTCTTCACTTCTAAAATGAAAAGTTGAACTCAATGACCTCTACGTTCCATTCTAGCTCTAAATATATGATCATATGAAACTTACTCAATGGCAGTATTTAATAGATCACTGAACATAGTCACCTTCAATAGTAGCATTTATGACTATCTTATAAGATTTAGAATCTGAATTCATTTGGACTGGGTCCAGTTTGGGGGTTTGACCAGAAATAGAGTGACCAATTGCTAACTTCGACTTATTGTGCTGACCTGTAGTCACTCCAGGAAAATCCTAAATATACTCGTGGTACAAAAGTGAAAATTCAATATATACAACAGAATTTTTAAAATACCTATTAGTAAGGGATGTGTTCTACTCTAGAAAATTACCTGTTATGACTTCCTGTACTCTTTCATGGGATCATAGACTTAGAGGTAGAAAGAAATTCAGATACTATTTAATCCAACTCTTCCACCCCGTGATTTTAAAGACAAAAAAAAAATGAACCCCATAGAAATAAATGGTGTTCAAGGTCACCAAGTTAATAAGTAGGAGAGCTAGGATTTGAAGCTAATCATCAGATTCCAAATCTAGCACCTTTCCCACTGTACCATTTTGCCTCTTTTATTTTTATCAAGGATACATGCCCTTTATGATCATATTCATAAAGATTTTTAGAGAGATATATGGTTCAGGAACTGCTGGCATCTTTTTGGTCACTTTGTTTTTCTATGTAGAGGAAGTTGGAGGGATAAGCATGATATATGACTTTTCACTCTTTCGTAATCATCCCCTTAGAGATATTAATCCCTTAATGCTTTTAATATTATGTCTCCTATCAGAACGATTACTTGTCTTATACTTAGTCAGATTCAGCCACTCTTTCCAACTTCAACTTTTTAAGTGCTTTTGGCACTTCTTCATACATAAAATCCAATACTAAGACATCCAAATATAGTGTCTGTTATCCTTGCTGATGATGTTATAGATCATCTGTGCTATTTCAGATATGCTTCTTATTCTTCTGATTTCATATTGTTAAATGAAGACCCAGGCCCAAAAAGGGACCCTAAATGAAACAGAGTCTGATCACAGATTACAAAGCATTTGTTGTCTGAGAAGAGCTTGAAAAAGAAAACTGGCAATGGAGGAGAGAAAGAGAGAGAGAGACAGAGAGAGACAGAGAGAGAGTTTTCATCTACTCAAAGAGTAGTGGGAAAAGGGTGAGAAAATAGTTTCTAGAGGCTTTTGGATGGGGATGGGGTTAATGGAAAAAGGGTGAGATAATATAGTTTCTAGAGGCTTTTGGATGGGGATGGGAGGGGGGGAAGGTCATTAAGAGAGAAGACATCTGTAGACACAATAAGCCAAGCAGCAGATTGTTTAGAAAGTCCCGAGGAAGGTCTTGAGTCTGTAGCTGCTGTTCAAGGTTGCCCTTGAGCTGGTCAAGTCTGGTTCCGTGGTTTCTGGCTGCTATAGGCATCCCCCAAATTAGCTAGAGTTCACTGGTATGTCAAGCAGTTTTGGACTTCAGAAGTCTTTCTAATTGGCTAGTTGTTGTGTAGCTTTGACATTTATAAATATACATATATGTATATATGTAGTCATTACAGAGCCCATGTTAACAATATGCATATGCTGTTGAGGTCATCTTCCTTGAGTGGGTGTATTACTAAGCTTTCTGCAAGCTCATTTTCTTCTCAGCTGCTTTGCTTTTCCAAGTTGGCCTATGCCTAGCCTTCCATTCTCTTCCATTATTGTTCTACTAATGAACTTGTAGTCTAAAGCAGTACTGTCTTTGATTGCCATGTCTCTTCACTCAGCAGAGATGTCCAATCTTTGCTGACTAAGGTGGTTTTGGGGGCCTTTTAATTCGCAAAGGAGTTATTATTTTGGATTGACTAAATTTCTTTAAAATATGGCAGAAGAGATAAAGTACTTATGTTTACTTATTTTTCTGGGTTGATAGGTAGTGAAATGCAATATTTTTTAAAAATTTCCAACTTTATAACTTATTTCAATTTGGCCCCAAATCTCATTTTTAATATTAGTGTTGTAAACTTCCATGAATCACAGTCTCAGAGGTAAACGAAGAAGCATATAGTGGACAAACATAGGTCATTAATAGCAAATTGCACCAAAAATCGTTGTCAAAGTTACATGATCTGAGAGTTATGACCAGAAATGAAGGTAGGCCACTCATGCAAGTGAGAGAAAGAGAGAACAAATGGGTAGAAATTAGACTGTATTGGTAACCCTTTAATGTCAAGCAATCTCAAGAAATTCTTTCAGTGTGTTAAGTAAATCCTCTAGGGATAATTGGACAAGTACTGCATTGCATGAGAAAGTTTAGATGTATTATTTGATTTGCACTAGGCCAGAAACATCCACATGAAAGGGATCGTGAATACCTTAAAATACTGACATATCCAAGTCACAGATGTATGTGAATGATTAGAGAAATCCCTTGATCTACTAGACTAGTGGACCTCCCTTGAAGCAGGGCCAAAGCATGGCTATCAAGCCCAAATCCAACAATTCAGAGGATGCCATGTATATATATATATGTATATATGTATATATATGTATATGTATATGTATGTATATGTATATATGTGTGTGTATATGTATATATATGTATATATGTATATATATGCACATGAATACTTATGTACATGTTATTCAGAGCTTTCAGGAATGGTGATTTTTATCATGTCATAATTCCTCTGTGATACGACAAATGATCTTTGAAATTTGCTGGGGTCAGATAATCCTTTACCCTCTGACCACTCTGGTGATAGACCTCTCTCTCAACTTAAATGGCCCTCAGACAATAGTTACAAAGTTTATCACTTTAAAGCTTACGCTCAAAGCTGATCTAGTTTGGTAACAACTGCCAGACCGCACTCCTCTGGCACAGAGAACCCTACAAGGAATTAAATTTGGTACAGGAAACACAGGTTATAAAGAAATAAAAATGTTACATGGGATTTCGACAATGATGCTTCATATAACATTCTATTTTATGTCTCTTAGAAAGAGTACAAATTATTAGATAGTGGATAAGAGGGTTCTCTTCTCTTTAACACATCACTAATCCCTGCTGATTATGACCTTGGATCAATGGCTTAAACTTAGCTAATTCTATGTTCCATTATGAATATATTTATTCTGAATTCTTAGAAAAAAAGTGGTAGTTGATTTTATAGCACATTTGTATATCTTAAAACAATTAGGCTCAACTCATACGTAAAGTTGGCAGCTGTGGTTTTTCATGGGAGCCACAGTAGTAATTGGCTTCATTGTTCTGCACACACACACACACACACACACACACACACACACACACTCACTATACATATATATATATATATAATGTGTGTATGTGTATATGTATTGCATATATATGTATGTGTATGGCTATAGATATAGATATATCAGAGATTAGGCATCTAACATTTTCCTAATAAATATGACCCTTTATTAATCATGTCCTGTCTTCAGATTCCTTAGCTCTCATGTTGAATATGTATCTTTAACATTGTTCTCTTTAACACTGGTTTTCTGCAATTGAAAATTTTGTTTGTCTTTTGTATAATACTAGCTTGTAAGTTCTTTGAGGGACTATTTTCTATTACCTTTGTATTCTTCACACTCTTTATATTGTGTTATATACCTAGTAGTCATTTGAGTTAGAAACAATCAAATCCTATTTAAAATAGTTTTATTTTAATTTATTTTGTTTAACTTTATATGTTTATTCTCCTATTTCATCTGGATATTGGTGTTTTGAGAAACCTGGTGGTTCTTTTATTGGGCATTTTCTCTTTTTTCCAAGAAAGCACCCCCCACCCCCATAGTGCCTTTAACTATCCCATATCCTAATCATGCATCTTTTCTTCTCTGTGAAAGAAAAAAGAAATTTTTAATATTTGAAAATGAAAAGTCTTAATATTATAGGAAATCCTTTGATCCATAAAATAAAAGTTAAGCTTTTTGAAATGTTAGTTTTAGTTTAGTGAGAAAGACCTGCACACAGAAGTTTGAAAATGTCAGACTAGTGGAGTTGATTAGTTAACATAAAATAACTATGGTCCCATCACTGGAGGTGACTTCAGGACAAGAGTTTTGTTTGCAATCAGCTTATCTATCCAGCAATGGAATTCTCAGAATAAATGGAACTTTAACACTTTGTTGTAGGCCATCCTAAACATTCCCCATTAGCAACAGGCCATTCTAATAAAGACTGTGAAGCCTCTTTTAAAATCCTGCACCAGCTTCTTTTTCTAAGATCCACCATAAGCCACACTATGGACTGAGAAATGATGAGCTCAAATAATGCTTCAGGTCTTGTGGAGATTCCATCTGAAATTCTGTAAGAAAAGCTGTAAGAAATCATGGGTTATAGGGATGTGTACATCAACATTTCAACATCTCCATGATGCCATCAATGGGTGTTCCTTCTATATTATTAGAGATCACATTCAATTTTTATCATGTGTAGTTCTCATCTCTGCCCTCTTACACTTACGTCCTTCACAGAAGGCCCAATAATCAGGCTGGATGCTTTTCTCTAAGTCTTTTTTTTTTTTTACATTTTCAATTCTTTGTATTAGATTAAACTTAAACCTCAGAGTTTGACATGCAAGGCACTCAACTCCTCTTCTCTCAAATATCCATGCAACATTTCCTCCTGTTACTCCCATCCACAGTCACTTCTAGAACATTCATCCCAAGCAGGCAAGTCTTAAGTCATAAGGTCATAGGACCATAGATTTACAAAGGGAAGGGACTTTAGCGGCCAACTACTTCAACTCATTTTAAAGATGAGAAAATGAAGGCTCGGAGAAATTAAATGACAAATATATAACCAGAATTTGAACCCATGTCCTCTGACTCTAAATACAGCAACCTTTGCATTTAACCATTATTACTGACATAAATCTAAATACATACTGATAAGTGCCTTCCACTTGTAAGTATTTACAAGCTCTAAATCCATTGGCATCTCCCTGGGCATTTTCCTCTTTGATGTGGAGAGAACTAGGGACGCAGAACAATTTCAGTCCCACATATACATCAGCCCGTAATTGGTTATGCTAGTTGCTAGATGTCAAAGAGCTGATGTTATTTCTTGAGGCTCAGCGCTAGGACCCTGGGTATGCAACCTCTCAGGCTAGCTGCGCAAACAGTATTCATCCGCCTCTCTGGAGCACTAGCCCCTATTCCTCATGCAACCAATATCCAGAGTCACAATTTCTTTCATAGTCTCCACCCTAACTTTAGTCACAAAAACATCTAGGAGCCATCTCACTCTCTTATGCCAAACCAGAACCACCAGTATCAGAAGAATGACCTCAGAGAATCATAACATATGAATGATGCTCTATAAATATTGCACCTTCCCTCTTTGTCTTTTCTTGGGGTTGTCATTCTGAACAGCACCATCTCTGTTCACTATTCACTCTATTCTGTCACTAGGTCATCCCAAAGAGAGGAATTTGGAGGGGGGGAGTATTAAGAAAGGATTGGTAACCCCTTCTTCACATCCCAGGAACATCCAAAATATTTGCACAGTGACTGCTTCAGGACAAGTGAAAACTTCCCCATATTTTGAGCATACATATAAAGTCCTTCTTCCTCTGCTAGATAAGTTATCTTTCAGCTTTCAGTACTTTCCTTGAATGTCATTTTTTCCCCCTTTCTATCACTGGAGAGGAAATGGACAAATCACTTATCTTTTATGAAGTAACTGAGAAGTGCAAGTCCTTTACCTTCTTGAAGCCTCAGTTTCCTCATCTATAAAACGGGTATAACAACATTACTTGACCTTAGGCCTAGCTCAAGAATAAAAAGAAACGTGTTACATTTAAGAACTGGTTGATAAATGCAAATATAAATAAGCAAGAGCCTAATTTAGACAATGTCCTGTTCATTGGAAGGTGTCTGCATTTTCTCAGTAGTGCATGGAATTGCATTTTATGGATGCTAGATAGCCTATTTTGACTACTTGTCTTATAATTCAGGTCTTTCTGGATTGAACAAAACAGGAGCCTGCTCATTTGGCTTTCACAGCTGCAAAACTCCCAGGAAAAATGTGTCTTAGTCACTTCTGTGTGGGCTTAATGTGAAGGAACACTGCAAAGTTGGAGGAGAAGGGGGAAGGGGGGAACTCCTAAGCATTAAGTGGAGAATACCACCCTCCCCTAGCCTATGAGATTAAAGCAATGGATTTTCAAGTGGTTCTTCAGACTGACTAATTTATATGGATATTGAGGATTCAGCTAGAGAATTAAAAAAAAAAAACGTAGCTAGGGAAAAATATGATGCTCTCAAAGTCCCAGTAGTATTGCCACATTCATTTTACTACAGCGTTTATTCTTTAGTACTTTCATGGATTGACATGAGGGAGGAATTCACATGTCATGGCAGATAACATCTCACTGTTGCCAAAGGAGTCTATTCAGACATGCATGTTAGTGGGTTGATAACTTATTCCGTATTGCAGAGGACTCAAAGATAGACATTTCTCCTTTTATCTCCATCTCTGCGCTCCCTGCATACTAAAGATATGGCGAAACAGCAAGATACATCTTAACTAGCCTACTCAGAAAGTAGGGACTATTGCTAGTCTAGTCCAAGGACTCCAAACTTAAAGGAACGAGGTGTCATGCAATCTAATAACAAATACACTGGGGATGTTTATGCGCATAATTTGAGCTGTAGATAAGTGTGTTTTTAAAAACCTGAGACTGGTGATTGTTAAGTAATGACAAATGAAAAATAACTTGAGCTCATCTATTTTAGCTACTATCTTAAAAATAAGTATGTGCAAATGATGAGGTAAGCAAATAACATACAATAAAAGACCACCAAATTAATTTTATATATGCTATTAATTTGCAGGTATTTTTAGAGGTGGGGTAATTCAAGTGAGATTTAACCCAAACCTTGACCCCTACCCATCTTGAAATGTTTCACGGTCCGCAAAACATCTGGTTAATTGGCATTGAAAAGGTGTTTAATTTTTGCCTTGTAACTTTAGTTTTTGACATTGTATCATTGAGAGGACCTCAGGGATTCCTTTATCCAACCTCTTTCCTTTTTAGAAAAAGAAAATGTGGCCCAAAGGCATTAAATAACTTGATCAATGTCTAAAAGCAAGTAAATGGCATTACCAATTCCGTAGCAAAGTATTCTAGCTTCCCAATCTAGTGCTAGTGCCTTCTTTTAAAAAATATCTTTTATTTATGTAGTTTTCATTAAGTTGTATTTGTTCTCTTTATTCTGCAGATGTTTATATATGTACTTGCTTTCTCCTCTACTAGAATGCAAGCTCCTTAAATTCTTACAATGTTTCATTCTTTGTATTTGCACTCCCTGGAGTACAGCACTGTGCCTGGCACAGAATAGGTATTTAATAAATTCTTGCTTGATTAATTGACTTGACTACCATCGATGCTTTGGGTAATTCAAATATAGCATGGCCCAAACCAAACAAAACAAAATAAAAACCTATTCTGTGTTCATCTTTATTGATATATCTACATTTTATGATCTTTATCAATTATGATTTTCCCTCAAAATTACACATTGGGACATAGGACCATTTAAAAAAAAATATGTTGGAAACAAAGCAGTAGATTTAGGCTTGACCTAGAATGGACGACAAGACAATCACCTAGATTACTCAGACCAACAAAATCATAGACACTTTTACCTCAAGGCAAAAATGACTTACTTTTCATTTTGACTTTTCTGCAATAATTCTCCATTTTTCTTCTTATATAAAGATCTAAGTATGTGTTATATTTATAGTTGTGTATTATGTTATTGTTGTAAAAACAATACTTTAAAAAGAAATTAGCCATTGCATAAAAGCCATTACAGAGATTTCAAAGCAAATTCTATACCCAAAACCTTCTGACTGTGCATGGCTAGACTTACTTCCTCACTTATTGTTCACGCTTTCACATTTTCACTATAAAAACCATTTGGAACCAAAATATGTAATACATTTGGAAATATTTGCCTTATGTAGATATAGTTCAAGGAAGTGTGAGCGGACAAACAAAAGACATTGAATTTTCATTCTGAGATTTCACCAGAGAGCATCTTAAACTGTAAACTGTGCCATGATCAACTTAATCTAATCAATATAGAGCAAATATGGATAATATGGATTCTATATTGGATTGAATTATTGTTTATATGAGTTGTCAACATTGAAATAAAAAATTCACCTCATTACTTTGTTTTGTAGACATAGCATCAGTTTAATGCAATGGTCCCTTTCCCACAGCTGGACCACTTTCCATTATTTCCAGATGTGGACATCATTCCTTTGCTTTCATCTTTTCATCATGTAGTGTGACTCAAGGATTCTTATTGGATAGGAGCTCCACTGAAGTCCTTGAGTGAACAGGGTACTTTACTAACTTTAGAATCATTTAAAAATAAAGCCTAAACCTAAATGTATTTTTATGGCAAGGCTTTAGGCTTTGAACATATACATCTACAATATTTATATGTGGGTTGCGGTCGAACAGAAGTTATAACCTCCTATGAGAACGTCTAGGGTTCTCTGCTTCTGCTGACCACCTGGAGTGATTTTAACTTGCAGCTTTTCCTCAGGCGGTGCCCAGGTTAGTTTCCAGTGACTTAAGGCTGCATCAATCTGCACAGATATGTGTTGTACCACTCTCAGGGAAGTAGTTCATCTTCTCTATGACTGTACCTCCATCCTTCTGAAAGTTCAAAGAATTCAGGACAACGGCAAACTCAAATTGGCTTTCTAGGGATTTAAAAAAAATACTTTGTTTTCCTCAGAACTGAGGCTTTAATTATGAAGCTGACAAGCATGAATTTACAGAAATACTACAGAGACTTCTTGGGTCCCTCTTATTTTTAGAAATACCTATAAATTCATAGCATGCTGGGGACGAGGTTACTTTAATAATATGATTGTGTTATATATACTCTTTATGTACTCAGAGATATGCATTTACAAAATTAGATTCATTAGTTAGCCAGTTATTTTTAAAACAGCTAGTTCTTAATAAATGACCAATTTTTTGGCTGAATTCAACAGTTTTTTTTCTGAAAAAAATTATTTATTATTGAATAAAGTTGTCCTTTATTCCCCCCCACACAAGTGTTTTTTGTTTGTTTTTGTTTTTATAGATGGAATTGGTATTGACATATTGAATGTTTTCATTTCCCCCCCTGGATTGAATATGGAATTAATTTTGAAAATCTTTAAATATAGATGAGTAACACTAGAAATACACTACCATAAACTGAGCAGTGTTCCCTAGTTGATATTATCTTCTGCTCATTTTTATCTACATCACTCTATTCATGAAGACAGATTGTGAGAGATTAATTAAATTCACAGAGACAATTGTTTAATAGGTAACTCTGTTCCTGGATAAATTTTCCTGCCAAAAGTATTTAGGAATATCTATTAGATGTGGATTTCTGTAGTGCCTCTTATAATACCCAAGTGAATTTTCACTTCTGTGCTTGCCTATTTGAGGCTAAAAATAACTACGTGTCATGGTCAACTTCATGTCCAATGAATTGTGTCCTTAAATTTGCACTTTCCTAATACCTCTGGCTATAGAATTTAGTCTGATAAATGAGAAATCCTTTGGAGGACCGTTTTAAAAAAAATAGTGGCATATTGTAGTGAGGTATAATTAGTTCTTATCAAATACAATATTACCTACTTGAGGAATATTTTGAATCTTTATTTCTTATATTTGAGCTAGGAAGAGGATGCCAAGACAATGTTTACTTAAAATGAGATGATATGTGTAATATACTTTGCAAACGTTAAAGCCCTATACAAGTATTAGGTAGGAGGAGGGAGAGGGAGAGGAAGAGGAAGAGGAAAAAGAATGGTAGGAATGATAGTAGTAGTAGTTGGAGGAGAAAGAGGAAGAAGAGGAGGAGGAGGACTAAGAGTAGTAGGAGGAGGAGGAGAACAGTACAGTAGTACCAGTAAAATTGAATGCATTCAGTGGGAAGGACCTTAAGAAATGTTGGTTGGCAATGTATTTGAAGATAGTATTTCCCTGAACCAAGGCAATCAAGCTTGATTACTCAGGATACATAGACAAGTGCTCACAATGCAAATACAAAAGTGAGACTGTCCTTGCCCTCAAGGATTTTATATTCTAATAGGTGGAAACAACACAGGTAGCCAGGGAAGGGTGTTTTGGTTTTGCAAAACACAGGGGTACAGAGGACATTGAAAAGTCCTAACCAGAAGTGAAGTATTGACCTGAACAAAAGTTGGAGACCAGGGGTAGGGGAAAGCATGGAGGATGGATGGTTGAACTGCATGTGAAACATTGTCTGGGGCCAGCAAGATACTGTGGGGTTGGCTCTTTGACCCTGTGCTTGCTCATCCACCAATCAGGTCTGCTTTGCCATAGGCTTATAGTTCCAAAGCTGAATGGAAAGTCTCTCAGCGCAAGGTTTCTAGAGGTTGTTGCATAGGCATCTTTGCGGGGGGGGGGGGGGAGAGAAGAAAAATACCAGTGTATATGGCTAATTGGAATGTGAAGCATGGTCTGCAACCAGCAGTGGAAACAGTAATAGGTTTAGACTCAGAAGATCTGTTTTCAGATTCTGTCTCTGCCACACTCTGTCATCATGTGACTGGATCACATATTATGTCTGTCTCTAAGGCCTCAATTTTCTCATTTTACAAATGATAGTTTACTCTATGACCTCTAAGTCTTCTTCTAACTCTAAATCCATAATTTTATTTTACCTCCAAGATTTCAGGGAAAGGGGTATCAAAGAGGGAATAAGTATGACTTCTTTTAGTGACCATAACTAGGACTTTACAAGCAACAGCCAGAGAAAGACTATAGCAGCATTTCAGCCACCTCCATTTTGAAGGATGCACATATCCCAAATACAGAGTGTCTCATCTTAGTGTTGTTCATTTTCATTGGGACAAAGATATTGAAAGTCACATTTACCTTAGGGAGTAGACGGTGCAGTGAGATGGTGCAGCGGATGGAGTGCCAGGCCTGGAGTCAGGAAGACTCATCTTCCAGAGTTTAAATCCAGCCTCAGACATATGATCCTGGGTAAGTCACTTAACCCTGTTTGCCTCAGTTTCCTCATCTGTAAAATGAGCTGGAGAAGGAAATAGCAAACCACTCCAGTCTCTTTGCAAAGAAAATCCCAAATAGGGTCACAAAGAGTTAGACATGACTAAAAATGACTGAACAAGAACACAAAGACAATACCCATTTCAAATATTTCCATGCTCCTGAGCATGCCATAACTCTTTTACAAATCAGCAAAACTGGAGTATTCTGAACACAACTCTATCCTCTGCCTAAGCTCCAGCTCACAAATGTTTTGCCCTAACAACCATGTGGGTTCAATTGTATCCCTTTACAAATGAGTGCATATGTAACATTTGCAATCATTTAGTGCTAATGATTTTCTCAAGGTTAAAAAACAAGAGTGGGAAAATGAGGACCTAGTCTGGCCATTGTTTTGTGGGTGTTTTTGTGGGGAGGACTCAAGGGGGTGTCTGGGCCTGTGATTTCATCAGAGTAGGGAACTCTGGTTGTGGAAAAATTTATTTGCATCTTATAATCTTAGGCGACTGGGGCACTGAAAAGTTAAATGATTTGCCCCAGGTAAGGCAGCTAGCAAGGATCAGAGGCAGAATTTCAACTGAAATCTTGTCTCTAATGCAAGTCTTTTATTCATTATGCCATGCTATTTCTCAACCCTTGTTATCACCACTGAAAATTTCCATCAAGACCAAATAAATAAATAAACAAAACAAAATAATATTTACAATGATGAAAAGTAGACTATAAGGTGCCTGAGGGTAGGGATTGTCTCACTTTTGTCTTTTCCTCATCTATGCTTAGCTTAGTGCCTGGAACATAGTAGGTCTTCAATAATAAATATTGATTAATTGAGTGAAATAAATTTAAAACTGAGGCACTTTAATACAAAAAAAAATTGTGCCTTTTGCAGATTTGATCTTTATAAGTGACTTTGACAATCCATTCTTCCATTGTACCTGAGCAGGTTAGAGGTTTAATTACTGAGCCTTCATTGGGGTTATGCCATAAAAGACAGCCAGTGGCCCGTGATTTGATTACTGGAAGCACTAAGAAAGGCAGACTCAAGAGATCATGTATGCTTTCCACAAGTCTGACAAACAACCACGTATGGTGACTTTTAAGCCAATGGAGGGATATTTAGTAAAGCAGAAATGGCAGCTATCTGTGTCATCATCATAGTGAAGAGACCAATCTTAAGAAGCCTAGCTTAGAGAAGACTTGTGGAAGTCAGGCTTTGACTAAAGAGAGTAAAATTCATTTTGAAATATAACTGTGAAATGCCAAATGATAGCTTTAAAAATGAAGGAAAAGAAAAGAATGATTTCTATCACTTTATTTGAGATAACTTTACTTTTCTTACTCCCACCCCCAAGCCTTAACAGGTAATTATAGTTTAAGATTTTTTTCCATTTGAAGGCTCAATAGTTCTATTTTTTTTTTAATTTCCAAGGGACAATATTATCATTAGTAACTTGGGTTTTTTAATTATTTTGAATTTTTAATGAAAGATTAATAAAGGAAAGTAAGTTTATTTCCCAAAACATTGATCCAAACAGGAATTTTCTCAACACCACCATTTTATAAGAACTTTATCTTTGTTGCTGCCATTTTAAAACCTCAGATACTTACCAGGCTCCTTACAGACATGCCCATACTCCTGTTTCTGTTTCTTTAACCTTTTCACTAGGCCATGCATTTTATAACCAACTGTGTTCTTAATATAGCACCCTTGCTTGGAAAATAAACATTGACTGATTATTTGAGCAGCAAATTGATTGATACAGCTACTCATTTCAAAAAATTCCAACTTTATCTGTAAACCACAGATGCAGACAAGTGTGGAATCTTGATAACATGGCTACAAGATTGACATAAATGTTATCAGCAGTCTTTAGCATGAGAAACAAGTGCAGCGACACCACCCCAGTATGAACACAAGTTGTCTTCTCCACACACAGTCCCAACCAAACTCAGGTTTACATCTTGAGGCTTGGTTATTTTTCATAGGAATACTTGAAACCTATGAGATCTTATCAACTATCTTATTAAAAACAATGCTCTCTACTTTAGACTGAATTCTATGAAACGGCCTATGTAACCAGAGAAGGGTCTCCATCCACTCTCATGATGGTTTATCTGCATGATAAATGTTATCATCTTCATCTACATTTTAAATATTGTAAATCAGTGGAGGCAAACATTTATATTTGCTGTTGTCAATCAGAAGTTTTTTCTTACTTAATCAGATCATGGATTCCTTAATCTCACTCCTCTCCAAGGTAGCCAAAAAACTGTGAGTTTTATGAATAAAAGTAGATTAATGTGTCTTTCTGATTTTTACAATATCATTTTCAACTCTTATTAATGTCTTCTAGTGCCTTTGCTATTGATTATCATCTTTAGATACCTAATATATAAGGAATAAATTATAGGGAGTCTGGAATTTGGAGTCAAGAAAGACTTGAATTTAAAACCCTCATCTGAAACTTACTGTGTGACTATGGGCGAATCCCTTCTGAATCTCAGTTTCTTCATGAATAAATTGGAAAGAACAATAATTATGATGCCTTATCTCATGGTTACAGTTCCACATGGGGAGAAGTAATTGAGACTTTGCCCCTGGATGTCAAATTTATAGAGCACTAAAAATATTTACAATACTTTAGCAATATGGAAACAATAGACTTGTGCCTAGTCAGAAAGAAAAATTATTTAAAATAGGAAGCTTCCTCCTACCTCTGCCATAGCTCACACCTCAGGCAATTTCCTCCCAGTTCTGTCTAGATTCAATCACCTGTCCGTGTGGTAGGCTCCCTAACAATGACATGGAGTGACATTCTCTCCTTAAAAGGTCAATATGAGGATGTATTTTGTATCCCTTGTCTCAGGTGTGGTTTATGTTGTCAATTAATTCTAATTATGGCTCTGTTCACAGGTCTTTATTTATTTAAATATTTTTTGTGAGATGCAAATATGAGAATATATATAAATTGCCTTGCAGGCCTTAAAGTAATAAATATGTCAAGTATTATTGTTGTTATTATTTAAGTAGCACATATTTATTGAGGGCTTATTATGTGCAGGGTTACTAGGAAGGCAGAATGGTATGCTACATGGTCCCTGCCTTCATGGAGTTTAGGATTAAGTTGAGGAGACACCACACAGAGGTAAAATGATAAATAGCAAGATGAGATATCATTTGCTAAGTAGCAAATTTGCAACCCAAATAAAGAATTCTATAGGAGAGCAATTCATATGCAAATATTTGTTAAATCTTATCATTTCTATCATTGCAATCTCTTATTCTTTCTGCTCCCACTGTAGTCCCTTTAATTCAGCTTTTTATTTCTTCAAGTGTACACTGTTGTGACATTTTCCAGTCACTCTATCCCTTCTTCAACCTATAATTCATATTGTGGCTTTAGTGCCTCCCAAATGAACTGTTCTGATCAATTCAATCTACTACTCAAAAATCTTGAGTGTTTTTTCATTGCCTACTGAATAAAATTTTCTTTCTCTAGGCAATCAAAGCTCTCCAATTGTGGCTTCCCTGGTTTCCTTCAAGTCTTTACTAAAGTCCCGCCTTCTGCAAAGAAGTCTTTCCCAGTCCTCCTTAATCTTATTGATTTTCCTCTGAGATTATCTCCATCTTGTCCATAGCTTGTTTGCATATAGTTGTTTTCATGTCTCCCCAAGTAGAGCTCCCTGAGAGCATGAGCTGTCTTTTGTGTATTTGGTTGGTTGGTTTTGGTTTTTGTTTGTCTGTTACTGTCCCAGCAATTAGCACATTGCCTGGCACATAGTAGGTACTTCATAAATAATTACTGAGCTTCTACTCTGGCTACTACCCAATCTACATGTAATCTATGTTTCAGCAAAACTCTCTGATGCCATTTCATCTAAGTATCCCCCGACTCTGATTTGGTTCACACCATTCAGCAGACCTCAAACAGGTTATCCATTCCCTGCTCCTCTCCGCCTTCCATTCCTCTTTGCTGAAGAATTTTATTAAGCCTTCCCTGAAACCCCTAAATGAAAGTGATATTAAAGGGGTGTGCTCAAGTAAGTTCAAATTCCTGACAGCCCTTGTTAAAATTTCAGTGAGCTGAAGTCAGTGTGAGTTAATTTAAGGCCTTGAAAATCAGAAAACGCTACAATCAGGGCTTGATTTATTGTTTTGTTAATAGTCTAGACCAGGGGTGGGGAGCCTGAGGCCTGGAGGCCACATGCGGCCTGAATGGATTCAAAGGGCTGCACTTGAAGACCCAGAAGGCCACAGGTTCCCTCACTCCTGGGACTCTAGACTTAAGGAAGTAATGGAGAAAAGAGTTATAATGCAGATTAGACTCAGAAATGTGTCTTCTTTACAATTTATTTTTTTCCTGGAGAGCTGATTGTTAAAATTTATCAGCACACCCTTAGATATGCCCCCTCCTCAACTTTCTCATAGAACTTTCTCTTTCTCCTTTGTGTTATGGTTATTTTTGTAAGTGGACTTCCATTAGAAAAGCGGCTCCTTGAGGGCAGGACCTGTGTCATATCATACAAATATAGTACCACGGATATACACAAAGGCATGATGATAATTCCTAGGTAAGTCTCATAGCTAGTAAATAACAGAAAACAGGATTTGAAAATAGGTCTTCTTGATTCTAAGCCCAGAACTTCGCTGCTCTCAGTCAAAGAGGCTTTTATAAATACTGACTATATACCAGACACTGTGCTAGGTGCTGGGAATATAGGTACAATGAACCAAACAATCCCCAATGGCAAGAAGCTTACATTCTAATGAGGAAGAGAACAAAGTAGATGTATAAGTATGTAGAACATTATAGAGTAAATAAACACACGTACACACAAAGCAGTTAACTACAAGGTAGCTTTGGAGGAATCAGGAAAGGACTCATCCAGAAGATGGTGCTTGATCTGAATCTTTTTTTTTTTTTGGCAGGGCGGGGCTAGGCAATGGGGTTAAGTGGCTAACCCAGGAGGAAGTGTTATGTGTCTGAGGCAGGATTTGAACTCAGGTCCTCTAGACTCCAGGGCTGGTGCTCTATCCACTGCACCACCTAGCTGCCCCTTGACCTAAAAGGAAAGTGTTGCTATGAGGAGGAAGGTCATTCTGGACACATGGGATGACAAGACCCAGGACAAAGGCACAGACATGGAAGGTGAGTGCTGTGTGGGAGGAAGAGCTAGAAGGCTAATTTGGTTGGATTTTAGAGTATGGCAGGGGGAGTAAAGCATAGCCAATGAGGCTGGAAAGATGGGTTGAAACCAGGTTCTGAAGGACATTAAAAGCTAAACAGAGGCATTTGATCCTGGAGTTGATTAAGTAGGTAAGTCAGTGGGTTAGGTCTTCGCTCAAGAACAATTACTTTGGGAGTGAGGCCACAATGCTGTTTATTGCCCTTTGTCCACTCTGTCAAGCTGGGATTTTCAGAGATACAGAAAGGGGGTGGGATGAGGAAAGAATGTGTATTCATGCAGTCATTCGTTCATTCATTCAGCAAGCAGCTATTCAATACCTGCTCTGATGAGTGGCTAGAGAATCAGGACTGGAATCAAGGAGACCAACATTAAAGTTCTTCCTTGGACACTTACTAACTTTATGATGTTCCTGAGCCTATCAGTACCCTGGGCAACTCTCGTAGGTGTGAACTTCATACAACAAGCTCTCAATAAGCAACTCCCACATAGCAGGCACTCTTATAGAAGCTGTAGATACGAAGAGTGAAATGAAATCATATTGCTATAGTTTCTTCATTAGGAGTCCTCCATCATGATTAAAGCATAGGTCATGAAGCATACATTCACACATAGAAATTTCTTTCCCTGCATACACACACACACACACACACACACATATACACATACATACACACTCATGCATGTAGTCACATAACAATTTATGGTTACATGATATATACATACACATATACACATATGTAATGCACATGTGTATATGTGCACATTATGTGTACATTTATATATTATAGGAACAGAATTTTGTGTATGTACATGTCTATACATATATGCACATATATCATATAATATCTACACACATATGTATGGGCATTGACATAAACATAGATAAGATGACTATAACTATAGATTTTGCTGTAAGTGTAGATATTTGTTTCTGTTCAGTTGTAGACTCTTTAAGACCCCATTGGGGGTTTTCTTGGCAAAGATACCAGAGTAATTTTCCATTTCCTTCTCCAACTCATTTTATGAATGAAGAAACTGAGGCAAATGGAGTTAAGTGAATTGCCCAAGGTCACACAGCTAGTAAGTCTTTGAGGCCAGATTTGAAATCCAGAAGTTGAGTCTTCCTGATTCCAGATCCAGCTCTCTAGCCACTGGGCACCTAGCTGTCCCAGAAGCATAGATATAGGCATAGGTATAGATATATAAGTATAGATATTGATAAATATGATAGGGCTAGAGATAGAGGTAGGTATAGTCATATGAGATATAGATATAGATATTGAGACTTTTTTTTTCTTATTCTGTCCTGTGCATATAGATACAAACCTGTGATTTAATTCTTGTAGGCATTTCCCAGAAACTTAATCTCCTCTACCAGTTCAAATCGGCAACTATGATGCATATAACATCTTAGATTGTTGCTCAAGGCACAGGAGGCTAAGTGACTTGCCGAGTGTTGTCCAGCCAGGATGTGTCAGAGACAGGACTTGAACTCAGGTCTTCTTGACCCTAAGCTGGCCCCATATACGCTATGCTGTTCTGCCACTGTATCTTTTATGCTCAATAAAAGATATATTTTTTTTCCAACCTTCAAATCCAGCTCAATTCATTTAACACATACTGAGTGTATATATGTATACATGCATGCAATACATATTTATGATATATACATATATATGTATACACATATGCATACACAGTAGTAATAACTGTGTTGAGTGAATTGAACTGAACATGAAGGATGGAGAAGATTTCATGGAGGCTGTAGGACTTGATCAAGGCCTAGGAGGAAAAAAAGAAGGAATTAGAAGGCAAAGAATAGTTCAGAGGACATTCCAGGCAACGACAGTAAGCTGAGGAAGGTTCAAAGGGGAGAATGAAGGAAGCATTTTTGAGGGGTAATGAATAGACTATCTGGATTGGACTGTAAAATGGGAGTCAGTTTCCTTAATTGCTGGCAGTGTGGCTGTGGACACAAATCATTTTACCTTTTTGAGTTTTTAACCTTAGTTTAGATATAAAATAGAGCCATTAAAGTTATATAGAAATGTCAACTCTTATAATTCCTACCTCAGTGGTGTTGTGAATAAAATGTATTTCTTTAAGTACTACACAAATGCAAGTTTCTTCATAATATTAGAAAATATAATAAAATTTAACATAATATATAATATAATTTAATACAATAAATATAAATATAACAATATTATATTTATATATAATATTATATTATTATATATAATTACATTATATAATAATATAATATATAAAATATAATAAAAATAAATATAAATAATTGAATATAATATAATAATAAATATATAATATAAAATATAATAAAAATTAACAACAAAACTTCCAATTAGTTATGGGGCTATTGTTTGCATTATAACGAAATTCTTTTAAATAAGGAGTTTTTAAAATTAGTAAATCATCATTAGAATTTTTTTAAAATAAGGAACTTTCCTGATACATTTAAAGTAGGATACAGTTTACAAAGTTGTAATTTATGCACAAATTTACAGTTGCATATCTATCACATAGTTCAAGAATAGTTGTATTGGATTACCTGCATTTAGGAATTTGTAAGCCCCTCGAAATCACCTATAATCTTATAAAGGCAGTTGTGTGTGTTTAACTTCCCTGCCTAGAACTAAAAAAGATGGATTTTGATGCACTATGAGGAAACCAAATCCTTCAAATACAACTTCTGAGGAGTTATAGAGAGAGTCATAACTTTAGATAGTGCTAATTGGATATTAGTGTCACATTCCACTTAGACCTTTCACCTTCAAACTGTATATTTCCTGAAAGGGCAGGTATTCTTTATCTCCACATTTAAGTTTAAAGGGCCAAATTCCCTTTCAGCTGTCTATTTCTTTCAAATACACCTATAATATTTGATAATACATTTTATGGGAATTTATTCACTCATTCAGTAGTGGAATTGCGATGCATGCTCTCTTTCCTTCTTTCCAAGTCCCCACCCATTTTAAGGGAAAACCTGGTAACTTGAACTTGAAGGTCATTAAGAGTAATGTACTATCAGTCTCTGAATACCAGACTATGCATGAAATTTCCAGGGCACTAGTGATGGAAACTGATGTTGAAAATAAAATAGAATGCAATTTCCTACACAAATCATGAAGAGTGGCCTGTCTGTTGTTTAGTATCTTAGCTTTGTAACAAGTCTTTTTTTTCTCGGTAATGAACCAAATTGTACAAAATGTACTACTATTAAGACACTTAGGAATTGCCTAATACATTTTATTGTAGGTAGCTTAAGGATCAATATCTCCTTTTGAATTAATTTTTGATATTGTACTAAAGATTTTCCATCATATGTTTCATAAGTTAATATTTATTTTTGCTAATGTAGTACAGAGGTTGCTTTAAAAACCCAATTTGGGAGCTCTTATCTATCATGTTAGAGTGTTCCAGGAGTACAAATTTTTGCTACTGAAATTAAAATGTCTTATTATAGGGTATTTATGCTATGGATGATATTATTAAAGTAGGATTTTTATATTATAACATTAACATGAATACTAAAATGATACAATGGCAAAAATATAGATTTTCCTATTGCTTTGGCATAGAGAAATTATAATGTGAAATTGCAAATGGAATGCAGTGGAGATAAGTAGAAAGATCTGAATTGAAAATCATGATTTAAAAGGGGTCCCATGTGATTTTTTAAAAAAAAGATGTACTTAAAAATGTCCTTAAATTTAGCACTAATAACAGAGTTTGTAGATATAAGAATACAGTTTCTTTTCATTATTATTTATCTTAAAAGGCAATATGGTAAATAGTAAAAAGAATCCTAGCCTTGGAATCCAAAGACTTGGGTCCAAGTCTAGGCCTAAACAAACAGATACTAGCAAGTCATTTAATCTCTCTAAGCCTCAATTTCCTTAGCTGTAAAATACTGATAAAAGTATCTGTGCTTATCTTACAGGGTTGTAAAAAAAAAGAGATTACAGATTTTGAAATAGAACAAATCTTAGAAGTCACCTAGTCCAATTAACATCATCTAATTTTTGCTAGGTGGCACAGTGGGTAGAGTCAGGAGGATTTGATTTCAAATCCAGCCTCAGACACTTGTGTATATGAGCTATGGTAACCCTAGAAGTCACTTAACCTCTCTGCCTCAGTTTCCTCAACTGTAAAAGGACGATAATAGCACCTACTTGCTAGGGTTATTGTGAGGATGAAATGAGGTAATATCTGTAAAGAGTTTAGCAGGGCCTGGCACATAGTAGGTACTTAATAAATGCTTATTATCTTCCTTTACAAATGATGAAACAGAGTCACATAGCTTATAAATGGTCAGACAGATCTACAGGTCTACAGTAATAGTAGAAATAGGATTTGAAATCAAGTCTTCATCCTTCATTACCTGCCCTTGCTTTTATTTTCTAATCGTGATTTAAAAAAAAAAATCCAAATTGGTCAATTTTTACTAGTCCACATAGATTATCCCTTTTTCTTCCTCACTGGAATCCTGTGTGTGTGTGTGTGTGTGTGTGTGTGTGTGTGTGTGTGGTGAAAATTCTTTTCTGAAGCTATTTCCAACATTCCTAGACATCCCCATTAGAACTTCAGCCCACAAAATTTTATCTGCCCTTTCTTTTAATTTTTGAAATCTACTCTCCCAAAAATCTAGGATAAATGTTAGACTAGGTTTTCCACTCATGTATCACAAATTCGAATATAGGTTGGTCATTTTCTCCCAAGGATCTCATAATTTCACCTTCAGCAATGAGATCCTCATTCTTGGTCAAAAGCCGATCCAAAAGAGTCATTTCCTTCTTCCTGCCTCTTCAGAAGAAATAAATTATCATTGAAACAGTCAAGACTTTTTCCAGGCATTTTTCTTTTGGCTGAAAGCTTCAGTAATATGTGAACATTTGAAGTTTCCCATTACAACTCTATCATAACTTTATGTTAGGTCTTCTCTTTTATCCTAGGTGTTTTAATGGACAGAGTCTTGGGCCAGAAGTCAGGAAGCTCCTTAGTTCAAATTTAACCTCAGATGCTTATTAGCTATGTTACCCTGGACAAGTCATTTAACTTTGTTTTGCCATAGTTTCTTTATCTGTAAAATGGAGATAATAATAGCACCTATCTCCCAGGGTTGTTGTAAGGACCAAATGAAATAATAATTACAAAGTGCTTAGTACAGTACCTAGTACACAGTAAGCAGTATATAAATGTAAGTTGCATTATTATTACTATTAATATTCTGACTAAATGATCAGCTTCTGTCTCTTTCTGAAATTCAATCTGGTCTTGCTTTTTCCAGCTCATTCTTGTCAAGTTTATTTTTTGAACCTCTGTAAAGTCTTTCATATTCCTATTAAATTTTATCTTATTTAATTCAACCCAATGATTTAGCTAATGCATATCTGTATCAATCCTAGCTCTGCCCTTCAGTATATTAGTTATGCCTCCAGGTTTGTGTCATCTTCAACAAATTTGATTGACAGACCATCCAAGTCATTGATAATGATTTTGTCTTAGTCATCCATAGGAATGTTAAACATTACTGTATCAAGCACAGATCAATGGGGATCTGATCAAAGAAGCTAGAAAATATGATATGCATGGATCAATTAAAGGAAAGAAGCCTTGGGCAGACATGATAGCTCTCTTTAAGTATTTGCAGGACTGTTATGTGGAGGGGAAATTAAACTTGTTCTGTTTGTGCACAGACTGTAGAACCAGGAGAAACGTGTGGAATTTGTAGAGGCAGATTTTAGATTTATGTAAACAAACACTTCTGAGCATATAGAGCTGCCTTAAATATAGACCAGATTTCAGGAGCCATCTAGCCCACACCCTCACCCCTGATTTGACAGATGGAGAAACTGTGGCAAGAGAAGTTAAGTGACATGGTCACAGTCTCTTAGGAAATAAACAGATCTGGTTTTTAAACCCACGTCCTCTAATTTCAGATCCAACACAGACAATGAATTCTCCCTCAGTAGAAGATCTCAAACAAAGGATAGGCGATTATTTGTCAAAGAAGGGGTTCTTCATCATTCATTGGTTAGATGAGATGAGTTCCTTGGACAGTGTAACAAACAAGCATGTGACAAGGATTTATCAAATTCTTACTATGTGCCAGGCACTGTGCTAAGCCTGAGGCTTACAAATACGAGCAAAAAGAAAGACTGTTGTGGCCTCAAGGAGCTTAGTAGGGAAAACAACATATAAAAGAAAGATTCGAAATGGTGGATTGGGAATAGAGGATACCCATGTTGTGACATGGTGGCAAAGTCTGTACAGTGAGAAGCATAATCGATAGGGAAATAAAGGCTGGTCAGCCTGGACTGGTCACCAAAATGGAGGCCTCCCATGAGATTAGGAGAAGGGCATGGTAGAACGATATTCAGAGGAGTGAAAAGGCCCTAGGCACTTTGGAAAGTTTCAGGTTAAGAGAGCAATGGAGTCATCATGAGATCGATATAGAAGCACTGGAGGGAAGAAAATGAAATAACCCTGTTCAATGATCTTCTGACAATAAATACTAAGCAAGGCATGAAACAAGGAGTTTGTTTGCTAAGATATTCACCACTTTGCTGGAGCAGATCTAGGGTGAAATCCAGGTTAAGAAGGGATTCTTTGTGTGAATGGGGAAGTCCTCCAGATGCTCTTGTTGGCAAATGGCATTATGCTGATCGCATCAAGCTCTGAGACACTGCAGAGGCTCCTGGAACAGGTCTGTAATTGCCCCAAAGTGTCTGGCCTGTCTTATCACATAGGAAAGACTATGAGTTGAGCCAGTTCAGTTGGCTGCTATCTTATAGCCCACGTTTCCATATTGTCCATGAGAATAGCACAAAACACTTGGCTAAATGCTTTGTTCAATTCTAGATAAAGCCTTACATTTGGGTTCAAACAATTCAATTTCAGAAATACAAGATGGGGTTGGTGTGGCTAGACATATATTTTTCTCAGACTGATCTGGGGGGTTTAGTGAAATGTAAGTTTGATATGAGTCAACAGTATATTATGGCAAACAAAAAAAGCTCTTCTTTCTACCTTAGTCTTTTAAGGATGACTGATGGTGGCACAAGAATCATATTTGCCAGTTATGTGAATTCCCTAAAATGTGGAACTAAGTTTTGAAGGGTTGGATGTCTATAAGAAAAGACATCATGGACTGGCATTCTAAGTAGATCAGAGATCAGAAAGAGCAAAGTGGATAAACAAATAGATTAGTATTAATGGAGAGGTCAGTTTGTATAGGGGGCTTTTGGGAGAAAAATAGGGAGGGACCCAATTTGTGGAAGGCTTTGAACGCCATGTTAAGGATTATGGGCTGTATTCTATCTTCACCTTGGTTGCCTCAAGCTCTCACTCTTCAAATCATCTCTCAGAAATCCAAGGTTCCTTCAAGACTCAGAAACAATTTCTTGGTCTTCCCACCTGCTGGTGCACTTCCATCCAAGGTTGCCTTATGTCTACTTTGTTTATATCATATATACCTATTTATGAATTTATCTTCTATTAAAGTATAAACTCCTCGAAGACAGTGACTGTTTCAGCTTTGCCTTTGTATCTCTATCGATTAATATAGTGCCAGGCACAGAGTAAGTGCTTAATAAATGCTTATTAATTGATTGTAAATAACTGAAACTTCTTACTCTAGATCTTTAAGCCAGAAAGTCACATGATCAAATTAATTCAATTCAACAACAACAACAATAAAATATTAAAGAAGGGTTTTAGGGAGATTGATTTTTCCTTTAGGCAACTCCCCCTAAGACTATGCATTTCAGAACAGGTGCTAATCTGTATTGATAAAGGGGAAATCCTTATTGGAATACCCCATACTCATGAAATCACAGGTTGGGTCCCTTACTCCCCCCAAAAAATCTAGTGACTGTACAGAAGGGTTGGAAATCAAGAGAGACAGGGTTCATAAAGAGAAGGCTTAATGTAAAGTGATAAAGGCTTAAAGGCTTATAAGATAGAATCAAAACAACAACAACAATAATAGATAACATTTATAGAGTATTTAAAGCTTTGCAAAGCACTTTACATTTAATTCTCCCAACAACCCTGGGAGGTAGGTGTTATTATGATGCCTAAACGAAGAAACTGAGGTAGGCAGAGATTAAGTGACTTGCCCAAGGTCACAGAGCTAGTAAGTGTCTGAGGCCAGATTTAAACTCAGGGTCTTCCTGATTCCAACTCTAGTGCTCTATCTACCATTTCACCTCGCTACCTCTGAAAGATCATGAAAGAAGAATGTATGACTGGACTGACTGATTGAATCTGGAGGGTGAAGGGGTAGAGGGAGAAGAAGTTAGTGATTTCTTCAAGGTGCCAAAGCCGGGTACTTTTTTTTTTTTTTTTTTTTGGCAATTAGGGTTAAGTGACTTGCTCAGGGTCATACAGCTAGTAAGTGTCAAGTGCTTGGTTTGAGGCCAGATTTGAACTCAGGTCCTCCTGACTTCAGGGCCAGTGTTCTATCCACTGCGCCATCCAGCTGTCCCAAAAGATGGGTACTTTTTAAAGGATAACAATAAAAGTTGATAAGATGTTCAAAACTCACAACCCTAGTGAACAGTAACTTTCAAACAATAATAGCTGAGTAAAACTTCAGGACCCATAGATCTCTCTACCTCTCCCTCTTAAGCTCCCCCTTCTTCCTTCTCTGTATACTTCTCTTTTCATCTCTATGATTATTTCTCTAAAAACTTGTTGAGAGGACCAAATAAGATAATATAAAACACTTTGTTAACCTTAAAGTGCTACATAAATGGCATTATTTATTTATTTATTTTTACTTCTTCTATATGTACCTCCCCCTCTCTTTTTTCTCCTTTCCTTCCTTTTTTCTTCTATTTCTTCTTCTTTTTCTCCCTCCTTTCTTCTCCTATTAACAAGCAATGTTGTGGAATTTATGTTTACTTGTTAAATATATTATATATTAATATATTATCATATTAACATATTAATTAGGGCTCCTATATTAATACCAATATATAACATGTTTATGTATATGAAAGTTATATATATGATAGTTTCTTGTTCCCTAATTTCAATTTCATTACTTGAACTTTCTGTTTCTATTTTTAAAAAATAGATAAAATAAAATAACCAGCTTAAGTAAAGTAAGTGCAATTTGCTTACATGTGGACTTTCATTGTTTATTTTCTAGAGGCCAGTGATCCTTAGTGTAGAAACTAGTCTTTATCTTTGCTTCAGCATTACTATATAGATATAAACATTGTCTACAACCCTCTATTATCAACATAGACTGTAAGCTTCCTAAGGGCAAGAACTTTTTTTCATTTTCATGTATTTAACCCACTGTCTGTCACAGTGCTTGGCATAATAAATACTTGTTGATTGGTTGAGAACATTACCATGTGTTTGTTTAAATTAGAATCTGAATGGTTTAAGTTGGATTTTCTTAAGTTCTTTTACTTTATCAATATTCTCATGGAAGCTCCAATTGTACTGCGCTTTTAGAGCTCATGTACACTTTAAAAAATATTTTCTAGAACTGGGGATTCAGTGAAACATTTTCCCCCTATATTTATTATTTTCCTCAAGTTCTCTAGGATACAGTTTTCTATTTCATTGGACATTTTAGCTAGTCCTCAATGACTTATTTTTAGTTGATGTTGTACCCTCTAAATTGCTCACATGGTGGGCTATGTGCAATTGTGCTTCCTCTTTTCTCATTATTTTCTTTTCTCAAGAACAGAAATGCATCTCAATTTATTCAAATGCCTTGTAAAAATCTTCCTCTGCTGAGTTTGTAATTAATTTAAATCCAACCTTTGCTTTAGTAACATCCCAGACTTCATTTCAGAATCCATATGGAAAACCCTGTTCCAATGTCAGAAGCTTGTGGTTTTCAGTGGGGCTTTGTGCCACACACATTGTCTTGGGGAACTCCTTGGGGGAGGAGGAGAAGGTGTTTATGTCTTGATTTACTCTATATTGCCCTACTTGTCAGATCTGTAAGTATCTCTGGCTCTGTCACCTCACTAGCACTGGATGCTGAGTCAAGCATATGGTGTTTACTGCCACGAGCGACATCTCACCGGTTTTCTTCACTCCTCTGGAGAATCTTCCCTTGCCAAGTCAATTTGCAATGTCTTGAATGTTTCTATAGTCCTTTGGTCTGACTCCAGAGTATTCCTCAAATATCAAATGGAGATGACCTGTTTTTAAAACTTTAAGGTTTCTCAAATGTAGCCGAAAACCTAAGAATCTTTTTTCAGCTCCTAAGCCTTAATCTTATGATCGATACAGTGCTCTGTGAAACCATGGTTAGATTACACGCTTATATTCCCTAAAGCTTATCCCCGTGCTTCACTGGGGATGAAAGCCAATACCACCAGCCAAAGAACTGGAAGATGACAGACAGATCCTGGCAAAGCTAGGGCATCCAATTAAAATTTCTAAGAAATAGGCAGGTGAGAGGAGAGAGAAAGAGAGAGATGATGCCAGTTATAGAAACTTGATTTACCATGGGCTGAGCAATTCAAATTGCAAAGTGGATTTTGTTAGGGATGAGGTCTGGGCAATAGAGAGGAGGAGAAAAAAAAAATTAAGGTACTCTAGGAAATCTATTTGGAAAACATGCAGAAAATGCAAATAAATTGGAAACATTTTATTAAGCAAAAAGAAGAAGACAATTTGCCCTTTTCTTAATTTCTCTTTAATATTTAAGGTCTTTGGAGATAAGAAAGTAGAAACAAAATTACTAATCTCTTTGCCTGTGGAAACTTCTTGGAATGATTCTGACGTGTTGTTAAGGATATAAAAAATTTCAGTTTGGTGAAGAGGTATAATTTCTAAAATGTATTGAATTCATCGATATTATCATAAAAAATGTTAATCATATGGTGTAAAACAATTTCCTTGGCAATTACGACTTAAAATAGCGTTGTAACAATAACTCAGTTCCGTAGAGTTTTGACTCTTCCTCCTTCTGGAAGAGGAAAGGAAGGAGCAATAGGCCTGAAGTCAGAAAATGTGATTCTGATTCTTGCTCTGCCTTGGGAGAATTGTGATGTCAGCGTTCTCATCTGTGAAATGACAAGTTTAGACCTGCACGATCTCCGAGGCTGCCTTCAACTCTAATTCCTAGAATCCTCTGCTTTAATGGCTTAGAAGAAGAGGAATCTCACTATGTCAGGGGGCAGCCCATTCTTTTTTCAGTCTGGCTCTAATCTCATTTGAGAACTTTTTTCCCCCTTATGGTGAACCAAAATCTGTTTCCCTGTAATTTCCAGAATTCAATCAATCACTCAGTAATTCAACAAATCATTATCAAGTGCCTACTATGGGCCTACACTGTGCTATCGATCCTACTTCTACCCTCTAAGGCTAATTTATTTTCTATATTACAACTCTTCAGACTCAATCTACTAAGACAAGCATATCTTTCCTAACTTGGAAAATTAGAAAGTTAGGAGGAACTAGGTTGTTGGGTAAATTGCTGAATCCAGTGTGTTTTTGTAATGATAAACTTGAGAGACCAATAGGGGTTTTAGGTGGAAATGCCATCCTCTCCTGTTGTTTTCTCTCTGCTTTGAAAGGTAACAATTGGATAATATCAAATTAATCCATGCTAATTTTTCAGTGAGAAAAAGGTACTAGCATGCCTAAGAGTGGCCATCTAAAGACAGTGTCCTTCCATAAATCTGAAAAGTGATTCTAGTACTGAGAATTTTAGGTCAGATTATAGAGAGGATAGGTACTATTACAGACTGGTTGAAGGAGAAATATTGGGGCAGGTATGACTTGGTCTTCAATGGTCTTCAAATCACATTGTGGAAGTAGCAGACTATATTTCCATGAATAAGAACACCTTATTCACACTTATTTTCATTCTGTAGTCTTTCTATTTCCATTCCTCATTAATTTTTCTTGTCAACTGTGATGTCTTTTGATATCACCCTTTTTTCACAATCTCTACAGTCATTTATACAGTTCTGCATTTATGTAGTACTTTATAGCTACTTCTGATTAAATCTGTATTTCTATTTCATCTATTTTGTTATTTTTTCCTTTCTTTTTTTTCTCCAAACCATACATTTCCTTTTCCTTTCGAACTGGGGTTCATAACCTGGAGTCTGTAAACTTTATACATATACACATACATATACACATATATACATATCACATCCATTTATTTATATATGTAACTATATTATAGGTTATCACATGATTTTATATACATACATAGGGGTTATTAACTATTGGACTCTTTTGGCAGTCTGGTGAAGCCCATGGACCCTTTCTCAGAATAATGGTTTTAAATGCCTAAATAGGATTACAAAGTAAACCAATTCTAATTACATATAAAATACACATATATCTTATATATAATTAGGATTTGTTATATATAATATATTAATAATATAATACATAATTGGTTATTTATGGGTGTGTATATGTATGTGTGTGTGTATATATATATATATATATACACACACATAAATAGAACTGGTTTCCTTTGTAATCCTATTTTATGCATTTAAAATCATTATTCTGAGAAGGAGTCCTTGGTCTTCATCAGACTGCAAAAGGCATCTATAACACACACAAAAAAGGTTAATAACTTCTATCACAGAAGCTCCCTATCTCAGTCCACCCAACTTGACTGGTGCTAAATGTTTCTCTGATTTATTCCTTTTCAGATCTAACCCATTTGGAGAGGATTATTGTTGTTGTCATCTTTGTCGTCCTTATTGTCATTGTTATTTTCATCTGCTGGTCTGGATTCTGATTCTTACTATTGTTCCCAAGAAAACAATAAAACCTGAGTCTTGAATTACCCCCTTCCAATCTCCAGCTTCTCTCCCATTTTGCTTTTAACTTCTCAACCATGTCACAAGCCTGTGAACATTTTCTGCTTTCAGTTTTGCTTATTCAGGGCTCTTGCCTTTTTTGTGTTTGGTGCTCTATAAAGGGCTATGAACACTCATAACACCCTATAAATAATTGAAAAAGTAATAATTTGCATATACAGTGGATTGTAATTGGTTGTGAAGTACTCACAAGTAATTTTGCATAAGGGATGCTCCAGTAAAATAAATTGTGTTGTCTGTGTTTACTTTGGACAGGTAAAGTACTATATGCCATGCTGAATTTTTATATCAAGTTTTAATTAGGTCATACTGCTTGAGTTACCAAAATAATATGAATTCCACAATAATGAGAATGAATTTATTTTAAAAGGGTAATCATTGATTCATTTCCATACTGCAGCATATAAAAGAACTCTTCATGATAATTTATTCAAGGTAAATATTTTGTACCCTAATCTAGTCTGACTGATTGATTCCCAGACCAAAACCAAAAAACAAAAAACCCAAAACCTGCTTCCAGACTAAGGCTTAAAAATATTGAGGTAAATTTTCTCCTCAAAGTCCAGGTATACTCTTTTTTAAAAAAATTTTTATTTTTTTAAGCAATTGGGGTTAAGTGACTTGCCCAGGGTCACACAGCTAGTAAGTATGGAGTGTTTGGTCTGAGGTCATATTTGAACTCAGGTCCTCTGGACTTCAGGGCCAGTGCTGTATCCACTATACCACCTAGCTGCCCCCCAGGTATATTCTTAACAGATAGATAGGAAAGACTAGCTCTTCTGCATTTTTCATTCATTCACTTTACCCCTGTGCTTTACCTCCAACCAGGCTTATGACAGAGAGGAGAAAAAAACCAACACAGGTTTTCCTCTCCCACTGAAATCTTATGGGTATAAGAGCACTTATATATTAATTAATTGATTTAACAAACATGAATGGAGCACCTGATATATGTGCATGTGTATATACATACATACATATATATGTATATACATATATATACACATACCTATATTGTATATGTATATATGAATGTCTACAAGTATTCCATTGTTCTTGCACATACACATACACAGGTTTGTATGTATATATGTATGTATATATACATATACATAGATATGTATATGTGTGTGTGTGTGTGTGTGTGTGTATGCATGCAATTTCTTATCCAAAAGATCTTAACCATTTCAAAGCTGGAGTGAGCCTAGGTTTCTTCCTTTCTCATAGAATAGCCAATACAGAGTACCCATCTTTTTGAAGAGTCAAGGTAAAAATCAAAGACATGGAAGAGAGGTAGGGAAGATTACTGGGAGTTCTAATACCCTATTTCTTTTCTTATTCTGAAGAAAGGTTTCAATGTTGGGAATGAACAAACCAAACTTTTCTAGGGACATGTTAACCACATTGCTGTGCAAAAAGCTGGAGTAGTTGCTTTGTTAATGGATGCTTAATTAAATGACCTGCAAGGTCCCTCCTATCTTTAGATCCTTTATCCTTTCATCCTACCTGGGGGCCTAGAATAAGCAATTCCCTTCAAAGCACAGATCAAGAACCATCTTCTAAGATACTTCTTAATATGTTCTGCTGTCAATCCTCTCCATCCTCCCCCCTCCACCAAAATTACTTAATGTGTGTGTTATTATTGTTTTTTATTAATTGTTAATTATTAAATTATTTGCATACTTGTTGTCCTCCCTCCATCCCAATTGAATGAAAACTCCTTGAAAGCAGGGTATTTCTTTTTTGTCTTTATATTCTCAGTGACTTGCACAGTGCCTGTTATGCAGTAGTCATTTAATTGATGCTCAATGAATTGAATTGAAAGCCTTGATTTCCACATCCCAACAAAAACTTCACTTTCCTCAATGTGATTTTGCTCAGATACTATGAAGGACAAGACATTCAACTAAATCACACTAAGGTATGATAGTCTATTAACTCTAGCATTTTCATTTTAAAATGCAATATAAATTGTTAACACATGTTATGTCAATAATAATTGGTGGGATTTAAGATAAGAGACAAAAAGAAATGAAAAATTTCACGCAAAATGGAGGAAGATATTTTGGGAAAAGGAAGGCTGCTTCATGAGCAGGTTAGCATCAGCTCCCATAAATTGTTCTTCGTTTTCTTTACATTTGAGCTCACAACTTCAATAATAGCTCCATTCCCCCTTCCCCCCACCAAAAACAAAACAAAACAAAACCCTCTGCCTCCTCTCCTTGTGTTTTTGCTTCTTCAACATCACTAGCTCACATAGGAGGTTCATAGGACACCTTCAACTTTTTTAGGTCTCAAATTGTTTTGAGGTGGGGAAACTTTGGTGGTGCCTCCAGGTGAAGATCTTATACCAAAAGGAATATGGATTCAGAGGGTAGGGAGCAGAGGTAGTGTGTGTATATGTGTGTGTGTGTGTGTGTGTGTGTGTATTGAGGGGATGGCATATATATATATATATATATATATATATACACACACACACACATCTATATATATATACATCCATATATATACATCTATCTATCTATCTATCTATATATATATATACATCTACATATATGTATTTATATTTTCAGTATTCTCAGGTCAGGAATTCCCTGCACAAGAGGCAAATAACGGCATAGATCAATGCTACATCAGACATCGAAAGGCAATAGACAATAACTTGCAAATCAATCAATCAACATTTATTAACTGCCTACTATGTGCTAAGCACTGTGCTAAGTTCTGAGGATACAAAAAGAGTCCCTACCCTTAAGGAACTCACTCACAATCTAATGAGGAGTACAGACTACTAATGCTACAAGTTCGTAGGTAAGAGAAATCAATGTGAGTTGAAGTAGTCACAGAAGGTTCCTTCATGGAACCTTTTGAAAGACGCAAAGGACATGTCCTTCCTCTGAAAGATGTAGCAACTGCACTCATCTTGAAGAATACTAAAGAGTTAGAGAGACAAAGAGGAAGAGGAAAGGTAATTCTAGGTGGAGGGAATGACAAATGGCATAAGCAAAGGTTTGGGAGTGAGAATGTAGATATTATGTTTGGGGGCTAATGAGTCAATCAATCTGACTGTAGGGAAAACTTTGTATGTAAAGGACACTACTGGGAGATAGATTTAGAAAGGTGGATAGGGGTCAGATTAGGGGGTACTTTAAATGCCAATGTGAGGAACTTTGATATTTATACTGCAGGTATTGAAGACCCATCGATGTTTTTGAGCAAGGTAATGATGACTGTAATGTTTTAAAACAGACCTGTTTTCAAGAAGAGTTATGAAAAGACCTTCTCCTCACCTTCTAACCCCCAACTCCTTTGCAGAGATAGGGGGTGGGGCTGTAGAGCATGTAATGGTAGATTGTTTTCAATGTTGTCATCTGTTTTTACTTATTTTCCCCTTTTTCTTTTTCTTTTTTTTTCTTTAAAATAAATTTTGACTATAAGGGATAACTCCCTGGGAGAGGGAGGGAGAAGAATACAGGGGGAAATCTGGTATAAAAACAAAACAAAAATCAATAAAATCTATCTAAAATGGGGTTGGGGAAAGGAAATAAACATTTATATAGAGCATGTTATGTGCCAGGCACTGTGCTAAGTACTTTACAAATATTATCTCATTTGATCGTCACAACAATCCTGCAAGTAGGTGCTGTTGTTAAATGAAAATAATGCTTTAAGAAAAGTAATCTGGCAGTAATGTGCAGATGGATTGGCATGGAAAGTATTGTCACTGGCTAGAGGTAGGGCTGGAAAATGAATTTTCTGTTCCGCATGTGATTCATTTAATACTTAGTGGCTTTTAAATGTCTGTCCCCCCCTACCATTCCCACAGAAGCGAAGGATTACACTAACTAGACATCAAATTTTTGTTGGAATAAGTTATAGTTGTAGAAAAAAATACAGTATTATACATCCCTGTAGTACTTTGTACTTTTCAAAGAGATTTCAAATATATTATTTTGCTTATCTTCTTGACAATGCTTTGAGGTATACAGATATGAACATGTTCACATCCTCATTTTCCAGGTAAACTAGTGTTCAAAGAGTGACTTCCCTAAAATGCTATAAAACTATGAGATCCCTGAGCTGGGATATGAACTCATTTCTTCTCATTCCAAGTCTAGCCTTCTTATAGTTATAATGCTAATTAATATTTACAGAGATCTTTATAGTTTGCAAAATGTTTTATGAATATTTTCTCATTTGATTCTCTCAATAGCCTTGTAGTTAGGAATTGTTATTGTGCCCATTTTACAGATGAGGAAACTTAAGTTTCAGAAAGGTTAAGTGGCTTGCCTAGGGCCCATACAACTAGTATCTGAGGCAACGTTTGAATTTAGGGTCTTCATGATTCAAAGTCCAGCTATTAGTACTAGGACACCTAGCTACCTACAACAATGAACCAATCAGAACCAATCAATAGATGTTTCATTTGTTTATTTTCTTAGTATATATTTATGAAGAAGTCAATTACAATAGCAAAGGCAAAAAAAAAAGTGCAATTCTTATTAAAATTTTCAACATGGCATTCCTTCTTGTAATTTTGTAGGCATACCAATTAGCCTTTTAATACATTTAGCCAGATATGATGAGTATATTAGCAACTTTTTCTATTTAAGTTAAAACAAATGCTCACTAATAGTACTTCCACCTAAGAAAACATTAGCCAAAACTTAATTAAGGAAATCTACAGACACTCAGATTTCATGTGTCATATTCATAATCCATAGCTTAGAAAACCCCCAAATCCAATATATGGGATGGATTCTCACTTGGGGAGAAAGGGGCAAACATATTTAAATAGGGTGGATACTCAAGGCTACATAGCCACAGTGACCAAGGCATTCAAATTAAATCCTTATTTCTGCCTGAGTCACCCATATAATTGAAGAAATAAATAAACAAACAAACAAAACCCCTTCTTGTTCCCCATCCCATTTTGGTTAATTTGCTTGAATAACCAGTTATTTCACTTCATGTGGTCTAAACTTTAGTCTGACAAGTATGTAAAATCCATTCCTCTGTTGATAGGCCTGAGCGAAGGGGCTGAAACTCATTCCTTTAGTTTAATCTAGGGGAATGAAGAACAGGGGAGGGTAGGACTCACATGCTTCTTTTCATTTTTATTTAAAAAAAAATAAAAAAGAAACAATCAAGGCCTGATATGGCTCCAAGTGCTTCAACCAGCTACTTCACTGGGAGAGCAAAACAAACCAGTGCTGGATTTGGTTTTAATCCTTGAACTAATGACCTGGACTTGAGCCTGAACTTGGAGCAAATATGATTTCATTACCTTAGATGGAGGAGAAAAGGCACTTAAAAGGAAAAACAAGAAAACCAAAAATTCCTGGTATGAAATAAGCTTTTTCCTATCTCTGGCAAAAATACTGCAGGCCTAATTATCACAAGAAACACCTATCTGAATAGATTCTGTGACACAGGACAAGCAACTCTAGTGGGAAGGAACACCCAATTTTTTCTAGTTGTTTTAAGAAAAACAACTATGTGGAAACTGATAGGAGAGTAATGAACCTAAATCTTTAGGTGGACACTAGGGGCTAGGGACATAACAGTATTGACATACTGCACAAAGGTCACTGTTGACTACTTTATATTACTGTCCAAGGGGTCTAAATCATTCCTGGAGGGCAGCAGACAAAGGCTGTCTACTCTCCCCAGTTCTTCTCCTTCTCTTGCTAGCCTAAGCAACCCTGCCCCTGAATAACTCTAATTGGCTGCCCTAAAAGTTCATCTCCATCAGTGGCAGATTGCCCCTTAGAGAAGGGACAGATTTGATTTGACACAGCTGTTGAGATTCCACCTACTTATCCTGTCTACTATGCTGGGTCATTCCTAGAGGGTTTGAGGGCCCCAGGGCAAATCACAGTACATGAGACCCTGCTGCCACAGTCTAATATTTTATACAGGTGATGGCTGCTTAAAATGAACGTGGAGGGCAGCCTTGATCAACAGAGCCTAGAGCATAAACATTAGGTATGGCAGTCAATGAGAAAAAAAAATGTTGCTGTGTGTTGGGGGAGTGGGTGGGGAGCACAAAAAAAAGACAAGCAACAATTCAAGGGAGTTAAAAGGGGGGTGATTTTGTATTCTGGGGTTAATTATATATTATATAGGGATAGAAACTAGACCTGTGATTTCTTTGGGTTAGGGAACTCCGTAGGGCATGTTGGTGCTTGTCTATAATCACAACTACCAGGAAGGCTAATGCTGGTGGATCTCTTGTGCTTAGGAGTTCTGAGTTGCAGTGGGCTAAGCCTATGAGGTGTCTGAACTAAGTCTAGAATTAGAGTTAAGTCCCTCTACCAATAAACCCTCCATCCCTAGGAGCAGGGGGCCACCAAGTTGCTTAAGGAAGGGCCAACTGGCCCAGGTTAGAAATGGACCTGAACAACACTTCCACACTGATTCCCCACTGGATGGGGCAATGTGAGTAGCCCCTTCATTTCCAACCAGAGTGAGATTGGGAAAACCAGTCTTAAAAAAAAAAAGGAGAAGGATATGGATCTTCCCGTTGAGGAATATTCCTCTACCAGTGAAGGTTGGTACCCTCTTTTTGAACAGACTAAAAGATTATCTAAAACAATGAGAGGTTAAATCACTTGCCTGGAGTCACACAGCCAGTAAGTGTCTTGAAGTGGGACTTAAATACTTGAAAACAGAGTCATTCTGACTCTGAGACCTGCTCTCTATCCACTATACTATGCTGCCCCTCAATTGCTGCTAATTTTATTTTAGAAGCCTGGAATCATCCGGCCCTTTCTTCTTGGAAAACAAGGACCCAGATTGATAAGTGGGACAGTAATTGACACACCAGGGATCCTTTAGAAGGGAACAGGGTGGGTCTGGGACTAAGCAATCTCTTCCATTTCTTGAAACTCAAATTCTGAGGTTCTGGGTGATTGCCCAATTTGCCCTGCCCTAGGGATAGTTTTGCAGCCATGTCAGACACAGAAAGGTTTGTTGTCCTTGTGAGCGAATTTGCTATTCCCCAAATTTCCCATACTGGTTCCTTAACAGTGTCGCATTTCAGCTCTAATCTTTCCTCAAGGTAAATCTAGTTTGTTCTTGTACAATATCTATACAGGATGGTTGTGTTTGATTCCTATGCTTCTTCCAGTGTATTTTCACTCATTTCTGAAGGTGTTGTAAATGCCCTACCTTTTCAGCATCAGCAGATTCAGTGTCATAGACAGAATGATGCATGAACATCAGAAATCTTTATTTTTTTTAATCCTATAAGTACAAATCATATAGCCACTGTGGATTGCATGTGGGGAGCATAATAAGTAAATAAATATTTATAGCATTGATACAGTTTTCCAAAAATGTGGCATCTAAAACAATGCATAGAATATTAGAGTTGGAAGGAAAGTCAAAGGTCATCCAGATCAACATCCTCATTTTATCCATGAGGAAACAGGCCCAGTGAGGTTCAATCACTTTTGTAAAGTTGCACAGTTGCTAAATAAGCTGAGCTGGGACTTGAACTCATCTCCTTATTTTCATGGGACATTTTGTCCCTAAAATGTACTTCCAAACTCTTGGTTCCACTTCCCAGAAGAGGCAGTCTTATGCAGATGCATTAATTACACTTTAATATTCAATTCAGATTGGGAAACAGTATTCAGAGGCTCCCATCCATTCCCCTGGCCAATGGAAGAAAACTGTAGGTGGGTTTGATTTTTTTTTTTTTAATCTAAACTGAGCTTGAACTTCTATTAGAAATAAAGAATGGATTTATATTTTTGATGACATATGTTGGCAGGGATTTTTTTATACAGAGCTTATGGCCTACTTCTCCATGAAGAGGGCTTAAGCTACCTTCCTTATTTTGTTGGGGTTAGTAGACAAACAAGTCCCTTCTATTGTGCTTCCTGTAACTAATTCTTTTTCATTTCCTTTTTTTTTTCCTTCCTCTCTGCATGCCCCCCCTCTTAAAAAAAAAAAAAGTCTGATTCAGTGCAGCCGCTTAATGTGAGCTGGGCTAACACATTAACTTCTCTATCCAGCTGGGCACAGATCTTTATCCTGCTGCCACTGGCAGCCTGGGATCCAAGTGTGCTGGCTGGATGTAGTGTAGTTCCCATACCCAGCTGAGATATTGGCTTAAGGGAGATGTTTTCCCTCTCCAGGATAGCAATGGCAGCTGCCACAGGCCATAAGACATTGGCCCCAGCTCTGTCACAAAGCATACTGTGCTTCATGGTGGTTCAATGCCTACGGTGGATCCCATCCTGCACTCACTCCAGGCATCACTTTCTTGCTCACTGGAAAACACTTGCAAGTCTAGGGGTGAAGTCAATACATATTTTATAGAACAGGTTTATTACAGCCTTTAACATTTGATACCAATCAATATCCTCCCCTTCCAAAAGCACTTATTTCCTTCCATCTAAACTTCTTGCCACTTTGTTTTGATAAAACTGAAATAATTACCCTGAAAATATTGAGCCATCTATACATGCTTCAGTCATAATCCATGGGAAAAAAGACATTTTTCTCCTTCATTAACTACTTCTGGAACAATAAAACCACAATGACCACCCCCAAAAATAAAGCAAGAAAGACACTCGCTTACATTCGAATTGTTCTATGCTATACCACTTCTTTGAGCTTATTAAAAGTGATGACAAGATTAATATTAAAACATAGATGAAAACTTTTAAGAACATTTTTTTCCTTTAAAAATAACGTGAATTGTTATTTGCTGAAGGTAGGGTATCCTCCCTCCCCTTTTCCCTTTCCCCTTTTGGGTATTTTTGTATACACATTCCAGCACCAGACAAAAGGCACACGGCAGCTTTAGAGCTCTAAGGACTGGGGGCTGAGGAGGAGAGGAAAGAGAGGAGCATGATTGATGGAGTTCTGGTTGGCTTATAAAGGGCAGCCGGGAGTGCAGGGAAATAATCAGGGAAAAGGGCGTCCCGTGCTGGCTCTCTCAGAGGGGAGAAATGAATCCTGCACCTCTGCATTATTAAGTTGTCAGGCGGGCTGATGATGAAAATCTGAAGGTCAGGCATAACAAGAAGCACCTTATGGGGGGGTCATGACCTTTCTGGAAGTGCTACACTCATGTTTATCTGCACCTAACCCTTATCCACAATTCTTCATTTGATAAGAACATTGGGAAGAGGAAGGAGGGGGGAAGAGGGTGCCTCATCATATGTATAAGCAGTGAGTGAAATTAGGCTTCCTGGGAAACTGATTGTGGAGGCTCAATTCACAGTGAAAGATAATAAACCAAAAGGACACACGAGGGATGCAGGCAGAAATTGTTCGCTACAGTGGAACTCAATAAAGGGAACAAGAGCTTTCCTAAATGACAAATTTGGTACAGTGGTGCTAAAATCAGGATTCTCCCTGGGATTCCTGCAGCAATTCACTCTCAGCTCTACCACTTTTTATTTACTTTGGAAGTCCTAATAATGCAGGGGTTGGGGTTGCTTTTTTAGGAATGTTTATTTCTTTAACTGCTTGTTTTAAACCAAAGAAGGGAGGTGAAGGACAATCAGACAGAAAAGTCCATTTGATTTGTGTTCCTGGTTTCCAGATTGGAAATATGTGTCCTTCTACTAATCAAACCAGCTGAGATTGTGTATATCATCAGTGTAGGCTTAGGGGCAAGTGTTTGTATTTGTCATTTGGAGAACCATTTTCCAGGTGTTCTCCATTTTTTATTTACCAAGGAAGTGCTCCGGATGCTTAGGGGGGGATCCCTGAGACCGAATGTCTAATTACAACTATAAAAATATCAGTGGTAATAATATTATTAGGATAATTCTTGATGATTAATCTTCTAATGTCATTGTTTCAAGTTGAATTTAATTTTTCAGTAGGGATATATATAGAATGTGATGTATAAAAACATTTACAAATTTTTGAAATTGTGCATATCAAAAGAAAAAAAAAAGTTTGGCAGAGTGATCAAAGAGAGTGGTTAAATACACTGCCTCCTTTACTGCCAAACCGAATTCGTTTATTTTCTAGGATGCATTTTCATTTGACTCTTCCAACACAATAGACAAATCATGCCAGACAAAAAGGGGGGGGGGGCAACTGAAAGCATGTTTGTGAATCCTGGATCTGACCATTAAAATATTTAATGAAAAAACGATTCTGCCCATGGACTCTGCACTTCAGCCAGTGTGATACAAGGAACCTCTGATATATATCTGGAAGGAAACTTTGACATTTCAGCTATTCTGGTTGCTTTATTTACTTCTCTTTGGGGGAATGGCATGAGATTTAGCAGGAGACTGGTTTTTTTTTTTTTGTAAATTTCTTTAGAATGTGTCAATTTGTGGTAGTGTGTCATATTCATTTTGAATCAAAGGATCATAAATTTAGAGCTAGAAGAGACTTTAGAGATAGTCTAACCCAAATCCCTTAATTTTTCAAATAAGAAAACTGAAGCCCAAGTGGTGACTGTCCCAAGTCACTCAGGGAGTAAGTGGCAGAACCAGTTTAAACTCAGGGCCTCTGACTTCAAATCCAGCTCTTTCCATTGCACCACACTGCCTCAAGTAGCCTTTTGTTTGAAAATATGTTTTCATATCATGCTGAAGTGTCTGAAGTTTACTATTTACCACCCTCTTCACTTCTCTGATCCCAAACTGTCACAATGTTGAAAAAATCAAAAGACCTCTTTCTCCCCCTTTCTTCCTCCCTTCAAAGCCTCATAACAGCACTCTGCCCTCCGTATCTAGACTGAAGTCAAAATGTAGGTTACAAATAGAAACACACCTTATCTGCTTTCATCCTTTCATAGATATAGATATATATGTGTATGTATATGTATATATAATATACACATACACACATATATGTACATATACATACACACATACACACATATATACATTTCTGTATATGTGTCTGTGTGTATATATATATATATATATATATGTATATTTGAAGATGAATCTGATGAATGCCTCTTACCTCACAAGTATTAACCTGGTGCTGAACTAAAGTTACAACGACTTTACTTCAGCCAAAATGAGAAAATTTTATTTCTTTTAAAACTTCACTGTGGCTAGAAAAGTAGCTTAAATAGCTCAGCAAAGAAATCAGTGGTCAGAAGCTCTAATAGAATCAATGTTTTGTTTTGTTTTTTTTCTCCCATTCACTGTAAGAAGATAAATTAGAGTTTTAATTGGTGCTGGCCTCTCGGTCTTGTCCTGACATAGAAGTCAGAAAGGAACAGCTAGAAAGTGGTATTGTCGGTTTGAACCAGTGGCTACAAAGTCAGCCAAAACCCAAGAATGTCTCTCTAGGTGGGGAAGACCAGTCTCTGATAGATTAACCAGCACATGACAGTCACTGAGCAAGAATAGCCTTAAGGCTAGTGGCTAGTAGCCCAGGGTAATGATGATAAAAGACCTTGATTCTTCACTAGGCTAAAATTAGAATTGTTTTTTAAAAAACAGACATTCTGCCTAGCCATCAGAAAATTTCTAATTTGGTTTTTTGGACTCAGTGCTATTTGGAAAGCCAAAGTTCATCCTGGAGTATTTCCATATGTATTATGGTAGATTGTGAGCTTCCCAGTAAAATGAAGTTATGTAATAATACTTATACTAATATTAATACTAATAGTCAACATTTACATAGCCCCTACCATGTGTCAGGTAATGTGCTAAGTGCTTGGCAAATATTATATCATTTGTGCCTTATAACAGCCTTGTGGGAGGTGCTATTACTATGCTCTTATTATTCCCATTTTATAGTTGAGAAAATTGAGGCAAACAGGTTAAGTGACTTGCCCAAGGTCACACAGCTAGTAAGTATGTATTGAACCTAGGTCTTCCTGACTCTAGGCCCAGAGCTCTAGTTAGGGTTTGTTTTTCATTTTTCTTTTTGATTCTCCCTCTGCTCCCCTCTCCTCTCCCCCCCTACCCATCCCTTATCAATAATAGGTGCTTTATAAAGGCTTGTCAAATTAAATAATTGACACAGAAACTATTGCTTTTTTTCTCTTGTACCTTGGTGTTTAATTTTCCATCATACTGATAAATTATCTTTCTAAAACTCCCCCCCGCCCCAGAATCTCTGGAACATTTGAGAGACAGCTATCCTCTAGTGGCTTAGCAGGTGAGAAAGGAAAGACATCAGTGACAACAACATTTTAAGCCAGTGCTTAGAGAGTAGAAAAGTATTTCTTGATGCCCTGACCAAAAAAACACATTTTCCAGCAGTATCTGACCGTAGCTCCTCACTTCTTCTACATCACACTGAGAAGTCTAGGCTACCAGGAAGCAGCTGATAGCATGAGAGATTGAGAACTGGGCCTGAAATCAAGAAGATGTGAGACCAAATCCAGCCTCAGATTCATCCTAGTTGTATGACCCTGGGCAAGTCACTTAACCTCTGTCCATCTCAGTCTCCTCAACATGGAGATTATAGTATCACCTGCCTGGCAGGGTGGTTGTGAGGATGAAATGTGATAATATTAGTAAGGCACTTAAAATGGCGGGGTCACATTGCAGGTGCTTAATAAATGTTTTTTTCCTAATCCTCCTTCCCCACACTCACACCCACACCAACTCCTGAGGCAATTCTGTTGGTCTGAAAGGCTACTTTGACTCCCTGTTCTTGTTGGGTTTCAAGTTTCCTTTTGTTAGAATCTAGGTTCAGCTTTATCTGGACCCTAAATACCACAAACTCCTACCTTGAGGGTAAGAAAATAAACTAGTCTGCAGAGGTCTTCAAAGAGCATCTGAGGCTATTCTGGACTAGTCTTAAATTGAACTAGACCCATACTGCCCCTCAATACCTATTGAGTACAAGCATGTGCACCAGGTTCCCTATCTTAATGCTTTGGTGGCATGGCTCCCAGATCCCCTGCCTTTTTCTGCTAACTCTGGCCAGGAATTGTCATGGAATGTCTATCTATTGACATTACCTCATGAGGACAGTCTAATAAGATTAATAAAGATGGTTCCTCTGTTGGCCAACGGTACCAACAGTGGACAGTGGCAGGAGATGTGTAATTGTACGGGTGGCAAAGTAGTGATGGAATTGTCATCGTGGATTCCCTCCTTATTGCATTTCTTAATCAAAAAGTGAATATTCAGCAACAAACTGTTCCATAGCAAATGGTCTATTTAGCAAGTTAGACTGAAGGTTCATTCATAAACAGAAAAACATAACTGATACATTTAAGGTTTTAACTTCCCAATAAAACAGGTCAATTCTTTTCCTACATGGCATTTTAGGGCCTGGGTCAGGGCCTGGGCTTGGGATTATGATTTCATTAATAAAGAGATTCATGAGTAAACTTCATCTGGCAATGTGATGGGTAGGTATCTACTTACATAATTTATGTATTCTTAGAAGGTTGTCTGGAACAGACTAAGTGACTGACCCAGGGTCACATATGTATCAGAAGTGGGAGTGGATCTCAGGTTTTCTTGGCTCATATTAGCTCTCTATACACTGAGCAAAGCTACCTCTCACATTTAAACTACCACTATTTATTTCCATGCTTTTTATAATTGGAAGAATTATCTTTACTTTCAAAGCTTCTCACGCATACACACAAACACATACACACACACACACACACACACAGAGTCACTAAATATCCTTTTTTAGTTTTAACCATAGAGTAGGCTCTGATATGTCTTTTACTGAAATCACTTTTATGTAAAATCTTAATTTCATAGGGCAATCAATTCAAATCCATTTTCAATCTCAGTGGACTAGAACTTGGCGTCTGGGTTGGTTGGACAGGTGCAGGTTCCTTTTCAAAATATAACAGAAGTCATGGCTGAAATATAGAGCGGCAAAATTATCAGAGAGTTTTGCCAAGCTTCAGCCAAACAAGGTTTATTGTTATTAGCAAGGGGCAAGGCAGGGGGAACGATACAGAACAACATTTTTTCAAGAACTTTTTCAAGAACCATTTTTGTCCTATGTTGTTAGTTTCATTTTGTGCTTCCTTTTCAGGTAGAGAGGCAGCTGAGTGACTCTGTTGAAACTATAGAAGAGGTGAGACAGGAAAGGTAAGGACAGGGAGATCTCAAAGGGTTTTAATCGGCTTCAGCTAACAATTCAAGTGCTATGAGCATCTGTCCAAATCAAACCTATGAATCCTGGGAGTTTCACCCGTCACTAGTATGCCAAAATACTGTGTTACATACAGTTTATGTACCATTGAGCAGATGCTGAGGAATAAGGATAAAACAGTTGCTGGTTCATCTTAGATAATCACAGAAGATTAAGCAGTAGTTTCATTACAGTGTTTTTCCTATGCATTATTTTTACTATGCAACGTCCTTTGAAATAATGGGAATTGATTTCAAAGATCTTTTGCATATTACTGATACTCAGTAATGTTGCCGAGTAAAACCTTTTCCATCCTGCTGCTGTGAAAAGACTCTAATTGGGAAAGGAGAAGGTTCCCCCCATGGAAGGCTCTCTTCAGCAGATTTTAGGCTTGAAAGCAATTGAGCCATGGAAACTATATGTGGGCCTTTGTGGCTTAGCAGCTGTGGCTTTGTGTCCTGATTTAGCTGACCTAAAATTAAAAAGCTCCCAGATCACAAACTGTCAGCCACATTGCCCTTGGTTTCCTCTCCTTTGCCCTCACCCCCCACACACATTCCTCTTGCTAGACGGAACAATTGAAATTTTACTGATGATAAATGGGAGTGTTCAGAGAATAAACTCAAAGAGACAGATTGTCACTGTCTTCAATAATAAGACTTAGGCCTTAAAGAGCTTTGGATTTTTACCTGAATTTTTTAATTCGCTTTTAGACAATCCTTGCTCATGTAACTCAATTTCTGGACTTTCATACCACTACACTCTTCTCTTTGATAAACAGGCTCATAGGCTTAGAGCTAGAGAAGACCTTAGAAACCATCAAGTCTAATCCCTTCATTTCAAAGATGAGGAAACTGAGGCACAATGAGGCTAGGTGATTTGCTCAGGGTCACACAGCTAGTAAACATCTAAGGTGGGTTTTGAAAATGGGCTTCCGGACTACAAGTCTGGTGCTCTACATGCTTCGCATGTTAGTCGGAACTTTATCATCTCCTCACCGGCTTCTGCAAACGTCCTTTTCCTACTTGAGTGGCTACACCGATCACAACATTTTAACAATTATTTTGATTAGGAAAGTTGGTAGACCTTTATGTTTTTCCATTTCCTTTACCTTAAAAGCACTAGAACTCCTAAGTCTCCAAGGCAAGATCATGAAGGAGCTACTACAATTTAGGAAGCCTTCTTTGGACTGCCCATGTATTTGAGAGATAGTGAGAAGGCTCATCTGACTAGCCTTCTCACTAGAAAGCTAGTAGAGGAAGCCTAGGAATGAGTGGGAGAGAAGGTAATTCACTCCAACTTTTGTAAAATGTATTTCCCATGAGAATGTGGTTTTATTCTTGCTTTCTACATGCTTTATTAGCTGAAAGAGAGAAGGTAGGAGAGAATCTCTATGAACATATAGAGAAAGGAATCTTCAGAAATACATGCTATTTGTGATGAGTGGCTTCTGAGTTTCAAGAAAATAACATATTTGAAATTGACTTGGATTCAATAAGTTAGAGACTCTTTAAGTATGTTTTGATATTTTCTTTAAAAGAAAGAAGAAAACAAAAAAAGGTACCTGAGTCTTTCTTTCTTCAATATATCCCTTATTCTGATGGGTGATGGTAGTAACATTCATTTTCATGTTCACCCCTCTAACCACTGCAATAAGATTAGCTACTAATTCAAATGACCATATCCTAAGGTTCAGTGTGAATCACCTACCCAACATTTCAAGGAATAATGGCTAGAGATGATGATTAAAATGAGGCAACATAGCTGACCAATTTTAAATTATAAGACCTTAAAATATAATATGACAAGTATTATTTGACTAGTTTTGTAGATGTAAAAGCTGAAATGCAGATATTTTAAATTAATTCAGGTCAATTCAAGTAAAGCCAGAACAATTCCTGAACAATGTCCTAAGGAAAATACTGTCTTGTTTGGATTGTTGAGGTTTAGGGGTGCTGGGACCATGAGATAGTGACATGCATGTCCTACCCAAATGAATTCAATCCAAGCCTTCTTTCAGTCAAAGACAAGATTTATTAGAACAGTGATAGACAGTGGGTGTGATTCTAAAAAGCCACCACATTGGCCAGACTCTTGCATTTGTATTGCTAATGCAAGCAGGCCAGACTGAATCTGAGCACTTTAATGGAGGCAAGATGGATCTCATATACAGAAAGACAACGGGAAGGATCTAGGAGTGGCCAAGTAGTCTGGGGTGACTGGGAGGTAACAGAGAAGGGCCGGTGACCTGGACCAAGAGAGAATGGAGTCTAGATTCAATTAAGGGTGGGAAGTAGCCAGGGGTGATCCGGAGGTAACAGACAATGAAGGTTGGGCTAGGTCAGAGGTAACAGAATTGGGAGATTAGGTGTGGCCACAATGAAAAAAGGCCTGTTGAGAGGATTACTGGAATGATGCCTCAGATGAATGCCAGAGACTTAACTTTGTGGGAAAGTTCAAGGAACTGGGAGGGGAAGGGGGTTAGGGCCTATACCCTGTCAGGACCAATCACAGTATAGGCAAGTGGAGACCATTAAAAAATGAGCCAAGGATATTTGATGCTAACTATGTGACTTTATAGACAGGCCATTACTGAGTGGTTAAACAAAAGTTATAATCAAGTTATAGCTGTTATCAGTTACACGCAGGAAAATAAAGATAAGGCTTTTCTAAATATCCTTTTCTGTAAAGCTTAATTTGCATTTGGTTTAAGTAAATCCAAATAGTGCATATTTTATATTTAGGATCATAGATCTAGAAATGGAAGGGCCATTAGAAGCCATATAGCCCAACCTCCTCATTTTATGATGAGGAAACCCAGTCCCAAAGAAATTTAGTGATTTACCAACTTGTAAGTAGGATACCTAGAATTCAAACCCAGGCCTTCTCTCGCCAAACACAGTAGTCTTGCCATTGCATAATTAATTTCTGCAGTTATTTAAACACAAAAATCTGATCATATTTAGTGTAAGTTAATAAGACAGTGCCTGAGAGAGTTTGCTGCATATTTCTTATATCAATAGCTTTTGTTGTTTCTTTAACTAGATGAGAGGTTTTAGAAATACTGACATCTCTAGGGGAAATGTAGTAAAGGATACAGACAAGAAATGTGGCATGTTGGTTGGTTGCGCTGCCTAAAGGGGAGAGGAGCTACTATGATAGATATGGTATTAGAAAACTGCCCACTCTGATTGATTTTATCTGGTCCATATTATTAGAGCAGAAAAGCCTTAGTCCAGTGCAGCTGCACTTGAGGACCTAGAGGACCACATGTGGCCTCCAGGCTGTAGGTTTCCCACTCTTGCCTTTAGTCCTTTCCCATTGGTATTAGAAGTCAAATTCCCCTGCCCCTATTTTTTAAGCAAAGCTAATCCTTGGTTAGTGATAAACCGTCTTTCATTGCCATGTGTTAGTAACAGCTATACTAATACTGAACTTCATTTATCACTCAACTATAGCTATTTTCCATTTTTTGAGCCTCCCTTGCCCCAGTATCCCTTATTAAAGGGTAGCAGGAAGCTATTATTTTAGCTAGAACCACATTTTCACCTCAGACCCATTTACTAGAATTAGTCATTTTGGATAAAACAAAACAAAACTAAACTAAACTAAAATTTGCTGGAAAGCCCAGGGAAGATTTTTAGCACCAGTCTCTACATAATAAAGCAATTGTGTAATTAGTAATACATTTGTCACTCTTTTAGTGAAGAGGAGGAAAAAAAAAGTAATACATGTATCTCTTTAGTGTAAATCCTGACAGTAGAGATTTTTTTTCCCAGGGAATTATACCATTATACCATAAAAATGTCAAGGCATAAGTTTACTGTTCCTACTAATATTCTAAAATATTCTCTTAGGCTGACATCTCTGTCAATTAAAATTAAACAAAATTGCATTCTGCCATATACACTTCAAATAGGAAGCTTTCAAGTTTATGGCTGCTCTTTGAATTGATTTTTAAGATGGCATCTGTAAAACTTGGCTCATACAAGATGAGGTGGGATGTATTTAAGGATCAGTCAATTTAAAAAATGTTTTTAAAGATCATAAATTGACAACCGGAATAGACTGCACATGTCTTCAGAATTCTCAGCTATTAAAATAAATCCAGAGATTCTTTTGAATCCAATGCTTGCACTGTCATAACTCAGCTCCCAACATATTTCTGCCTTGTTTTGGGTTTCCAATATTTTCACAAAGAATAACATAAACAAGGAAGTTGCTAGCGTTGGTTCCAGTTGCTCATTCTCGCAGAATTTGGAATCTTCAGTTTCATGGTGTTTCCCACAGAAAAAAAGAGTGAGAACGTGCTTTCTCACGGGACTGTCTTTCTCATGGAAAAGAGTGAAGGGCGCTGCCGGCAGCAAATGCTTTTGGCAGGGTGAGGCTGCCAATAAAGTCTTCAGGGAGATTACCCTCTATGATAGGAAGATGAGCAAAGTAAATCTTCATTCCAAATCTACTAAAAGGAATTTAAGAAGATATCTTTCAGTTCCATTCCTCTGATTGCCAAACCTTAATGTATAGTGTTTTACTGGTACGTTTAAGACAAGTATTATTTAATGATCTATATTTTCACAGTGCCTAAACTATTCCTGCTTCCTAAGAAAATCACCTTTGGAAATGTTATTAACTCTTTCATGTTGCTTATATACTACTTAAATGACCTGGATAGAGCCCTAGTGGCCTAAGAGAGTTTACTGCAGTTTCAAGTCTCCATGAATACTGCTATGCCATAGCCTGGCCTTCGCTATGAATCCTTTGGGAGGTGCCAATCTAGATCAGTTAATGGTTGCTGTAATCATCTGTCCAGCTAAATGGAAGGGACGATATTCTCCATCTTCACAAAATCCTAGAAGTTTTTCTCAACTTTTGTTTAAGTATAACTGGCTTTAGCCCTCCCCCCCCACCCCCAATTTGAAAGGACAGTAAGGGCAACTATTTTTTTATTTAAAATAATATTATAATTCTTCTAATATTAGTACATATGAATTCATTCATTCAACAAGCATTTTTGAGCACCTGCTGTGTACAGAGAATTGTGTTATACATTGGAGAAAATCTGCAGTTTAGTTATAGAGCTTGTAAGTGAGGAGGTGGATAGGAGCAAGGAGGTAACTATAATTCACAGAATTGCATGATGTATTTAGTGTTGCAAAAAAAATGCTGTTTGAGGAGTGAAAAGCAAAGATCATTACTTTCTTGGGAGAAATCAAGGAAGACTCTCTGGAAAAGGTGACATTTGAGTTAAACTTTAGTGAATGGATAGTAATTATCTATCCTTGGGAGAAAAGTACTTTTTATATTTATAAAGGAATTATTAGAACTATTATCATTTATTCATTATGACATATAAGAAAGAAAACAAAAGAATTGTAGACAGTTATTATTTTAGGTCTTTTTATCAGGGTTTTCTTTGTTTCCTGACTCCAAGTGGTGAGGATTTAATAATTATCTGCTTCATTTAAACAAGATAGATGGTCATTCGCATACACACACAATCCCTTCTGGGGCTTGAATTATTTGGATTAGTTGTTAACTTGGATCAACTGAACTAAACAAATCTAGAATTTTCTCTCATCATGTGTTCAGTAGGCTAAGTCAAACGGTAAAATGACCTATGATAAATTTAATTGGAGTCACCAACTTTTGGAGCCTTACATGCAAGCAATTGAACTAAATGGTGCTAGATGGGCACACTGGCACACTGAAGGCATAAGGAGGGGAAAAGAAACTTAAGAAAAGGAAGAGAAACAAAAAACAAAGGAAGAATAGGATAAGCCAGAGAGCAAATATGGAAGTGCATGTGGATAAGAATGGTAGAAAGAGTTTGCTTCTGGTATCCTCCACCTAGATTAAATTTCCCCCCCTCTGTTCTTATGGTGCTCACCACAAAGAAACATAGCTGCATTGTAATGAGAAGGACAGTAGATTTGGAATCAGAAGCCACAGGTTCAGGTTATCTGTGAGATTTACAACCATACAGCCAGCTTTACCCTTCTGAAACTTAGTTTCTTCATCTGTAAAATGGGGATAATGAAATTTGAACTACCATTCTCCCCACCAAAGGATCATTGTAATGATAGCATAAGATGCTTTTAAAGAATAAAGTGCTACAGCAACATCATATATTTTTAAAAAGAAAATTTTTCCACTAGTTATCCATGCTCCCTGTCACCTTTGTATCAGTACCGTTTTTGGAAACTTAAAACATCTTTGTTCAATGAATGAATAAGTGAGTATGGGAGTTTAAACACTTTTACGTCTTATTTATGTTAAGCACTTTAACTCTCATTGGAATAAAACATTTTAAATATAAATGAGTAGGAAAGCAATTTTTTTAAACATTTCAAAGATTTTGTAATACATTTAGGTGAATTTAGAAAAGAGTTTCACTAGCCCCCTGCACACCAATATGCTATGGTGTGGTTTTCAATGGGATTAATTAATATTCAGATCTAAGAAATTTAAATATATCCTGAGGGCTCTGACCCTGCTACCCTGTATCTGTAATTCTAGTAGGATCCAAAAGATCCTGCATACCAGACACCATTTTTGGTCTTCATTAGAATTCACTCATTTCAGAAGAGTTCAGTAATCCATTTTGAAACAAACTGTCTCATGGAGAGGATTGAACCATGCCATGTCATAGTTTCTACTGGGGGCAGAGAAATCAGGTAATTCTCAATTTCTTAAAGAAATATTTTCTGAACAAGCAAACAGGCCATGATGGAAATGTGCACTGAGAAAATTCAGGTGCTCAGGGACAACATTTTAAAAAGAAATTATTTTCCAAAGTTCCCCGGGGAGGAAAAGAGAGGGCATGGGGTGCTTGACCCAGTGAAGAAGGGGGGAAAAAAAGGTTGGTGGCAGAAAGACCTTAATTCATGGACTGTGAGTTTGAATGATGTGTTTTCTTTATACTTTCAAGTTAAGATCAACTGGCAGCCAAAACTACAGTTCAATCTGTTTTCCCCCAGTCTGACATGAACTGTGAAAGTTAGACCAATATACTTTCATTGACAACAAAAATAACAATAAGGCAACTTCTGAAATAACATTAAACACAAATTAGTACTTATTTCAATCTAAATAAATCTGAAGAACTGAAACGAATTATTGTTTATAAAAAAAAAAGAAAAGAGAATTGGGAGGGATTTTCCTAATAAATAATAATTGGCATTTTATTCAATCACAACAGGTCTCTTCATTTACAATTTGCATTTCTGGTTTGGGGAAAACTTTAGAAAACTTGCCAAATTTTCTCACAAGACCTCTAAACCTAAATACAAATGGACATGTTCTAATGAAGATTTATTTATGACTTTAACAAACCTAGTAAGATTTTTAAAATTCTGAGTGCTATAGCAGAAGACATAGCGGTAAATTCTTTGAATAAAAACAAATCATATGTATGAAAGAAAAGAAAATATTTCAAGCTATTTCATAATTTTATATCACAATTATCACCTAACCTTATTTCTTGACATTCCCAAATAGCTACCATTTACCTTAGATAGTCAATAGAAGGACACTGACATGAAATCAAATGAAGGGTTCAAATCAGAGCTCTGACTTTTCCAGGAGTGTGGCTATGGGCAAGTTGCTTAATGCCTTTCAGCCTCAGTTTCCTCATTGGCAGTTATTAAATGATGGGCAGTTCATCAACATGCATTTGGGCACTGTGATAATCACCAGAGAGATAAAAAAAAAGGCCAAAATACCATCCCTGCCCTCAAGAACCATGCATTCTAATGAGAGAGACACCACATAAATAACTATGTAAATATAAGATATATAAAGAGTAGATGGAAGTTAACATTAGTTTAAAAAGACCTTGGCAGGGTGGGGGGTGGGGAGAAGAGGGAGCTGGGACAGGCCTCCTATAGGAAGTGACATTTGATATGATTCTTGAAGGAAGTCAAGATTCTTAGAGATGGAGGTGAGAAGGCAGAACATTTCAGACGTGAGAAACAGCTAGGATAAAGGTATGGAGTAAGGAGTTGCAATGTCCTATTTAAGAAACTGCAAGTAGTCCAGTGTAACTGGATTGTTGCTGAGAGAATAAAGTATGGGAGGGGGCCCAGCTATGGAGAGCTTTAAATGCCAAATAAAGGATTTATATTTAATCTAGGAGGTGATATGAAGCCACTAGAGTTTGATTAGGGCGGTGAAATGGTTAGACTATACTCCAGGAAAATCACATTGGGAGTGGTCTGGAGAATAGTTTAGGGAGAGGGAAAGATGGAGAGAATAAAGACAGGAAGAATAATTAGAAGGCTACTACAACAGAGCTGGTAAAAAGTGATATGGGCCTGAACTGTGTAGGTAACCATGGATAGGGAGAAAGGGACATATAAAAGAGATGTTGTAAAGGTAGAAATGACAAGATCTGGCAAGTGATTGGATATGCAGGGCAAATATCTGCATAAAGTAAAGGATGAAACAAAGGTTGCATATTAGGTGACTGATACCCTCAATAGTAATTAGGGATTTTTGAAGTAGGGAGGATTTCAGGAAGAGATAAATGAGTTCTTTTTTAGACATATTGAGTTTGAGATATCTGTAAAATGGGCATAATATAAATTTCACTTCATAGGATTGTTGTGAGGAGGTCACTCCAAGAGGTAGCATGATAGAGTGGAAAGAGCCATTAGAGGACCAAGAGTCAAATCCCAGCTCTATCTCATATTGTCTGTATAACTTTGGATAATTCATTTCAACTCTATGACTTACAGTTCCTTCAGCTCTAAAACAGGGATAATAATACCTGCACTTCTTATTTCACAGTGTTGTGGTGAGACTCAAAAAATATGATGTGAATAAAGATATATAAATATGAGGTCTCATTAGAAGGCTTTCAACTTGTGGTCCTTTGTGAGTAAACTCATGAAAGGTAGAGAGGAAGGGAGGCTAAAAATTAGCCCTGCTTGCAGACAACTCATTGGTTTATCTAGAATACCCCCAGATAATCATCAAAGAGACTAATTGAGACAACAAATAGTTTTGGTAATTAGCAGGATTCAAAATAAATCCACAAAAATCTTCAATATTTCTACACACTTGGTATTCTGCTACTATTTATTCCACCTTCCAAATTAGGCCACTAGAAACTATGCCCAGAAAAAAGGAATATAGAGAAATCTTGCCAGATTTTGCTGCTTTGCTCTTAAAATTGGGAAATTATAGGAGAGATATGTGGATACAGTCACCGATGGTTGTCAGGAAGTTCATGAGGGGAAAGGTGAGACTGGACCAAGAACAAGAGTAATCAGAGGTTAATATATGAAGAGATAGTTTTTTTCCTGGATTAGAGTCAAAGTTTTTCCTCCCCCATTCTCAACAACTAGTAAATTTTTTATAAGAAGAAAATATGCCTCAAACATTTCTGCCAAAGTTTGAGCTACATTGAAAACTTAGGGTGAAGGTGATTATGGTAAAATGAAAAAAAAAAAAAACAACCCAAAACCATTGATTCTAGAGTCAGAAGAACTAAATTTATATCCAGCTAGGTTCTTACTGTCTGTATAATTTTGAACAAGTAATTGAACTCCTTTGGGCCTCTGTTTCCTCACCTATAAAATGAAGGAGTTGGATTAGATGACATCCGAGGTGAGCATGTAGAAATACTGATAAGAATACAATCTATGTTCTCTAATTGGGGCCTGCTAGGCTAACAGCAGGAGAGGGAATAGCTCCCAAATGGGGACTGCAAGGGGAAAGAAATGGGCTGAGGGAAGCCCACATATGGACCATTAAGAGAAAGAGTCATTTTGACTTTGGGGGGAGGAGCCAAAATGGTGGAGTAGAGAAAGCATTCAGCAGACCTCTTCCAGTGTTCCCCTCCAAACCATTTTAAAATAATACCTCAAATTGAATTCTGGAGTGGCAGACCCAACAAAAGGCCACATTGAGATATTCTACCAGCAGAAGACAGCTTAGGAGGTCAGAAAGCAATCTGTGACATGGGGATAGAGGCAAGCCTGGAACATATATAGATGAAACACCAGTCAGGGGGACCAGATGGCAACAGAAACAGCAGCAGCTTTAGGAGCTTTCAAGTCAGAGATGGTAAGAGGACCTAGGAAATAGTCAGAAACAGACTAAAGGGGGCCTCTTGTGCTAGCACTGGATGCAGGACCAGTCACTGTTTGCCACTCCACTGCCTATATCGGCTTCTGGATTATGGTTCAAAGGCAAAGAAGAGCATTTTAGTCAAGACAGAATAGGAGCCCTGGGGGTCAACTGTTTGACAACTCCATTGCCTGTACCTAATTCTAGGTAATAGTTCAAGGGCAGAGAGGAGCACTTTCAGTGAAGAGGGAACAGGATCCTTGAGGAGAAGCATTGCTTTTGGTCATAAGGGATAAGGGATCAAACAGTATCTGTTGTAATCCCAAGGGATCAGGAGCCCTTTGAGTAAGTACCAGATCACAACCAGCCTGGAATCATCAAAAACTTTCAAAACTCCAGAACTATCTCTGAAAATAACAATAAAAAAAAAAAGCCTGAAACTTGAGACAGTACCCATCCAATCCCCATGCCAGAAACAAAGCCCAGATTTAACATATAGTTTCAAATAAAAAAAAAATATGATGGGAAAATGAGCAACTAACTAAAAAAAGAACCTGATCATAAAAAAGCTACTATGGAGACAAGAAAGATCAAGACACAAGCTCAGAAAACAATGAAGTCAAAACAGCTACAAGCAAAGCCTCAAAGAAGAAATGTGAATTGGATGCAAGCCCAATAAGAATTCATGGAAGAGCTAAAAATGATTTTCAAAATCAAATAAGAGTAGTAGAGGAAAAATTAGGCAAAGAAATGAAATCAAAGAAAGAGAATTATGAAATAAATTATTATATGATGAACTCACCCATAAAATGGAAGTGGATAAGAGAATCGATTAGAAACCAGAATCCAACGATATGTTGTTTGCAAAAAAAATATAGTTGAAACAGAAAGACATACAGAGAGTTAAAATAAGGGGCTAGAGCAGACTCTATTATGCTTCAGATGAAATAAAAAAAAAACAGGTGTAGCAATCATGATCTCAGACAAAGCAAAAGCAGAAAAAAAATTAAAAGGAATAAGCAGTGAAATGACATCTTGTTAAAAGGCACCATAGACAATGAAGTAATATCAATACTAAACCTACATACACCAAATGGCATGTCATCCAAATTCTTTTTGTTATAGATGGATGTATTATTTTATTTATTTTTAAAATTTAACTATTTTTAAAACATTCTTTTCTTTTAAAATTCTGAGTTCCAAAATCTCTCCCTCCATCCCACCCCCTGAAAAGGCAAGCAAAATGATATCAATCGTACATTGAAATCATGCAAAACATATTTCCATATTAGAAATATCACAAAAAGGCAAGAAAAATAAAGCGAGAAAAATTATACTTCAATTTGCACTCAGAGTTCATCAGTTCTCATTCTGAAGATGGATAACATTTTTTCATCATTATTCCTTTGGAATTGTCTTGGATCATTGTATTGATCAGAGTGGCCAAGTCTTTCACAGTTAACCATCATTACAATATTGCTGTTACTGTGCATAATAATCTCCTGGTTCTTCTCACTTCAGTATGCTCCAGTTCTTAGAGGTATTGCCTTTTTTTTTGTTGGTATACGTTTGTTTTTGGGTTTGTTTTTTTGTTTTTTTCTGAAACCACCTCCCCTTGTTATTTCTTATGGCATAATAGTACTCCATCACAATCATATGCTACAACTCATTCAACCATTCACCAAGGGATGAGAATCCCCTTAATTTCCAATTCTTTGCCAGAACAAAAAGACCTGATCTAAATATTTTTGTATATATAGGTCTTTTTCCTTTTTCTTTTATATCTTTGGGGTACAGACATAGTAGTGGTATTGCTAGGTCAAAGGATATGCACAATTTAAAGTCCTTTGGGCATAGTGCCAAATTGTTCTGCAGAATAATTTGATCAGTTCATGACTTCCCCAGTAGATTATTAGTATACCTGTTTTCCCTTATCCCATCCATCATTTGTAATTTCTGATATGTGTGAGGTGGTACCTCCTAGTTATTCTAGTTTTGATTTCACTAATCGATAGTGATTTTGAGCATTTCTTCATATGACTATAGGTAGCTTTGATTTTTTTCTTCTGAAAACTGCCTGTTCATATACTTGGAACATTTATCAATTGGGGAATGGCTCTTATTTACATAAGTTTGACTCAGTTTTCTATATGTTTGAGAAATAAGGCCTTTTTCAGGGAAATTTACTGTAATTTTTTTATATTAGTTTATTGCTTATGGTATCTTTTAGCAAAATGTAGTTTAACTTATTATAACTTCTAATTAGATTTATTTTTGCTTTTGCTTTCTCTGATGTCATAATTGCCACCCATGCCTTTTTTTTTAACTTCAGCTGAAGCGTAATTGATTCTGCTCCTGTCCTTTATTTTTAACTCTGTGTTTATGTATTTCTGTTTCAAGTGTGTTTCTTGTAAACAATATATTGCTAGATTCTGGTTTCTAATCCATTCTGTTATCTGCTTCTATTTTATGGGTGAGATCATCCCATGCACATTCAATAATTGTAATTGCAAATTGTGTATTTCCCTCCATCCTTTTGTTTTTGTTTATCCTTGTCTCTTTTTATCCTATTCCTCTTTAAAAGTCTGCTCTTGACCACTGCCTCCCTTAATCCACTCTCCCTTTCATCATTCCTCACACACACACACTCCTCTGTATCTCTTATCCTTTTACCCTTCTATTTCCTTATTGGATAAAATGGATTTCTATACCCAACTGAGTGTGTGTGTGTGTGTGTGTGTGTGTGTTCCTCCTCTTTGAACCAATTTGAACCAGTAAGAGTGAGGTTTAAGCATTGCCTATCACTCCCCACTCCATTTTCCCCTCCACTGAAAAAGTTCTTTCTTGTACACCGTATGAGAAAAAATTTCCCATTCCACTGCTCTCTTCCATTTTCCCCTTGGGCATTCCTCTTTTTCACCCCTACATTTTTTAGAGATCATCCCAACATAATCAACTCACATCTTTGTCCTGTGTCCATGTAGACTCGTTCTAATTGCCCTGCTAATAGTAAAGTTCTCAGGAGTTACATGTTTCATCTTCCCAAATAGGAATGTAAACAGTTTAACTTTATTGAGTCCCTTATGATTACTCTTTCATGTTTACTTTTTTTATGCTTCTCTTGAGTCTTACATTTGATTTCAAATTTGCTATTCAGTTCTGGTCTTTTCATCAAGAATGCTTGAAGGTCATCTATTTCATTAAATATCCATTGCTCCCCTGGAAGGTTTATGCTTTATTTTTCAGGGTAGGTGATTCTTGGTTGTAATCTCTCACCTCTTTTGCCTTTCAGAATATCATACTCCAAGCCCTCCTATCCTTTAATATAGAAGCTGCTAAATCTTGTGTGATCCTGATTGTGGCTCCATGATACCTGAACTGTTTCTTTCTGGATGCTTGACATATTTTCTCCTTGACATGGGAGCTTTGCAATTTGGCTATAATACCCCTGGTAGTTTTCATTTTGGGACTTCTTTCAGGAGGTAATCAGTGGATTCTTCGGATTTCTGTTTTACCTTCTGGGTCTAGGATATTAGGGCAGTTTTCCTTGATAATTTCTTGCAATAAGGTGCTTGGGCTCTTTCTTTGATCATGGTTTTCAGGAAGTCCAATAATTCTTAAATTATTTCTCCTGGATCAATTTTCCAGGTCAGTTGTTTCCAATGAGATATTTCATATCTTCTTCTATTTTTTTCATTCTTTTCATGGTGCTTTATTATTTCATGGAGTCATTAGTTGCCACTTGTCCACTTTTAATTTTTAAGGAATTATTTTCTTCAAGGAGCTTTTGTACCCCTTTTCTCATGTGACCAATTCTGTTTTTTAAGAAATTATTTTCATCAGTAAATTTTTATACCTCTTTTCCCCTTTGGGTAAATTCTGTTTTTTAGGTGTTATTTTCTTCAGTATTTTATGTGTGTGTGTGTTATGTGTGTGTGTGTGTGTGTGTGCTTCTTTTACCAGGCTGTTAATTGTCTAGGTGGTGCAGTGTATAGGAATGAAGCAGGAGGAGACTTTCACAAATGAAATTAACAAAATAATTAGAGACTTTAAGGGAAAAATATTAAAGAATGAAAAGCTTAGAATAGAAAATACAAAACTCAAACAAAAGAATAATAATGGAGCTTTTTGAACTCAATGAGTCCATGAAATAAAAAGAACTATTAGAATAAAGGTGAGAGAAAAAAATCTAATATAAAATACAATTGACCTGGAGAGGAGGTGGAATAGAAAAAATATTAGAATCATTAGAGTTTTTTCAAGAAATATGAGGAACTGATTCAAATTTATGAGAATAAGAGTTGATGAATAGTCAAAAGACATTAACAGGCAGTTCTTAAGAGAAGAAATTCAAAATATTCATGTGAAATAAATACCCCACGTAATCACTAATATTAATAGAAATGTAAGTTAAAACAGCTCCAAGTTTTTACATCACTTCCATCAGATTGACAAAGTTGAAAAATAAGAAGTATATTGAAGGGGCCCTTGGAAAACAGGCACATTGAGGCATTTTTGGTGGAACTAAGAGCTATGATACCGGCCTTTCTGGAAAGCAATTTGGAACTATGTCCCAAATGTTATTAAATTGTGCATATCTTTTGGCTTAGCAATACAACTACCAAGGCTTTTCTTCAAGGATATGAAAGAAAGACAAAAAGGTATCATATATACAAAAAATATTTATGGTAGCTCTTTTTGTAATGGCAAAGAACCAGAAACTAAGGAGGTATTTATGAGTTGGGGAATAGCTGAACATATTATGGTCTATGAATGTAATAGAATAAAGTTGTGTGCTATGATTTCTTTGAAAAATGAGAAGACTTATTGGGAATGATACAGAGTAGACGAAGCAGAACCAGAAGAACAATTTATACCATAACCTCAACATTGTGAAAATGAGCAATTTTGAAAGACTTAGAAAGTCTGATCAATGAAATGATTAATGAGGACCAATGTTAAAGAATGCAACCTAACTCCTGACAGAAAGTTTATGGACTAATATGAAGAATGGGACACACATCTTTGGACATTGCTACTATAAGTCTTTCTTTTACTTGACTATGTTTATTTTTAACAAGTATTTCAATTTTTTTTCTTTAAATGGGTAGGGGATTTGGAGGGAGAAAAATAAATGAATGATATTTAAAAATACAACAATTTAAAACAAAATAAAAATAATTGATAAGAAAAAGAGTCACATCTTAAAAATCAAAAGACTTCCTAAATATTATAACTAAACAAATAATTTGGATGTCATTTTTGAAAAAAAAATCTGCCCATAAAACTCACTAGGTATGTTAGTAGCAAAAATCAAAATAAAAACAGAAGTAATACATTGGTCAGCTCATGAAAGAAACCCCAAGTTGAAAACACCCTAGTTATGTCCTAGGCAAAATCCAAATCTTTCAAGACAAAGAAAAAATATTTCAGGAAGCCAGAAGATTTCAAGTATTAAGCAATTGTGGTTAAATGGTAGGATAAGATTATAGACAAGATTATTTGGCAACTACTTTAAAGTAGGGAAAATATCAGATTATTATATTTTTTTAAAAAAGACTTAAAATAAAGAATGGCATATAGAAAAAAAAACAAAGCTTAGAATAATTCTATAAGGGGAAATGATCCTTTAATAGACTAGGGGACTTTAAAGCATTCCTGATAGAAAGACACAAGTTAGGTAGAATCTTTAAAGCACAAACACAGGAGACCTAAAGAAAAGAAGAGAAAAAATTTAAAGGTAAATACATTTAAGAAATAGCAAAGGACTAAATGATGATGAGCTGCTTACATTCTAACTAATAGAGAAGAGAGATATTCTTTCAGAATCCAGCTCTCTTTAACGGTCACACAGAAAATTTTTTAAAAAAAAAGAAAAGAAAAGAAAGAAAAGGAATCTCAAGTTGGTTTCATTGTATCTAGTTGGGTTTTGAGTAAGAAAAAAAGAGAAAGGAAAAGAAATACACTAGAGTATAGAGGGAAGAATCCAAGGAGGACCAGATCTAGAAGCAGACCTGTATGGTGAGCTTGCTTTAGGAAGTACATGATAATTAAGTATCAAGGGGTCTTCCTCTCTGCTTCAGGGCATGAACAGGTATTCTCAGCTTTCCTATGCACTTACCGCATGGTGAGGAAACAGCCTTTTTGTAGGCTTCTGAGCCCAAATTGAGGGTACATTAAAAAGGAATTAACACAATTATCAAGTTTCTAATCATGGAGGTGTTGTGGCTCTAAAAACTGGTGAGGTCATATGTACGATTATGCCACTGTGTGGCTAAAGTGGGGTAGAAACGATCACTGGATTTGAGGAAATGGAGATTGTTTGAGTAGGTGGTGAACACAAATATTGATGTCCCTAGAAATGATAGAAGTAGATGGCATAGGGAGTAAGGCTATAAAAGCCTTTGGAATAGGTCAGGTATTTAGAAGACAGCAGCAGCAAGGATAGGAAGAAAGTAGGATAAAGATCAGTATATCTCATCATACTCTGGAGTTGACTATCTAGCTGCCTGAGCTAGAACAAGAAATTTTCCTGGGCATTTCAGAAGTATGAGTCAGGAAATTCCTATGAATGCACGGTTAGGTATTTGGCATTTGAAGGCACTCAGTAGAATATATCCCTACCAAGATGTGAATTCTGCTTAGGGGAATATAAATGATGGGTTATGAAGGAATTGTCCTCTTCACCCAGGATGATAAATTGAGCTAAATGTAATTCTTTGGCCACAAGAAAAGAAGCACTTAATTTTTTAAAACATTTAAAAAATGGAATTCTGAAAAAAAGTATTTCTATTACTGTGCAGAGCTCACAACCACTACAAACAGAAACTAGGGGTTGAAGTGACAAGGATTTCCCTGTTGTCCAGATCAGGGAAGGTCTTTTCATGTCCAGATCAAGAAATCAATGAATTTGTGATGAGCTAGTTTAAGTCAGTTTGTTCAGTATGTTTGCACTTACACTAAATCTGACTGGTTTTAATTTATGTATGTATACATATACATATACATATATACATACACACACACACATAAACACACACACACACACACACACACACATATTCAGAAGTGTAGGAAATAGCCATAAAAAGGACAAGGCAACATGATATAGTTGGATAGAGTACATCTGATTTTGAATCCCACCACTGACATGTACTTGTGTGAGTATGGGCAACCCCCATGACTTCCCACAGCCTTATCATGAGCTTCTTCATTGGCAAAATAGAGACAATGGCACCTGTAATCCTACCTCACATAGCTGTCACAAGGCTCAAATAAGATAACATATGTAAAATGCTTTCCAAATTATGCCATATGAATGTCAGATATCATTAATAAGCACAATGTGTTTTTTTTGTTTGTTTTTATTTTTACTTACTCTTTTTATGAGATTATATAGGAAGACTGCAATTTGAAAAGTCTAAGGAATAAATCTATTCAAATTATCTAGTATATTGTCAATAGATTCACATTTTGGGAAGGGTTGTGATGAAGAAGAAGAGATGATTATATCAGGCAGAGGGTGAAGGGGAGGATAAGGGGCAGGAAGTGACTTTTTACTTTATCCATAAGTATGGATTTGCAACTCTTGGGAACAAAGGGAAAGTAAATGATATTACACAATTTTTAGAAGTCTAAAGAGACATTAGCCAATTGTTTAACAGTTAATTATGGTATTTTCACATTGCTTTTTTTTCTTTTTCAAGATTTTTGTCACTGATCCTTCTGAAGCTATAACAGCAAATTATAATTGAATTATTCTAAATAATCCACAGTGAAACAGGTAGAGGGTGTTGCTCACCAGGACACAGAAAACAAGAGCTCAGTGGAGTTAGAAAGGGTAGCAAAGCCTTTTAAGTCATGTTTCTCAGCTGATTAAACTCATTCAGGGATAGGATCCTAGAAAGAAAACAGAAATATTACTTCCTGCTTTTGCCTATCTTCCTCCCTCCCTCTCTTCCTTCTTCTTTCTATCATTCCTTTTCCTTCCTTCCTTCCTTCCTTCCTTCCTTCCTTCCTTCCTTCCTTC